>NW_022900931.1:32760336-32776706 GCF_012274545.1 Fukomys damarensis | reverse complement strand
TTTTTTTTTTTTTTTTGGTTTGCTCTTTTTCTCTTGTGAACACTTACAGCTATAAACTGTTTTCATTGTGTCCCAAAAGTTCAGTATGTTGTATTGCCTTATTGTTTGATTGTAGGAACTATTTTCTTCTTTGATGTCTTCTGCGACCTGTTTATTACTCAAGAGTATATTACTTAATTTCCATGTGTTTGCCTAATTTTGTGGTTTCTTTTCTTTTTTTTTTTGGTGCTGAGTATTGAACTTGTGTCCTTGCGCTTGCAAGGCAGGCAGCAGAACCACTGAGTTAAATCCCTGGCTAATATTGTGGTTTCTTTTGCCATTGCTTTCTAATTTCACTGTGCTATGTATGCTCTGCTAATATGCATGGAATAATTTTTATTCTTTTGCATTTAAGCATGCTTTATGGGCTAGTAGGTGATTTATTTTAGAGAAAGATTCATGATCTGTGGAGGAGAATGTGTATTGTTACTTAGTGGACTACTGTAGATGTCTTTTAAGGCCATTTCTTTGAAGGTTTGATTCAACATTGATTTTTTTTGTTGATATTTTTGTCCAGTTGATCTGTGTATTTGTGACAGTGAGTGCATTAGTCAGTGCTTACAAAAGCTTTCAGGACTGGTGCAAGGCTCTTCAAAAGACTGCAGTGCTCTGAATCAGATTTAATGCCGGACACAGAAATGTACAAGATTGGCCTACAGTGGCCGCCCACAGAGTCGAATGTAGAAGAGTGTAAAAGATCTGTCTTTGTGCTAGAGGTCTGAAGGATCCAGCCAAGGGCCCGGAGCCCACAGCAATGTCCTGCCTTAGGAGGCCAAAGGCTCCTCAAGGAAAAACCAAGGAATTTTCGCCGGGAGGTTGAAGGGCTGGTGCTAGAGACTAAAGAGTGTGTGCTGTCAGAGCAAAAGGCCAGTGCTGGAAGCTGAGGAGTGTGCAGAAAGCCAGGAAAGGGTGCCCAGGGCAAAGGCGAAGAAAGATCAGAGCTCCTCCAGAGAGAACAGCAGCTATCCGTGGTGACAGCGAGGACAGGAGCTCCTTCAAAGGGAACAGCCAGAGCTCCTCTGAGGAAAATCAGCTGCAGTGGAACCCTTCCAAGGAAGATCAGCAGGAATCCTTCCCTCCTGCTTTCCTTTTACACCAGTTCGGACAAGAGTCCTCCTTACAGTGGGTCTTCCAGGCCCGCCCAGAACCGTGTTGTCGCAGGTCATCCAGGTGTTCCCACTCAAGCTGACAATTGGTTAATTGACCACCACTCTGTGAAGCCCCCACTATAGTTACGTTATGTTTATCTGATCTTTTATGTCCAGTCGTGTTGGTTTGTGAAGTTGGATGGGCCATTGTTTAGTGCATGTATTTAGTGCATGTATTTATGTTTAGTGCAGCACTCTCTTCCTGTTCAATTGTTCACTTAATCAATACGTAGTGACTTTTTTTTTCTTTTCTGATCAATTTTGGCTTGAAAAGTACTTTGCCTGAAGATAGGTTAGTCATTCCTGCTTTTTTTCAGGTTCCTGTTGCATGGAATGCTGTTTTGCATCCTTGGATCTTTAATCTGTGAGTTTATTTTTGGGTAGGTGTGTTTGTGCATTTGTTGTGTGTTTTTGTTGTCTGTGCTGAGGGTTACAGGCACTTACAGTGGACAGATTTGTTGCTAGTATGGAGATCACTTTACTTAGTGTCTGCTTTTGAGCGATGCACTCTGGGTGTGGTTTACCTTAGGCCTTTGCCTCTATCCCAAGATCCAACCACCACCATTCAGCTGGGAGGGGAGGATGCAGTGTAGTTGGCTGGGCACCAGTTTGGGGATGGGCTATGGTACAAAGGCAATCTGGATATTGGCATACGAAGATGCCTATTAACAGCAACAACTATGTCACCCTGGCAATAGCAACTGAACCAACAACAGTAATAACATCAAAGACACACTGGATATGAACATACTAAAGAACCACTAATGTACCATCTTTACATAGAAAAGAAGTCTATAATTATGAATACCACGATAAAAGAAATATTGACATATAATAAACATCTATTAAATACAAAGCTATACCTCCACTAATAATGTGAAAGAATTCAACAGTAATAACATAGAGTTAACTGTCTAAAGGTTAATAAAGCTTAATGGTCATGTTAACAAAGATGGAGGAGCTGGAGAAGGGGAGAGTGAAAGAGGAATAATTTGAAAAATTAAGTAATAGAAGATGTGACAGGAGAGAAAAGGGAGATAAAGGATTCTATTAAAGGCTGGGCATGGTGGCGCACACCTGTAATCCCAGCACTCAGGAGGCTGAGGCAGGAGGATCGCTGTGAGTTCGAGCCCAGCCTGGACTACATAGTGAGTTCCAGGTCAATCTCAACTACATAATGAGACTCTGTCTCAAAAAACCAAAACAAACAAACAAACATATTAAAGAGTAAAAGGAAATTAATAGAATTAGATGAAGGTAGCAGAAAAGAACAAAAAAGAAAAAAGAAAATGAAAAGAAAAAACCCATAAGGAAAAACCCTAGCTTTCTCTGCCGAATGAAGAAGAGCCCGAAGAGATCCTTTGTATTTTTTTATTAGCACATGTTTGCAGTACATCATGTTTCCATTCTCTGTGTAGAACGGGGGCACATACGTAACACATCTTAACTCCTGCTTTCATTCCCTTGGACTCCCTCTCTCCCCCTACCCCCACCTCTTGGTCTTCCCATTTGAGGAAGATCTATCTCCCTGCTTCCTGTTACCTATCTTTTATTTGCTCTCCATGTATAGTTTTGATTTCTTACATAAGGAAAGCCACACAATATTTAAGCTTGTGTATCTGATTTATCTCTCTTAACATTACGGCCTCAAGGTCCCCTGTATTTTTGAATGAGTGGGTTTTCTCCAGGATCTTCAGTCTCGGAATCCAGGTAATCGTTTTCTCCATCTAGCTTTTATGGCCTATGTGTTTGTGAGGTTCCTCCCTGCTCGAGAGGCCCCTCTGTCCGCACTGTCCAGGCTGTGGCAATCATCCAAGCTGAAATATGTCTGTGCTTATGTTAGTAAATGGGGAGAGCAGCCACATCACTGATGAGTGTTGGATGTTGGGAGCAGGGTGGAGGTTCAAGCAGACCTAATGCCGTCTCCCTCTGAGAACCACATACACTGTGTGTGGCTTCTCAATATGTAGTTCCCAGTGGAGCCCTTTTAGTCTCCTCCCCACCTTCCCAGAGACATTGTTGTGTCCTGTTAAGTTCCTGGCCTTCCCTCCCACCAACTTCTCCTGCCTCACCCCATGTTGATGCTGGCTTCATATGGGTTTGTATAAGCACCCGTAAGTTTCTTGACTCATAGGTTTGTCTCCCTTTGATTGGTGGCAGTAGGGAAGGTGTGGCTCTGCAGAGAGAAGCGGGGGTCTTGGTGCTTTCTTGGTGCTTTCCTTCCAGGGTGTCATCAGTTTGCAGTACCTCCCCATAGGTACACATAGGTACCTAAAGGTGCGTCACACACAGCAGCTACTGAGCTTGCACGGTGTTCAGTGCCTCCTAGGTCATATATCCAAACCCTTCTCTACCTTTCTCCGAACATCCAGGGACTTTTCAGACTCCTTAGAGAGATTCCTTGAGTTCCAGGCCACATCAGGCTGATAGTTACCTAAGAGTATGAAGATTGGGTAGGTCATACACAAAAGGTTTCACGTTGTATTCCAAGTAGCTCTGGTCCAGGAGCATCTCCTCACAGAGATCTGACGCACAGGAAATGCTTTGTCTATCTTCCAGTTCTTCTAGGGGGAGTCAGAGTGTGGCACATCAGAAGCACCCAGGAGCCCTGTGAGGAGAAAATGTGTCTATTTGACCTGGCATTTTCCAGTCTTCACTGAGCGCACAACTGTGCTTTCCTGTGGACACCTCATGTGTGAGTGAGGTCTTTAGTCATCACCTACTCTCTCCCCTTATCTTTCTCTGCTCATGATAGCACAGCTTCTTCACATGGATGTTCTGAAGTGCTTCAGCGTGGAGTCCTTGGAAAGATAAGGACTTTGGTTAAGCACTTGGAAAATCATTCAGAAATCCTTGATGTTTCAGCCTGCTGTGCCAAATTACCTCAGAAGATCCTGGATGGCTGATGATCTCCTAGACACTGGAAAGGTGCCACCTTCTCTCAGACTGTCCGCTGATGTCCTTACCTGGGGTGGGCTAACTGGGAACAGCGCTGCCTCCTGGGAGCGTGCTGACAGGAGTGCGTGTGTACACTGCCCCAGCAGATCCTGGCACATGGTGGGCCTATGTGCGTTAGTCATTCCCAATGGCTTGTGTTGTATTCACCACTATTAAGTTACTATTATAACATTTGTATCTGGTATTCTAGCTTGTTCTTTAAATAAGTGGTTAAGAGCAAAGCTTGGTCCAAAGTAGCAAAACATGATTGCAAGATGCAGGCAAACACTCTTTGTGTTCCTCTGACACACACACTCACAGGCACACACACACACACACACACACACACACACACACACACGCTGCAACGCTGTCACTCTGAATCCATTGATTCCCATTGATCTGTCTCAGGCCTGGGGGTCCCACTTACAGCCCCCCTGAGGCAGGGATTCAAAAGATGAGAGGAAGAAAGAACAGAGGAGCCTTCTTTGGGGAAGAGAGATGGGCGCACTGGGGGTGGAGCCTGCGCGCATACAGGGTCATTGTTCAGTAAATTTTGGCAGCTTTACAGAAACCGAACACAGCTCCAGGCCCAGCCGTTCCCACTGAGGCAGAGGAGCAGCTCCTGCTGTCCGTAAATCTCCCCGGAGGCAGGTGTGTGTGCCACCCAATGGGAAATGCGGCCTCATCCCGCAGGAGCACAAGGCAGGGGAGAAAATCATTGTGACATTTCCCCCCTTAAAGTAGACGTTGACTGCGAGGGTGACTCCCCCCCCCACCTTGGAGGGGAAATCCCGGGTTTGGATGTCCCGCACCTCCGTCCTTCCTTGCTCTCCCTTGGGGCCACCTGCAAGGACAGAGGACCAATCCCCTTTAGAAGCAGCCATTGGAAACGGTAAATAGCAGCTCGGGCGCCCTGCCTGCAGCGATCAGGGAGCCATTCCCAGTAAGCAGGCTCCGGGGAGCCTGGCCTCTCCACCCAGGAGCGAGGACAGAAGGGAAGCTGAGGAGACCAGGTTGACCTTCCCTGTCCCTCAAGCCGGGCCGCAGTGCTGTAGCGCTGTGTGCACTTAGGGACTCGCTGGCCCCTGCAGGGTAACAAGTAAAACCCCTCAGAAAACACTGCACCACCTCATGAATTAAAGATGGCAAAGGAAAATGGACTGCAGTGGTTGCCTTTTTCCCGGGAAGGTAAGAGAAAAGCTTCCGTCGGAATTCCTCTGCGCTAGGAGCTCACTCCTTCTTGCCGCCCCTGCCCCGGGACAGCTCCAGAGTCCGTTGGCACCGCCCCGGCCCAGGCCCAACTTGTCCAGCCCCGGCCACCTGGGCCTGGAGTACTGGCAGCGCTCATGAGCAGGCCGCCAGACGGCAGGCAAGGCTGGTCCCGGGAGCAGCCTGACAGCTCGCAAACAGAAAAGGGACAGGTCCAAGTAGTGTCCCTACGCCCAGGCCGGGCGGGACAGCTCGCCGGAGGGTGGGCACCACGCCAGCGGGGCTCGGGAAATGCTTCGCTGCCTGCCAGGCAGCGCCGGCTCAGCGTTTTCCAGACGCCTGTGGAGCTGGCTGAGCCGAGGGAGTGCTGTATACCCGAGATCGGTGTGAAACGCCGGGCACCGGCAGTGCTGCACAGAGGGGCTGGCAGGGAGCTCCACTGCACCCCGCATCTGAAGGCCAGGCTCCCCCGGAAGCTGCCCTGGTGCCCCCAGGGTCCCAGCAGAGCGGTCTCTTTGGGTTTGCGCTCCACTCGGACTGGTCATTTGGTTCCGTGTGCAGAAACTGTCTCCGCAGAGCTGCAGCCTCCCGCCAGAGCGCCTGGCTTCCTGGCCGTCCTGCAGCTCGCGGCTGGAGAGATTTCGAAGGCCTGGGCCTCCTCCAGCCAGGCCTGGGACTTTGCTACTCTGGGCTCTGATCACAGCAGTGAATGCCTTCAACTTTTTCCGGAAAAAGTCCCCGCAGCCAACAGGGGCCTGCCTGTGTGGGTTTCCAGGAACCAGGCGGGCACGGAGCCCGGTCCCTGCCCCTGCTCCGTCTAGAGGGCTGTGGGTGCAGTTTCTTTGTGTCCACTGGAAGATACCAAAGGCCTGTGTGAGGAAGGGGTCACCCAGCTGGGACAAACCATTTCCTCCCTTCTTTCTTAAAGGCTTAGGCCTGGCAGGCCAAAGCTCTGGGCTCCTAGCACATTCGTCCTCCTGGGCCCTTCCCACACGGAGGCCCAGAAGCTGTGCCCTGATCCACGCTGTCTGGGCAGGAGCTTCCCAGCACTGTCTGGTCCCTGTCAGAGGCCCGGCCCACCGGCCCTCCGCAGACCTGGGCTCCCACCTGCCCCCCAGCCGCGCACTCCTTATAAATAGCACAGCCTCATCCAAGTGCTGAATTAAAGTAGACCTAAAATAGGTGCTCAGCCTGCGCTCGGTTCCCCACACGGGCCCTGACAGCGTCCGCTCAAGCGCGTGCTGTTTCTGTGGCCAGTTCTCTCCCAAGCTCCCCCTCACCCTGGACCCAAAGCCCTTTCTCTTTTGTGCTTGGTAAATACTGGTGAGGCAGACCTTTCCCCCTTCGGGTGTGCATGATGGCTCTCTCCCTGACAGCCGCAGCGGGAGGAGGCCTAGCTCCTGGGCCCTCTCTGCCCCTCTGCTCAGCCAGGTTTTGGCTTGTCCCTGTCGCCGGTCTCCTCAGAGCCCCCGGCTCTAGTTCTGGTCCCATCCACCAAAACCACACGCACTCAGGCTGTGACTGCTGCTCCACCGTCCCTGCTTCGGACTAAGGCTGAAAATATCCTGGTCACCCCAGCCACAGCTGGACAGCGGGGTCCACACGTGAGTGTGCGTTTGGTTTCCAACACGTACTGGTGAAGTATTGATGAAGTGTCAGGCAGTGTGCTCGGTGTCGGGAGACAAAGGGCGCAGCCGCGGCTCTTGCTCTTGAAGCATCGTTCGATACAAGAGGCAGAGGAGGTCCTTTGTCATTTGTTGGTTAGTTTACTTATTCACCCATTGACTCAAGATTTATTGAGGGCCTTTCATGTGCCAGAGACCACACAAGGACGCTGCAGATCCCTGTTGACTCCTACCCGCCCCCATACGGGCAAGCAGGGTGCTGCACATCGGAGCAGACGTGCACAGCATGCGGTGGGCGTGGCAGGAAGGTAACCTCAGCGGAAAGCTGTGCTGCGGCTTCCTGAAGATTATCTTCAGGGTGCGGAAGAGTGCGGCCGCCTGGTCTTTGGAACTGCCATGAGGGGTAGGCCGACTCCTGTGCCCTGGAACCCGGATGGGCCGAGTAGCACACTTAACTAATGCGGCAGACCCACTGCTCTGGAACTATGGAGTCTGACGAAGACTGGCAGCTTCCGCCTCCTGGCTTTTGGGACAAGGAGCGGTGATGTGGAAGGGCCCCACTTGGCAGTCTCAGCAGGGGCCGCCTTCTCACTGTCCGCCAAGGCCGTGGATGTGAACGAAGTGGTCTCAGCGCCTCCAGACTGGCCGGGCTGAGAGCTGGATAGCTCCAGCCAACCTCTTTTAGCCTGAGAGGAGCAGAGCAAACCTGTCTCACCGAGCCTCGCCCATCTCTGACCTAGAAAAGGCCACAGGCAAGCTCCAGCCTGGGAGGCCTGTGAAAAGTGGGCAGCTCGTCCTCTTGATCACAGGACACAGTGCAGCCCATTGCTGGGCTCTGGAACCATTCATTCCTCAAGGAAGTTTCTTTTCAGCAAGATACAACGTGCAGGATAAAGCAGCCCCTGCACCCACACTTCTTACATCACCACTCCCTACGCCATAATTAGGCATTCTTACATTTATTGATTCAGCCTTTGCAATATAATAACGTGATGTTCACTACACCAGCAAGAGTCATTTATCACTTATCAGGCCCTGGGTTCAACGCTTAGATAAATTATCTCGTTTAATTCCCATGATACCCTGTGAAGTAGTTATAATAATCACTTTTAAAATGAGACTTTGTTTCAATATAATTGATATATTTAGGGAATAATTGGAGCATAGTGTGAATGTTCTGTTTATTCATGTACACTTGTACACACTCACACACACACACACACAACTAGGTGAATACAGAACTGAACTGCATAGGAGTACACAAGACAGATGCACCCACCGGCCACCCTGCTTACCTTGTACCAGAAGTCACACGCATTGGCCTCTGGTGCTGCAACTTTTCGTCCAACTTCAGATAACCTTCCTTGTACGCTCCTCAGTAGTTAAGCCCACTTCCACATGCAACCTTCAGGTCTTGTTCTAGGTAAAGCACCACAGCTGTTTGTAGCTTGTAAGCATTCACATGTGCAAAACAGAGTGCTTTGGACCAAATGTTTATGGCAGTCCCCCAATCTATATGTTGAAACCCTGACTCCCAGTATGATGGCATTTGGGAGATGAGGTATGGAAGGTGATTATGTCATTGAGGGTGGTGCCCTCCTGGTGGGATTAGTGCCCTTTTTCTCTCTGCCTCAGGAGGGCATAGCCAGAAGGTGACCACCTGTGCATTAGGAGCTCAGGTGTCCAGCACCTTGATCTTAGACTTCTGATCCTCCCGCACCATGAGAAGCAGATGTCTGCTGTTGAAGCCACCCAGTTTGTGGTGTTTTTTGTTTTTTTGTTTTTGTTTTGGTGTTGGGGATTGAATTTGGGTCCTTGTGCTTGCAAGGCAGGCAGGTGCCGGAACCACTGAGCTAAATCCCCAGCCCTAAGACACAGTGCTGTGCTTTTCATTAGGTTCCTGTTCTATTTCATGTGCTACTGACTAAGGTTTTGGGTGTTCCACCCCTAACCATTTAGGACATTGTGTGCCATATAGTAGCAAAATTGACCATCGTTATCATGATCTTGCAGATGAGGAAAAAGACTTGAAAAAGTTGGGCCCAGGCTGGTCAGTGTGGGAACCCAAATGCAGGCTCTTGGTTCAGAGACTAGAAGTGGTCCAGCTCTGCTCCCTCTCCCACAGCCCCGAACTCCTGCCCTGCTCAGCTTCTCCACGTGGGGGTGGTGGACAAGGGCCCTGCTCCCTGGAAAGCGCTGCACAGGCTCTCGGACTTGGTGTCCACGCCTCTCCCCTATGGTGCGGGCCTCCGTTCCCCTCAGGCCCCTCACTGGGTGCCCTGGTCCGATGCTCACCTGGCGAGCACTGCTCCCCCACGCCTCTGTTCTCCACCCTTGAGGCGGGGGTGGGGCTGCTTCTTCCTCCCTGCTGCCTCCTTAGCATGTGGCACAGCGCCTGGCACCGGTCCTGGAGCTGCGCTGACCTGAACGGGAGGCTGGCTGTGGTGTGCAGCGGAGGGGCCATGCTGCTGGGGCAGGAGTGGAGAGAGGCCCAGGGGCTCCTACAGTGCACTCAGCAGCAAAGCAAATGTGCCCATGCGATCCCAGATGCCGGAGGCCCAGACTGACGGGCCCGCGGCCGGGGTGAGAGTAAGCGCCATGCCCTCCTTGGCCTGTGCCCGTGCACCTCCGGGACCTCTGCTCCTGACCTTTCTTACGGTCGCCAGAACCCCACTGTGCCTCAGGGATGGCCCAGCGCTTCCCGGGCCCCCAGGAGAGCACCGACCCACCTGCCACCTGCGAGAGTCCACGACTGTCTTTTATAACCCGATGCCCCCTGGTTTCCCAGGCCCCTTCGGTGATTACTCATGTCCACCTTCGTGACAAGGCCCAAGTCACCATCTGGCGCTATTATTTCACTTCTCGTGTATGGCAGATCCCAACTCGGGAGAGAATTGTGTTCTGCGGTCGATTGTAAGCGGGCTGTCAGACGAGAACACATGGTCCCGCGGAGGGTGCGGTGCAAATGCGAGGCCCCGCGCCCGCCCGGCCAGGAAACCTTTTCTAACCACAATGCGGCTGACCCAGACCGTAGCAGGGCTGCGAGGGCTGGGGGAGGGGAGGCAGAAAGGCTCGATTCTTCCTGAGCCTAAGGCCAGCTGTCAGAAAACAAAAACCCTTGGAAAGGCTGCGTGTGCTTCCGTCTCTCCTCCTGGAACGTCCTCCCATCTGCCGCCCTCATTCCTCACTGTCACAACGCCCAGGCCTCGTGGCCGCCCTCGGGCACCAGCAAGGTGTCCCGGCCTCCAGAACGCCCCCCTCCGAATTCTCACCCGCTCTGGGGGGACTGTCCGAGTAAGGTAACGGGCGTAAACGCGATCAATGCGCGGCCCGAAGGGATACGGCACAGAGATTGCCAGCAGGTCTGTTTGGTCCAAGCTCTGGCGTCTGTCCCAGTGACGGTGGCTGCCATCCTGGGACTAGGAATTCGCCCGCAACCTTGCTTTCCCGTTTGGTGCTGATGCACTTACTCCAGGCGGGTAGAGAGGAGGGACATAACTGGGCTGACCTAATGCTGCCCCCATGGGCTGCCCTCAGAGCCGGGCGCTGGCCACTGCTAGGTACACACTGTGGGCCTCTCTCAACGTGGAATAATCAAGCCTTCTAAACCCATCCGTCTTGAGAAATTCTCAGCATGGCTTTCTTCCTCCATTGCTGCTTCTCCTTTCTCTTATCTGACCATCTAGGATTCTGATTTCACAGATTGCTGATATTTTTACTGTTTTCCTGTGTGTCTGTTAAGTTTGAAACAAACATCTTTTCTCTCCTGTGCTGCTTCATTCTGGTGTTGTTGTTGTTTATTGTTGTTATTGTTTACCAGTCTCTGTCCAGTCACTACACCTGCCTTCTGCTGTGTGTTAGTCCTCCCCGACTGAGCTCTTCTTTGCTGTCATTGTTTTTCAGTTGTAGGCGCTCCATTTTGTTCTCTTTATAGATTCTCTTTAGAGACTCTCTGGGGAGATTCTCCATCCTGTCCATCTCTTCTTGAACTGTTTTTTAATTGGTGCATTTTAGCTGTGCACAGTGATCTCGTTCATCGTGGATGACTTGTACCTACACGCTATACCTAGCTTCTTCCTTTTTCCCATTCTCCTGCTCTCCCTTCAACCCTCTCCCTCTCCTTACTCACAGAAGCTTTGTCTTCTGTTTTTCTTCCATTCTTTTTTTCTTCTCTCTCCCTCCCTTTTCCTCTCCCTCTCTCATTCCCCTCCCCATTTGAACATTTTCTTCCCATTTCCTAGTATTTATTATACATTTTGGTCCTTATTTATACTTTTGGTTTCTTGCACCAGAGAAACAATGCAGTATTTAAATACTTTTTGTGTCTGATTTCACTTAAGAGTGTGCTTTCTTTTCTCATTGAGTTTATTGGTACATTTTAGGTATACAGTACAGTTACATTCATTACTGGGATCTTGTACCTCTACATGACAGGTCTTGGTTCTCACTTTTTCCCCTTGTCCCTGCCCTCCCTTCACCCCCTCCTCCCCTCCCCATTTACAAAGAGTGTGGTTTTAAGGTGCATTCATCTCACTAGAAATGTCTCTAGTTTAACCTTCTTTATGGCAGAGTAGTATTTCATCATACATTAAAAAACCCACATCTTCTTCCATTCATCAGTGGATGGGCCTTGGGCTGTTTCCAAGATTTAGCTATTATAAACTCTGCCACTATAAACATGGGTGTGTATGTATCACTGTGGTATGATGCTTTTACTTCTTTTGGGAAGATACCAAGAAAGAATAGCTGGGTCACATGGAACCTCTAGTTTTAGCATTTTGGAGAATCTCCATGCTGATGGTCTACACTCCATCAACAGTGGAGAAGGGTTGCTTTCCTTCACAGCCCTACCAGCATTTGATAGTAGCCACTCTTTCTTGAGTGAGGTGGAATCTCAGTATTGTTTCAATTTGTCTTTTGAATGACCAGTGACGTGGAACATTTTTTTCATACATTATTTGCTGTTTCGACTTCATCTGAGAAGTATCTTCAGATGCCCGTTTTTGGACTGGGCCTTTAAATTGTGGGGGGTTGATTCTTTTGAGTCCTTTACATATTCTAGATATTAGTCCTTTGAGGCACAGCTGGCAAAAATGTGCAAATTGTTTCTTTTGTAATATTTAGATCTTTGATCTACATTTAGTTGAGTTTTAGTTGGGTGCATTGTGAGAGATATATGTCTAGTTTTAATCTTCAGCATGTGGAAAGCCAGTTTATCCAGCACCATTTATAGAAGAGGTTATCTTTCTTCCAGTGAAGATGTTTGGCTTCTTTGTCAAAAGAATGAGGTTGAATGTGTTTGGAGTCGTTTCTGCATTCTGTAATCTGTTCCACCAATCCTCAGGTCTATTTTTTTTCCTTCCCTGCCAGTACCATGCTGTTTTGCATGCACCTGTGTGCACATGTGTGATTTAAAAAAAAATCACAGTAGCTCTGTAGTATAATTTCAAGTAGTATAATTTCATGGTATGTTATGTATGATGCCCCCTGCCTTGCCTTTCTAGCTCAGAATTATTTTTGCTATTTTAGATGTCTTTTGGTTCCAAATGAATTTTAGGATTGTTTTCTCTAATTCTGTGAGATATGCTATTGGTATTTTAATCAGGGTTGCCTGAAATCTGGATATTAATTTTGAAAGTATGGCCATTTTCACTGTATTGATTCTACCTACTCAAGAACAAGGGGTATCTTTCTTTCCATTTTCTGACATCCTCTTCTAGCTCCCTTTTCAGAGTACTGTAGTTTTCAATGTAAAGGTCTTTTACTTTCTTCATTAGATTGATTCCTAAGTGTTTAATTTTGCTTCATGCCATTGTGAAAGGTGTTTCCCTTATTTTTCTCAGTGAGTTTGTTATTTGTGACAGGAATGTCATTGTTTTTTCAGTGTTGACTTTGTATCCAGCTATGCTACTGAATTTGGTTATTAAATCTAAAAGTCTTTTGGTGGAGTTTTTGGGGTCTTCTATGTAGAGTATCATGTGATCTGCAAATAATGATAATTTAACTTCTTACTTTCCTATCCTTATTTCTTTGATTTCTTTCTTTTGTCTAATTGCTCTGGCTAATGTTTCCAGAACTACATTCAGTAAGAGTGGTGGTCATGGAACTCGTTGTAATGTTCCTGATTTTGAAGTAAAAGCTTTCAGTCTTTGTTCATTTAGTATGATGTTGGCTGTTGGTTGGTCATAGATGGCTTTCATCAGATTGAGATAAAGACCATTTATTCCGATTTTCTTTCTTTTTTTTTTTTCAGCTTTAATTGAGTTTATTGGTACATTTTAGGGATACAGTACAGTTACATTCATTGTTAGGACAATGACAAGTCTTAATTCTCATTTTTTCCCCTTACCTCTGCCCTCCCTTCACCCCCTCCTCCCCTCCCCATCTACACTTTATTTTCATGTTTTCATTCTCTCACATTTTTTTCTTTTCCCTTTTTACTCTTCCCCTACACATCCCACCTTCCCTACACCTTTATATTCCAATTTTCTATAGAGTTTTTTTTTTTTATCACAAATCGGTGTTGGACTTTGTCAAATGCTTTTTCTGCATCTATTAAGATGATCATATGGTTTTTGTCCTTGACTGTTAGTAATTTACATATGTTGAACCATCCCTGCATCCTTGGGATGAATCCCATTTGGTCAGGCTGAATGATCTTCTTGATGATTTTCTGCATTCTGTGTGCCAGTACCTTACTGAGAATTTTTACATTTATGATCATTATGGGGATTGGTCTGTAGTTCTCTTTTTTGGTTGGATCCTTCTCTGGTTTTGTTATCAAGGTAATGCTTACTTCCAGGAATAAATTTGGGAGTGTTGCTTCCCTTGTAATTTCATTAAAGAATTTGAGAAGTAGTGGTGTTAGATCTTCTGTAAATTTCTTGTGAAATTTAGCTTGACTCTAACAGGACCTGGGCTTTTCTTTGTTGATAGGTTTTTAATTACATATTCAATTTCATTTTGATCGATATTGGATTATTTAGGTTTTTAATTACATATTCAATTTCATTTTGATCGATATTGGATTATTTAGAATTTTTATATCTTCTTGGTTCAGCTTTGTAATTCATATAATTCACATATGTAGGATCTGTCCATTTCTTCTGTGGTTTCCACCTTGTTAGAATATATGTTCTCGGGCTGGGGATTTAGCTCAGTGGTTCTGCTGCCTGCCTTGCTAGTGCAAGGACCTGAGCTTGATCCCTGGTACCACCCCCAAAAGAATATATATTCTCAAAGTAGGTAGTGATGATCTTCTAGTTTTCTGCAGGATCTGTTCTGATTTCCCCCTTTTCATTCCTAATTATATGGATTTGAGTCTTTTCCCCCTTTTTTTGATAAGGTTGGCTAAGAGATTGTCGACTCTATTTAATCTTTCAAAGAACAAACTCTTCAATTCAGTGATTCTTTGTATTGTTTTCTTAGTCTCAAATGCATTGATTTCTTCTCTGATCTTTATAATTTCCTCCTGCATATGAACTTTGGGCTTGATTTGATCTTAATTTTTTAGAAGCCTGAGGTTCAAAATTAGATTATTTATTTGAGCTTGCTTTGCTTTTCTGATGTGGGTGTGCGCTGCTATGAATTTCCCTTATAGGACTGCTTTCATTGCTTTCCATAAGATCTGATTTTTTTCCCATTAAGTTTATTTGTACATTTCAGTTAAACAATACATATCCTGTATGTTATATTGGCATTATCATTTAGTTATAGATACTGCTTAATTTCTTCTTTAATTTCATCTGTAACCCTTTGGTTTTTCATTGTTATTTAATTTCTATGTGTTTATGAAGTTTCTGTGGCTTTGCCATGGATTTCTAATTTTATTGCACTATGGGCTGATAATATGCATGGGACAAATGCAGTTAGTTCCCTTGCACTTACTTAAGCATGTTCTGTGAGTTATTATATGGTCTATTTTGGAGAACATCCCATGCGCAGCTGAAAAGAATGTGTATTCTGATGTTGTGCAGTGGAATACTCTGTAGTCATCTATTATGTTCATTTGTTTAAAAGTTTAGTTCAGTTCTGATATTTGTTGACTTTTTGTCTAATTGATCTGTCCATTTGTGACAGTAGGGTATTTAGGTCTTCATTATAGTTGTATTAGTGGTTATCTGATTTTTCATGTCCATTAATATTTATTTTATAGTTGGTTGCACTGCTATTTGGTGCATATATACTTATGGTTGTTATCTCTTCTTAGGTTGTTCCTTTACAAGGAGGTAGTGACCTTCTAGGTCTCTCTTAATCAATTTCAGCTTGAAATCTACTTTATCTGCAAACAGAATAGCTATCCTGCTTTTTTTCCAGGTTCCTGTCACATGGAGTATTGTTTTCTGTCCTTTGACTTTCAGTCTATGGATAGTTTTTTAATTAGATGTGTTTCTTGTATGCAGCATATTGTTAGATCTTGTTTCTTGATCCATTCTGCCAATCTGTTTCATTTGACTAGTGAATTGCGACCATTAGCATTGATGGTTATAACTGTTATGTATTGACTTATACTTGTCATGTTATTTTCCTGTTTTGGTTTTGTTGGTTCCCTTTTGTTCCCTTCTGTTTAATTACTTGCCTTGTCTGGTGATTCATTCTGTTGTGATTTATGAAGTTGTAGTCCTCATTCTCTCTAGTATGTCCTTCAGATTATTTTGTACTGCTGGTTTGGTAGTCATTAATTTCTTGAGGTGTTCTTTATCATGGACGTATGTCATTTGTCCATCAATTTTGAAAGATAGTTTTGCAGGGTACATCAATCTGGTCAGGAGGTTGTTTTCTTTTGGGGCTTGAAATACTTCAAGCTCTCCTTGACTTGAAGGTTTGTGTTGAGAAATCTTCTGTGATGCTAATAGGCTTTCCTGTAGAGGTGATTTGTTTCTTTTCTCTAACAGCTTTTAATATGTTTTCTTATGTTGAGTTTCTGGAATCTTGACTATTATATTCCTTGGGATAGATTTTTTTTTTTTTTTGTACTGGGGATTGAACTCAGGACCTTGTGCCTATGAGGCAGGCAGCAGTGGCACTACTGAGCTAAATCCCTGGCCTTGAATAGATTTTTGATTCAAGTTCTATATGCTTCACTTATCTGTATGCCAAATTATTTTCCTATGCTTAGGAAGTTATCTGCCATTACTTCTGTGAACAGGTGTTTTTATGTTGTTTGTGCTATCTTTCATTAGCTTTTTTATTGACACTGATCTTGTATTATTCTCGTTTGCATCATCTAGCAGCTTTTGGATTGATTTTTTATGGACCCTTTCTATTTTTTAAAAATCTTTCTTTTCATGATTACTAACTGCAATTCTGTCTTCTAGATCTCATATTTTGTCATCACATTGGCTCCTTCTGCTATGTATACTTTCAGTGGAATTTTTTTTTTTTTTTTTTTTTTTTTTTTTTTTTTTTG
>NW_022900931.1:32744325-32760278 GCF_012274545.1 Fukomys damarensis | reverse complement strand
TTGGTTTTTTGAGACAGGGTCTCACTTAGTAGTTGAGACTGACCTGGAACTCACTATGTAGTCCAGGCTGGGCTTGAACTCACAGCAATCCTCCTGCCTCAGCCTCCTGAGTGCTGGGAGTACAGGCGTGCACCACCACGCCTGGATCAGTGGAATTTTTAATTTCCTGGATATCTTCTTCAACCTGTTTCATAGATTCAGTACTTTTCCTATATTGGGTGCTAATGGTTTTCATTACTTTCCTGAGCTCCTCTCCTTTTTCAAAAATCTGTATCTGCTCTAGAGTCACTAACCATGTCTTTCATTATGGTCATCATCTCTGTTTTTTCCTGAGAAATTATTTCTGATCTGATTTTTCTAGCGCCTCATTCATCTGCATTGTTACTTCTGCTGTTATCACTTCAGAGAGTGAGTGGCTTTTGACTTGTTCCACTTCATTGACCCCTGGGTTTGCCTTTGATGAGCTGGAAGTCTGGGGTTGCATCTTGTTCTCTGTCTTCTCATTTTCTTCTCCCCCCCCCCGTCTGTAGTATAATTCCTAAGTCGATGCTTGTAAATTGCTTGTGGCAGGTAGCTTTATTGTCAGTATTGTGAATCCTTAGGAAATGACTGCTTCTCAGAGGTGTCTTCCAGGTGTAGCTGGCTTTTGAGTTTTGAGTCTGTTACAAGATCCTACCTCTTCGATTCAATGGGTTGAGAAGTTGCTGCCTATTTGGCCCAGGCCCTGGTTCTTTAACACTGACCTATCATATTATTTATGATCTTTAGACAGTCGCATTCTTCGCACACCAGGAAGAACAACTGATGAGAACAATTATGTCACCTTGGCTAAAGTAGTACAATCAGTAACAGCAATAGTATGAAATAGCCTAGAAGATGACAAACTCTGGTAACTATTAATTTGCCACCTTTAACTATATTACCCAGATTTGTGGTTATATAACAAAATCTAAAACAAACCAGAAAGTCATGTACAGTAAATATGCCCTCCACATGGTGATTTTATCCTTGGAGGAGAAAAGTTGAAAGGACTTAGGGGGCTAAATAGAGACATAGAAGAAGAGATTAAAAACAAGGCTGGAAGATAAAACTCTGAAAACTAGTGAAGAAGCAGGAAGAAAAGAGAAGGAAGAAATAAAAACAAGAACAGAACAATAACAACAAACCTATACTGATATAAAAACAAGAACAGTCAAGAAAAATAGAAAAAGCAACAACAAAAAACAAAAAATAAGAAAATGTCCACTTCTGGGTGTGTATCTGCTGTCACTGATATACAGAGTGGGCAAACAGAGCCCAGATACATTTTGGTTAATCCCAGCAAGACGGCCATAGATTTACTGTGGGGTAGTGGATGATCCCAGCAAGCCTGCACCTTTAGTTCCATTCAAGTTCAGACTGGTTTCTGGCCGTGAGGCTGGAGCCCGATTTGTTCAGCCTTCCAAAACTCTGCAAGCCTCCAGAGAACGAAAAACACGATAATAGACATCACTTAGGCAGTGATGACGCACAGCAGAAGGCAGGCATCATGACTCGGAGGGGAGGTAAGTAAAAGGTCAGAGAGAGGAAGGAGTGCTTTCTGTGATTGACTTGGGTTTTAGCCATCAGCGTGCCTGGTTCTCAAGCTTTTGGACTTGGAGCAGGGCTTATGCCACTGTTGTGGTTATCTGCCCCCGACCCATGCTAGTTCTTAGCCCAAAAGACTCCGCCTGAATCACAGCACTGGCTCTCCTGGGTCTCCACTTTACAGACAGCAGGTTATGGGATTCTCGGCCTCCATAATCTCATGAGTCAATTCCCACTCTCTCTTCTTCACGTTTGTCTGTTTTATTTCTCTAGAGCTCTGATTCTTAGTCACTTTCTTGTCACTGGGACAAAATACCCCACACCTACAATTTAAAGGAAAAGAAGTTTATTTCAGTCCACAGTTCAGAAGATTTAGTCTACAGTTGGCTGGCTCCAAGGCAGAAAGGGCATGGTAGAAGGGCCTGGGTGGGAGAGAGTTGCTCACGTCGTGTCAGCCAGGAAGCAGAGAGAGAGGGGATGAATCAGAGAGGGAGACACGCCCTCCCAGGTCATGCTTCAGGGACCCACCCTCAGTCAGGCCCACCTCCTGATAGCCAGTCAGGTATGCACTCATGAGCTCCAATGATTAATATCGCCCGCTGTGGCCCAGTCACCTTCTAGACACATGAGGCTTTGAGGGGGACACCCAAGATCTAAACCATAGCATCTAATTCTGTTGCTCAGCCCTGAAGTGGGTTGCCAATTGTCAGTTCTTGTTGGGGATTTCTTTTGCTGAAGAAAACTGCTGATCCTTGAGGTAATGCCTCCTACTGGAGCAGTGTGCACCCAGCTCTTTTTCAGTGTAGCAGTATAGAGAACAGCTTCTGGCAGTGACTCAGGAGAACTCCAAAGGGTTTGTCTAACCCCACATCTCCCTGTGGGGTTGGGAGAAGCTGTGTCCACAGCAAAATTCCCTCATCTCCCTCCCACAGAGGTTGACCCTAAAATCATTCCCTTGTAAACACTGTACTCACTAGTCTCTGTCCCTGAGAACCCAGTTTGTGGCATCAGATCTGGCTCAACCCAAAAGTCAGAAATGCCTCAGGGGCATATCAGACAGTAAATACGAGGCATATTGGAATGTACTTCTTGTGTCTTTGGGATTTTGGCCCCTTTTGGGCCCTGGCTGCCTTGGTTGCTCTCCAACGCCTTCCAACAGTTGGCCTTTGTGTTTCATCTAGCTTTTATATTTGTTCTCAGTGGGAAATTAATCTGATATCATCTGCTCCATCATTTCTGGAAGCAGATCATGCTGACCCTTTTAATTCTTAGAAGGCAGAAGGAGCAGGGATGGGAACTGTTGCTGGGACCTAATTCTGTTCAACAAAGAACTGTTGATCGGAGATGCAGAAGCGATGAGGAACTGAGGAGAAAATGATTTTCTTATCTCATACTCTGCAGCAGCTGGGAAGAAGAGTATGGAGCATGTCTGATATGCACCCTGGACTTTAGAGGTATAAATTCTAAATATCCCAAGGAAAAGAGAGAATTCTAGGACCAGATAAAGAAAAGGAAGAAATACTAAAATACTTGGGAGAGTAAAAGTGAAATTTTGACTCTTATGCGGACAAAATATGTCAAAGCATTAGAAGCAAATCTAAAAAACAGCCTGGTATATTGGTATGCTTTTGGAACATAGAGTATGACTAAAAGTAATAATTATACATAAGCAAGTTGGGTGTCAGCACCACGAACAGAAGGATCTGGAAGAGTTGCTGATGAACTGAGAGAAGAGGTACAGATGAGATTTAACAGGAACAACGGATTTACTTAGGTCCTCAGAACCCAGCTTCACAAGGACAGGGATTTAAAAATAAGGCTTCGTGTCAGATGAAAAGCACAGAGACAAACAACATACCTTAAGCACTTAGTTTATTTCAAAGCAATATAAATTAGTGGTATGAACTCGCCATCTAAAAATTTTACGTCAATAGAAGTGCAATATCTCAAGTTGAAAAAGTCCTACAATCATTCTGTACCCAGATCTTCAGAAAATGCCTTGTTTTGAGTGTGTCCCTGCATGCCCCATTGTGGTGGCAGTATCAAGAGGTGGTGCCTTTGGGGAACGATTAAGTCAGGTGGATTCTGCCCTTATGAATGAGGTTAGTACCTTTACAGCGGTGATTCTGAGGTCAGCTGACTGCCCCTTCTGCCTTGAGTCAGTAAGAGGTGTCATCTATGAAGCAGACAGAACCCTCATCACACAGCATCTTTGGACTTCCCAGCCTTCAGAACTGTGAAAAAGAAATTTCTTTTTTTGGTAAATGTCCCAGCCTAACATATTTTGTTGTAGCAGTCTGAATAGACTAAGACAGATTCGAACTACTATCGTCTGAGTGAGACGTAACCAACAGGGCTCCTAGAATGGGGAAGGGAGCAAATCTCACAAAGGACACTGGAGAAATGGAATGAGAAGATGGAGGTGTGCTCTGGGAGTTTTCCTCAGGTATGCACTTGGCTACTAGTGGAGGGAAGAGGCTTTTTAATCTTGCTCTTCATATCATAAGGTTCAGACTGTGGGGAGCAGATTTAGATTCCAGTACATGAAGGAATTTTATGCTAGGCTATGTTATGTATTTATGGTAGGGCTTGAACCCAAGGCCTTGCGTATGCTAAGCATACACTACCACTGCACGCATCCCTCATTCCATCATTAGGAAGGAATTTTATGCTAGGCTACGTTATGTTATTTATTTATTGTAGGGATTGAATTGAATGAAGAAATTGTAGGTGATCAGAACTGGCTTCCTTTAAAGCTGGTGATGCCTCTGCTCTGTGCTTAGGAGAGTCAGGGAACAGAGGCTCAACCAGATGGTTGAAATGTGGAGGTAGCAGTGGGGTGCTCTGATGGACCCACCTTTAAAAAGTCTGAGCCAACCTTAACAGAATTTACATAAAATATCAGATTTCTGGCTTCCACTGAAAAACTGGAAGATTTGTGAAAACTTGTCCTCCTTTTCTATGTGTCAACCAATCAACCAGACCTAGTTTTCCTACCCCCTTTAACCAGGCTGTGTTTTGAAGTCCCCCAAAGTCTGCCCCACTTAGCCAATACATACTGTTGCCTAGACCTTTTTCATTTTTAGTACCGGGGATCGAACTCAGGACCTTGTGCTTGTGAGGCAGGTGGTGGAACCACTGAACTAAATGCCCAGCCCCAACTAGACCACTTTAACTCGTGTGCTCCTGCATGCCTGGCTGCCACAGGCATTGGAGTTGGAAACCCGTTACAGAAGATACTCAGCTATTAGGGCGCACAATCCCCTCCTGCAGTCTTACCCTCTCCCCTCTAGGGAACTGTCCACACAGAGCCCTGGACAGAAGGCTATTTGAGTAGACACCAGCTGCTGGGTTGTCAATTCATAGGCTGACAGTGAAAAAAGAGCAGAACCAATCAGATTTTCTATCTGAGTTTTTAACTAGGAAACACAGTGTGAACCAGCAACTTTGCAGTGGTTTAGGCCAGAGTAAGAGAAGACCAGAGAAGTCATGATGAGCCAGGAACAAGTTAAAACTATGAGGCATCTAAAACAAGAAGGCTTTTGTTTTGTTCTGCTTTGTTTTGTTTGTGACAGAGATTTTCTAAGTTTCTGAACTCATACATAGCCCAGGCTGGCCTTGAACTTGCAGTGATCCTCCTGCCTCAGCTTCTGGAGTGCTGGAATTACTAGGCCTGAGAGAGACAAATTAAACTGCTGCTCTCCAGAGCTGTCTTAGTTTCTTATCATTTTCCCATTTCCCATCTAATTCATGTTGTTTTGCAACAAACTCCGAGTTTTTAGTGAATATGGGAGTCATCTTGTCCTTATAATTGAGCAAAGCCACTTAGAGTCTCCTCAAGGCTTCTGCTGCCCTGAGTCTTACTTCAGGACCAGCCCCGCCCCACCCCGCCCCATGTATGCCACACAAGGTGGTCACACGGCAGACAGATGGGAGCTGAAGGAGTCTGTCTCTGGGACTCTTTCTCACCTTTTGCTTCTGCAACAAAGGTATGCATATAATTTTGTGGAGATAAACATGCAAGCATCTTAAGATCTAATTTTATCATATTATCATATTTCAAATACGCAAAAAAAGAAATAGTGTGTGAATAAACGTTGTTTTCTCATTTACGTCTGTCAGCCTTAATCAGACAACCCCCACATAAGTGACAGAAAGCTACTTAGATGTTATCAGACTCACGAACATGAAGAATATTTAACTTGTTGATTAAGTACTTAACATTACAAATGAATGCAAAACTGTCTATCAGTTCTGGTGTGATTATTTTGGAAATGTTAAGGTTTTAGGTTGTTGTGCTAATTAATGACCTTTATGATATTTAAGGCTGCCTTTTTGCAACAGTCTTTTTGAGGAGTTGCTGTTCTGCCCCTCCCCAGAGGAGAAGAAAGATGTATATTGTAACTCATCACGAAGTCTCTGATTTGTCTTTTTTAAGCCACTGCTGCTAAGATGACAAAGAACTTCAGGCTGGAGCTGCTGGGTGCAGTGCTGAGAAAGTACAGAGAACATGTGCTCCTGGGGAAAGCCACCAACTGGTGGCGTCTCTGGCACCCGCCGCGTGATCTGAGACCTGCCCCTGCACAGTCCCAGAGAGGGGACACAGAGACGAACAGCTGGGTAACGGACTGAACTTTCCACGTTGCAGCCAAGTATTTTGGCGTCATGCAGATTAGGACTTGACTGATCTCACTGGAACATTGTTCCAGTCTTCGTCCGCTCTGCTGTTGGAGACACCAGTTTAACATTCCCATGGAAAAAAATGCACACCTGCTCAATCATTTCAAAAACAATAGATACGGGACATTTACTGCAAATTAGTGACACCGGCAAATGTTTCCCTTGCCCCTCATTTCGGTTAGAATTTCAAAGTTGCCCTTTGTCTGAGAGGTATCTTAGGAATTTCTAGTAATAAAGACAAATTAACAAAAAAACTGTCAGAAAGGGTAAGAGCAAGTTTTTATTATTTTTTCAACACTTCTTTCTAATTTTCACATAGTAAAATACAGCAAAGTAGACTACTTGTGGTGTCCAGGCTTGCAGGCTTTGACAATTGTGTAGCACAGCGGACATGCGTCACTGTGGTCATGCATGGTCTACCACCGTCGGCCTCCCAGACTCTCCTGCTGGCCCTCTCTGTCAGCCCTTCCAGCCCCACGCTTTGACGACCACGGATCCATCCTCTGTCCCTGTGGCTTTGCCTTTTCTAGGATGTTATATAAATGGAATCATCCTGCAGCGTGGAACCTTTTGATTTGTTAATAATGAATTTAATTCATTAATTTATTTTTGTTAAGTTTTTCACTGATAAATCGCTTCTTGGCCTTTTGGCTAAGATCAAGTGAAGTTTTTCACTGATAGCATGTTCTGTGTAGAACGAGGGGGAGCAAGGAAAACTGGGGCCGGGGCAGCTTAGGAAATACGGAAGAGGTGGCGGAGTTGCCCAGCTCAAGGATAGAACTGGTTTCATCTGTGCATCGTTACTGTCTCTGCGAGGTGGTGGGAACCAACAGAATGATGTGCATGTCCAGATTTCACCCCTGCCACACCCCGGGAAAAATCATCGCGCTTGGCCTTCTGCGGTCTTTAACCAGCCTCGGGATCTGACCCCGGACTGGGTAATTAACACGAGTCATTAGCCCCTGTTTAGTTAGGAGGGCAGTTGTGGTACAGGCACCATTGGGCCTGTGGAGAAAAGTACACATTAACTCTGGCTGGCTTCTCGGTGGCACCTTTATTATGCTTTATCAACAGAGCAGCTGGATCAGCCTTCTCGGCACTTAGCTTTCCCTCATTACAGTAATTGCCGTCCGAACAATGGTCTGTGTCAGCTCCCTCCTCCGTCCAGTGGACGCAGCATGTTTATACAGGGGGCAGCTGGCGCGGCTAACATCTGGTGTTGAGCTTGATATTAAGCGTCCAAAATCATGTTGGATTCAGCGTAAGGCCCAGTGCTGAGTGCATCTGCACAGTTATATATGTGTGGCCCCACTTTTCAGATGAGGAATCTGTGTCCCCTGCCCTCCCTTCTCTGCCCGCTGCTGAGCTCCTCGTGGTCATGGCTCCTGACTGCCTTGTCCTCCAACAAGAAGTCACATGTGGTGTGTGGTCATGCACTGCGTTCTGACAAAATTCATCATCCCCAGAAACTACCCTGTGAGGTACATGGGACCTGTGAAGCCAAGTCACTCAGGTTCTCTGGGGTCCCTTAAAAATGGCCGCACCCCCAGCTCTTCTTGGCTTGCCCAGCAGCTGTTTGCAAGAAGTGGGAAAGAGGAGGAGCCCTTCAGCACCCATCCTAAGAAGAAGGGAGTGGCCTCAACTCAGACTCTAAGATCTGGGTAGCTCACCACTTGCTTCTGGGCAGCCACCTGAGCTGTCACCTGGTGCAGGCTCCCTGAGGCCCTAGCTGGGTCTGAGTCTCTTGCCCCGCCCTGTAGGATGCGGGAACCTGTGTCCTAGGACACCCTCGTAAAGGACGTCTCTCTGGCTTAAACTTGTTAACGCAAACAGTTATTTCATGAAGACTGTGAGTGTGTGCGTGTGTATGTACGTGGCCTGTCAGCAGAAAGTAGGAGGGAGGGAAAGTACAAGAGGAAAGAATCTAGTCTGTTTCTTGGAAGAGTTTGCTGGGGATGAAAACCACAGTCGCCTCAGACAACTTGGTGACATAAATTCTTAAGATGTACACATCCCATGGAGACAAATTCATGTAGGGACAGTGGGAATAAACTAGCAAGAGATTAAAACATAAGAAAATAAGCCACAGGCCCTGGAGTCAGGTAGATGTGAATTCAGTTTCTGGCAATCATTTCCTCTCTGCATGACCTTGAGCAAGTGCCTTCAACTTTTGTGAGCCTCGATTTCTCTGGAGAATGGAGGATAATACTGCCCTCCTCGGGTTACTGTGCTGCCTAAGATGCAGTAAGGCTAACCAACCGAGACTGACACCGAAGTCCGTATTCGTGGGCGCTAAGAATCATGTGTATGCATGTCTCTCTGTTATAATGAGGGCAGCTGAGAGAGAAATCCGTTTAAGGTTTTTGCCCCCTCCAATTCTGGGAGTCTTAGGATAGAGCCAATAGGTTGAATAGGGGCAGGTAAGGACATTTAAGAACCACTAATAAGTATTTAGAGTACAAAACAGCATCTTGGCTTAATTGGGGATTCCATCTCCTGGGGCTGGGAGGTGGTCTGTTACCGTGTGAACTTATTTATGATTGGTGAAGCAAGATCGAGAAGCCAGAGAGCCATCCTTTACATGAGTGTCCTTGGACAGGTTCCCGCGTCCCCCCGGGACATGGCAACCCAGCCCCGCAGTGTGACACCAAGCACCACACACACCTCTCCTCAGCCTCCTTCTGTGAAACAACAGAAAACCCCCAAATCTGTGAGCTTTCTCTATGTGCTCATAAGAAACCTGCCAGATACAGCTTTAAAAAAACGTTAAACAATTATCTAAGTCATATATATTCATGGTAGAAAAATGAGATGTGGCTAAGCAAAGCAGAGGAAAAAAGTCATCCTTTCCACCCCCCTGTGTTCCCTACAACATAGCCATTCTAACGTTTTGGTGTGTAGCACTTCAGGATCCTCTAAATGTCTGCACACACGTGTGCACAAACACACTGGCCACACACGCTCACACATATGCATGTGCTTGTCGATGTGGGGTTGCTCTGTACGCAATTTTATATAGCTTGGCTCCTTTCCTATACTATCTCGTGAATATTTTCCAAGTTATTAAAGCTTTGAGGTACTGTGTCTTTCATAAAGGGGGGAGGCTTGCTTGAACACTGGATCCAGTACCCCTACAGGGAGGCCCCTCAAAGAGGCCTGGCCCCCGTGTCTGCCCTATGGGGATATTGTGACTTCAGGGAGCTTGCACTGGCCGGTGGAGTTCCACATGGAAGAAATCTGCTTTCAAAGGCACTAAATGTGAAGTGGAGTTATTGTGGCTTCTTCATACAAGGGTATCGGAATAACGAATGCCTCCTGACATCTCAGCCAGCGGGGACCCTTTGCTGTGTGTGCACATTTGCAATCCAAATGAGGCACCAGAACACAAGAAGAGAAAGGAAGACAGAGCCTGGAAATGCGTCCTTGTCATATCTTTGGCAAGAGATACGGTGTTCCACCATCTTCTTACCTCCCCGGCGCCATAAACCTGCACAAGTTCCCCTTGCAGGCTTGAAGCAAGCAGACCTCCAGCCTGAGGATCCAGCCTTGGTTTCACTTACTAGCACCTCTCCACCCCTCTGTTCTTGGGGGTTTCACACCAGGTCAGATCAGCGAGTCTTGATGTGCCGATTGTGACATGAGCTCACTGTGAGGCTTCAGAAAAAGGGGGCTCTATGTCACTTCAAAATGATATTGATGGAATCAGCCTCAGTTTATTAACCAGCAAAAGCGAGAGATTTCAAAAGGTGTTGGAAACATAAGGTTAGACTACAGCATCGGTGCGGTGTGGGGTGTCTTACTCCTGGTGGGGGTTGCTCTACCTTGCAGACCAAAACTCAGCCTTACAACTTGGCATTGCTGTTCCCTCACACTATTTTGCTCTGTGTGCCAGAACTCTTGGTGGCGAGTGATACCCACAGGAGCCGTCTTAGGGTTGAGGGGAAGGGACTTATCCAGGAGCTTCAGGCTGCAGGAAAGACAGTGGTACAGGTGGTGCTGGGCACCGCCGAGGTCTGCTTCTGACGTCTCTCACCTCGGCTGCTTTCTGAAGGCCCGTTTCCTTCTCTCCCAGCAGAATTTCTGTGGCCTCTGAGGACATTTATCCCCGGGGAGCTGATGGCTGACATGGCTCTCATGCCACCGATAGACAACTGGGCCCTTGCTGGCAGCTCCTCTGTGGCCTCAGGCATGGAATGCAGAGGGAGGCAGGGCGGGTGTGTGCTCATCCCTTCTCATCAAGCTCCACCTCCCAGTTCTTTCAAACACAAGCTGCCCTTGCAGGTGGCGCCCTGTCTTCTGTCCCCGTCGGCTCACTTGCTTTTGTATTAGGTAGACTAGAAAAATACCATGACTGTTTAAAACCTTTATATTAAAGTGAAAGACATTGCCATTAATGCCCCTCGGAATACTTCTGTTCACTTTGAACACTCTTACCCCATTTTTGCTTGCCGTTTTCTGACGCGCTTCTGGAAGTGCTCTGAGTGTCTGTAGTGCTGCTGTGCTTTCCTCGGTGTCCTGAATTGATTCCAAACATGTACCTTTCTCGTCTGGCTTTGGGGAAGAGCCGGAAGTTTCACGGCGTCCGATCTGGTGAAGGCGGTGGCCGAGGACTCGCTGTAATGTTATTGTGAGGCTGCTTTTCCATTGGGTGGCACTTAGAAGAAGCATTCTGTGTTTTGACCACATCTTGTAAAGACATAAAGAGGAGCTTCAGAACTGTTCCTCAAGCGGCAGGAATGATACGATAGCTCAGTTTAAATCAAGGGAGACCATTGTGAGAGGGATTAATGGCGATGTATCTTTTACTATAATAAAAATTAAACATTTGCTACATATTTCGCTATATATTTTGAATATCCCTTATATATACTGGGTCTCTCTCTCTCTCTCACATCAGGGTTCTGCCCACACACTCCAACAAGTGAACTAATTACTTTGAGAAATCAGGCAGATCTTTCCCGTCTGACTCAGTGTTACTGCCGTACACCATGTTGCTTCTGCCAGAGTCGACCTTGACTCTTCCCTCCTTACTGTTCACGTCCACCACCAAATCCCACCGATTATACTTCCCAAACGTGTCTCACGGTCATTGCCTCCTGAGTCCACTCTGCTTTTTCCTCTGCCGAGACCACCCTCTCAGCTCAGCCCGCTCTACCCATAGTCACCTTTCCCAACCCATCTCCATCCAGAAGCCAGTAGAAGTTTACTGCACTTAGAATAGAATCTGAATTGAACCTGGTCCTGCTCTGACGTGCTTTGAGGCCTACCTGTCCAGCGGATGTGCCCAGCTGCACTGTTAACCCACGTTCCTTAACCAGCTGGCTTCTTTGTTCTCTGGTCTCCCACTGACCTTACTGTGGTTTCTTGTCTGGAACTTTCTTCTCCTCCTCACTCTTGGAGTATATCCTTCAGGACAGAGCTTAGGTAGTTCCTAAGATGCCTTCCGTGGTTTCCCCAAGCTAAATGAGACTATCTGACCCTCTATCACAGTGTGCTTTTGTACACTAAACCTATTATGATTTTTATTGTGTATTATTTATGTGATTTGTTTTGGTGCACCGTGTATTGAACTGACAGCCTCCAACATGGTATGCTGGTGCTCTGCCACTGAGCTCCACATCCCGTCCCTGATTAATGTTTTCATCTGTGTTCCATGAAATGGTCTACTTCAGGGAACAGGGACTGTTTTGTTCATCATTGTTTCCATAGCAGCACGATGTGTGCACAATTAAAAAATGGAGTGAATGAATAAATAAATAGAACTAGATTTTAATATCCCTGAGGGCAGAAGGAGTTTTCATTCTTTTCACCCTCATCTAGAAATTCAATAAATACTTGTTGACCTCAATACTGTCTTGTGAAAAACAGTTCCCAGCGAAACAATTAAACACTAAACAGCAGTGAGGAAGAGAGTTACAAATCCACATGGTAAAATGAAAGTTACGTACTCTAATAGAATGAGTCTCAGTGATTGAAAGACAATATTGTATAAATAGGATCCCTGAATTTGTGAAATAGCAATGTGCTTAATCACTCAAGTCTATTATATTTTGAAACAGCTTATAAATTGGACACACACATCTGGATATTTGGCACCATGTAGACAAAAATATCTCTGGTTATTGGCCAAATATTTTGATTCAACTAATGTGTTTTGGAGCAGAATAAATAGTCACAGATTACTCAAAATTATATTTCTTGGGAGGTGGCCACATGAACAAATGGAGAAGATTTCTAGTCCCAGAAAAATGATGGATAAGAAACTTGAAGTCTCTCCTGCCACAAACTCACAGAAATTCTAGATACTTAAAACTCTTAAAAATTGCATAGCTGAGATCATAACTATCAGAAACGATGAGGTTGAATGTCAGAGCAATATGTCCAAGACTGATCTTGGAATTTATTTTTGGACTCCGTAAACCGAGGGGGCTTGAGTTTTAACACCCATCCAGGGACAGGAGACAAGGTCTTGGAACTCTCAGTACAAGCTGGGACCTTTTGAATCGTTGAACAACAGCAGAAAGGGGATTAGAAGAAATATGTCTATTGGCTCAGGGAGAAGACAAGGAAGCTGTCTCAGTTTGAGTTGAGGGGAGAAGACTCCCTAGAGAAAATTAAGCCCCAGGCTTGCTCTTGGCTTTTAGATCCAAACATGTCTTTAATCTGTTAAGAAAAAAGCAAACATCTACATGGCTCAGAAAACTCCTCACAGAGAAATAAATATAACAGGCTGAAACAAAGTGGAAATCCTCAGAATGCCTGAAATCCCAAATCACACCATGGTGATGCTCCAACAACACAGGCTCACTGTATTTTCTCAGCAAATAAACCCCATTAAAGATGAGCTCATGATTTTTAAAATAGATTTATAGTGAAATAATCACTATGACCAAGAATAGACAGACATAATAAACTGTAGGATTCAAGTCCCATGAATTTAAGGTCATAAATGCACCATGGAGAAGGGGAAATATGTTAAAAATGCTTAAAAATATAAGTAATGAAATCCTGAATGAAAGTTCAAGACCTTATGTATAAAGAAAGCGAGGTTCAGAGATAACTAATTAGGCCTTCTAGATATGAGAAATATAGTCAATGAATGGAAAACTCAATGGATTATGCAGCCTATTCACTTATTTGAAGAGATAATTATCAGATTGCTGTTAGAAGATAGCCCCTAGAATGCAGCAGAGGCCAGATGAGAAATATGAGGGTGTCTGAGATAAGGAAAAAAATCCAGTATTTCACAAATCTAAGAAGTTACAGACAGATATGTAATAGAGAAAAAAAAGGGTAGAAAAAATATTCAAAGAAAAGCAGATGATGACTCTGAACTGATTAAAGACATGAACCTGCAAATCAAAGAATCCTAAGGATTCTTGAGCTGCACAGGTTTGATAGAAACATACCTAAATAGCTCCCAGTGGAAATATTAAACATTAAATAAAAAGAGAAATTTTGCATATCAAAAAGGGAGGAGAGATCACACACAAAATAGAAATGATTAAGCCAGACTGATTGTGCATGCCTATAACAGCAGTCAGGAAGCTGAGGCAGGAGAACTGTGGTGCGTTCTAGGCCAACCAGTAAAACTCTGAAAAATTAAGACAACAACTACAACAACAAAAACTTCAAAACAAAAAAACTAGAAAATAATTATTAGATTGACAGCAGATTTTTCAATACATACCACAGAGCTGTGAATAAAATATACAAATATTTTCTTAGGGTTTTAATCTTAGTCAAGATGGAGGAAGAAAATAAAGAAACACATTAGTGAATAAACAGATAATTTGCTTCTCATGGATCAAGAAGTAAAATGTATATAAAGTAGTTGAACACAAGGGAAGAACCAACATTGAGAAAATAAATCTGAAAACACAAGGGCAGTCTCAACATTATGTAAAAGAACTACAGTAACAGTGATTTACTTGGGCAGTATGTGAACAAGATAATTTAAAATAGTATCACAGTAATGAGGAAGACAGGACAGGGTGAGAAACGTCAAGGAGTTTGAAGACAATTGTGTATTCCAGTGAAAGTTATCCATTAACTTTTGGCTTCATTGAATTAGTATGACAAACATTTAAAAAATAAATCCTACAGTAGTCAGATTAGGATATATAATTTCTAAACCATGAGGATTAATGAAAGTCTGACTAATCCAAGAAAAGGTAAAGAGCAACAGAAACAAAATCACAGCCAAAACAAAATATAAATAAAGTAATGAAAATAAATCCAAATATATCACTATAGTAATTATGACACATTTAAAGTATTAAATCACCATTTTATTTTCATTATTTTGGAATGATGGCTTAAACCAGTTGCCTTTATTTCCTTTGAATCAATTCTATTGAGGGAGAAATTGCATCCAAACAATGAACAATTTTAAAGTATACAATTTGATGAATTTCCAGTAATGGTTACAGTTGTATAGTCACTAAAATTATAAAGCAAAATATGATGTCCCCTCATAATTTCCCACACTGTACTTTGCATTTCCATCTTTTCACTCCATCCCTTCACCCTGTAACTGCTGATCTGCAAATATAGTTCGACTTTTCTGGAATTTCATATGAATTGAGTCACAAAGTATCATTTTTCATTACTGCTGTTTTCCTCTTTACCTAGCATATTGCCATTTGAGATTCATCTATGTGTGCCTGAATCAGTACTTTACTCCTTTTTATTGGCGGAATGCTATTTCATTTTCTTTGTGTACCACTTGATGGACATTTGAATTTTTTCCAGGTTCATCTGTGATCAATGTTCACAATTAATGTAAATGTCTTTGTGTGATATATGTTGCCACATCTAGTTTGTTAATACGTAGGAATAATATTACTGGGTTGCATGGTAAACTTATGTTTAACAGTACAGTTTGTGTAGAATAAATGTTTCTTGAAGTGTAGTTGAATCCACCAGTAAAGCCATTTGGAACTGCAATTTTCTTTGTGAGAGAGGTTTGTTACTACAAATTTATTTAAAAGCTAACAAATTGGGCTGTTCTGATTATCTTTGTTTTTAAATGAATTTATCAATTTGTGTATTTCAGGGAATTTGTCTATTCATAAAACTTGTATATATTGGTGTAAATTATTCAAAATTCTCACTAATAGCTTTGCGCAGTGGCAATATCAGAGACAATGAAGTTTAACTGAGGTGTGATTGTTGCTAACTGAAAATTCTCAGTAATACCTGGATACTGAGTGTTCAGAATAGCTCATTAAAGCTCCTTTTCATTCATGACATTGGAAATTTGTCTTTTTTCTCTGATCAGTTTGGCTAACAGTTTGTCAATTTTATCCATCTTTTCAAATAATCAGCTTTTGGTTTATTGTTTCTTTTAAAATTTCCTTTTCAATTCATTGATGTCCACTCTTACTATAATTATTTCCTTATTTTTGTCTACTTTGTGTTTAATTTTTTTGTCATCTTTACTTTCTCAAAGTATATGCTTAGTTTATTGAGACATTTTGTCTTTACTAGATAAGCATTTGATGCTACAATTTTTCTCTTCAAATACTATTCTGATTGTATCTGATAAAATCTATTTTCATTTATAGTCAGTTAAAATAATTTTTACTTTCTTTGACCTATGAGCTGTTCAGAAGTGTGTTCTTTATATTCTGAATATATGGACATTTTACAGGTATATTTCTTCTATTGATTTTTTTTTTTTTTTTTTTTTTTTTTTTTTTTTT
>NW_022900931.1:32734490-32743883 GCF_012274545.1 Fukomys damarensis | reverse complement strand
TTTTTTTTTTTTTTTTTTTTTTTTTTTTTTTTTTTTTTTGGTACTGGGAATCAAATTCAGGACCTTGTGCTTGCCAGGCAGACACGGCGCCACTGAGCTACATCCCCGGCTCTCTTCTGTTGATTTTTATTATGTAGAATAACATTATGTTCAGATAATGTATTTTGTATTATTTCAACACTTCTAATACAAAAACCAAAAGTTATAGAAATGAAAGGGAAGTAGACAAGTTCACAAATCTTGTTTTATGATTCAAAATGTGGTTTATATTCATGAATGATCTGTGTATCCTTCAGAAGAATCTGTAATTCCACTGTTGTTGAGTAGCTTGTTCTCTAAATATCAGTCTGTGGGCAAATACTTTAGATAATTGCTAACTTCTGTTTGTTATAACAGTTACTCAGAAAAAAGTGTTAAAATCTCCAGCTTTAATTGTGAATGTGTTTATTTTCCCTTTCATGTCTACTAGTTTTGGATTGTGTATTTTGAAGCAGTTAGTTTGTGGAAGTCTCATGATGAGTTATTCTCTTTTCTGTTAAAAAAAAATCCTTTCTATATAATCTGATATTTTTTCTCTGAAATCTGCACAGTTTGATAGTAATATAGCCACTCCAGTACACTTTTGATTGGAAATTGTGTAGGGTATCTCTTCTATCTCTTTACATTTAACCTGTCTTTGTCTTTACATATGAAGTGGGTTTCTTGTAGAGAGGATGTAGTTGTGTCTTGCTTTTTTAAATTATGAAAATATGTGCCATTTTAACTGTAGTATTTAGACTATATTTACTTGTTGTACTTAATTACATTTTTAGATTTAAATATACCATCTTTTCTGCTTGTTTCACTCATTCCGTATAGCCCTTTTCTCTTTATCTGCCTTCGCTTGGATCGACTGCTTTAAATGATGCTGTCTTGTCTCCATTACAGGTTTATTAATACTCCTTTGCCATGTTTTGGGTTGTGTGGTTGACGTGGGGTTTAAAATGTATATCACGAACCCATAACATCCATCTTCAAGTACGAGAAGTCACTTCAGGTACACTGTAGGAACCTTACTACAATCCATTCCAGTTTTCCTTTCCCATCATCCCTGCTATTACCGTCCTAAAGTCTCTCATGTAATGTATTGTTTTCCTTTTCCTTTAATCAGTCAGTCGTCAGTCAGATACATTTACAATACAGGGCAAAGCCTTCTACACTTTACCCACTAAAGCCTGTTCCATTCCTTTGCGGATCCGAATTGCCACCTGCCATCATTTCGTTCTGCCTGAAGAAATTCCTTTCCTTCCTCTTGTAGTACAGATGTGCTGGCAAAGAATCCAATTCTGTTTATATCGAGTGGGAATAATGTGTGCAATAAAAAAATGAAAGTGATAAAATTAAATCCAAATATCCTCGTCATTATAATACACTTTCATGTATTTTGCCACTAGTTACAGTACAGATGGAGGATTAGTCAGATTCTTAAAAATCCTCTTCCACGCTTTTTACAAGAAATATACCTAGAATATGAAGACAGAAATGTTCATAGTAAAGGCAAAATACTAATTGCTACTGCTAAAGCTATGTCAATAACAAATAAGATATACTTTACGATAAAGACACTTAGAATAAAAAAGTCTGTTACATGCCAAGTAAAGGAAAATTCCACACGAGACATAAAAATTCTGAGCTTTTAGCTGACACACACATACCTATAATCCTAGCACTCTGGGATGCGGAGATAGGAGGATTGCATATGTGAGTCAAGCCTGGGAAATTTAGTGACTTAGTGAGACCCTGTTTCAAAATTTTAAAAATATGGAAGTGCTGGGAATGTAGCTCGGTCCAAAGGCCTTGGAGTCAAGCTCCACGACCCCTCCCCAAATCTGAACTTGTAAGTACCCAGTATTTTAATCTAAAATCATGTGCATACAAAAAGGAATTGTAAGGAAACATTTACAAACCTATAGTCTTTGTACAAAATTTTAACACCTTTCTCTAGTCATTAATAGATGAAATAGGCAAAAAACTAAAATGAAACAGGAATTTGAATTGTATAATAACTAGTGTCATACATAAAATTATATAATACATGCTTATTAAAATTATATCCAAATATCACAACCTCCACATCGATAAATTAAAAAACCCTCTTACAACTAATTAGTGGCTAAACACACAATTATAATAAAATCTGGAAAAAATTAATGAACCAAATTTGAGGGATACAGCTAAAACAGCTTTAAAAATAAGTCTATAAAGGACTATAATAGAAATGAGAAAATACAGTTATTCAGAAAAAGAACAACAGATTAAATTGAAAGTATAAGAAAAATGACAAGAAGAACAAATAACAAAATAGAAAATAATTTGAACAGGTTAATAAATCCAACAGCTGGCTCTTTGGAAAGACTTGTAGAATAAATGAATCTCTACTAAGCTGTAACTAGAAAAAAGGATACACATGCGGTTCACATTTTAGAAATCTTAAGCAAATCCTATGAACAAAAACAATAAAGGAGACTATATAACAATCTCCTAGAAAAACTGTAGCTTAGGAAAACTGAGTCAATAATAGAAAAATCTCACTACATCTATAGTGCATAAAGAAATCAAATCAAAAGGTAAGTACATGCCTCTTTCCCATTCCTTTACACAAAGCCCACTGAATTTTATCAATACTTTAAGGGACAAATACTTGCTAGTGCATTTCAGTTGTTTACAGAGTATAGGAAGAAAAAGGAAAAATCCATTCCAATTTATTTTACATAGTACCCCAAATAATTCACTGGTATACTACATAAAATTCATTTGGTTAGTATCCCAAGGCAAATTCAGAGATAATAAGGTAAAGTCATTGACCAATCTTGTTTACAAATATGATTAGAAACTTCTAAAGAAAATACAAGCAAAGTAATTTCAGCAATACCCCAAATATGTTATTACTAAATTCTGAGAGTTTCCGCAGAATACAAGAGGGACCTACTACATTAACTCATCAAAGGAGAAAATAATGCAATCATCAGATTTAGAAAAGAAACTTTATGTAATTCAAAACTATGAGAATTCTTAGTAAACTCATGACAATTCTAAGCAAACTATGAAAAGAAAGGATTTTTTAAAAATATAGTAACCCACCAAAACCCTACAATAAACATTGTTTTTACTAGAAACATTGGAAGCATTTCTTTGTAAATTAGCATCAAGACAAAGATACCCACACCTATAATCTTTATTTAATATTAATCTTGAAACTCTGGCAATAATATAAAGAACTATAATGACTAGAAAATAAAGACTTCACTAGTTAAATTTCAAGATATGTTTATCCGCCGATAAACTGTTAGATAAGCTAACTAAAATGCAGATAAACTGAGAGGGGAAACCAGCAAGTGTGCTAGATATAAGGCCAATGTATAAAACCCAACAGTTCAATACACAGTGAGACAGGAGATTAGGATATAGCGAAGCTGGCTGGGGAAGTAGGTGTGACCTGTTAATTACAAGATCTCGGAACAATTCCCAGAACTAGAGTGGATTTCAATAGAATGGCCCAGATCTGACGTCAGCCTGAGGCATGGGTGATACAGGACAGACCACACTGTGTTTTGCCTCTGTGTTCTCTCTTGCCACAGGGTTGGCCCACACTCACACAGTAGGCCACACTTCTTTTCCTGCTTTTCCTTGGCCCAAATTTGCTCTGCAGAACCTTTTTCCTACATTTAATAAAGCTTTGCTACCATTTGTGCTTGACTTGACCAATTCTTTACTCAAGGCAGATCTGAGAAACCACCTCCAGAAAGAGATTCCAGCACTCCAAAGCCTGGTAACGCCAGTGAGAAGTAATAAATGTAATCACAAACACCATTTTCAGCAGCACCAAAAGTGCAGTAGAATACAAAGTCAAAAGAAACATGCTGGATCTTCATAAAAAATTAAAATCTGCCAAATTACAAAAAATATGATCTAAATAAATTAAAATGTATGTTTATGATGGAAGGACTCAATGATATAAAGCTAACAGTTCTACTGCATTAATTTATGAAGCCAATACAATTCCAGTCCTGACTGGTAATTTTCCCAGTTGATTAAAATTAGTAGAGTGGAGTAAAAAAGGCCAAGAATAGGAGGTGCTGTGAAAGATTAGTAAAGGTACAGCAGAGGTGTACCAGGTACCTAGGCTTACGATGACGCTTGGATGATTAAGATGGTGGGCCTGGTGAGGGACAGACAGACTGACCAATGGGACAGATCCCTGACAGGGTCACAGGAGCCATTTTGGAAATTCCCACTTTGACAGGAAGAGGGGAGTGCATGGGGGAAATGGAGGCCTCAGCGCTCGCTTCTGGGAGTGTGTGTGGGTTGGGTTGGGCCGGGAAGCTGGATGGAGGTGTGGTTGAAGATATGCATACTTATGACTCAGCAATTCCCAGAGGAGGGAGAGGAAGGCGGAACCTTACGGCCTGCATCCTGCATAATGGAGCTGCCAGTCTCCGGGCTAACAAGCTGCAGCTGCTAAGCCGAGCCCACGTGGTCTGTGCAAAAAAACGCCTTCTCCTCCCTACTCCCCCACACGTGTTTATTCCTTAATTGTTGTCAGCATTCACCACTGCCATCATGTTTTTCCTGTACACTAAGTCATCTGTATCATAGCATGTAATTTACTTTTGTATTATCTGTCTCACAATTGTACTGTTTGTGACTTTTATTTTCCCAGTGCCTCCTCTCTAGTAGTTAAAATACTGTCACTTTATAACTACTTGTGACCAAAATAAAGGGATGAAATTTCAAAAATGTAATAGTGGTGTAAAACACAAGAGGTAAATGGATATGGATATCCTGCCGTAAATTCTGATGCCTGTAATAGTTTATGGATTACCGGATGGATAGGTGGTAAGTTAAGGCATGCATGCTGGTTTCCAGATAGTAGATGTCTCTGCAGAGAGGAAGTGGGGGGCTTTAGTCGTATCTATGGCATTTTATTCCTTAGATTGACAGATGCAGTGCAAATGTGGCAAAACTTTAACATCTGTGGCCTTGGATGTTTACAGTGTTTTATAATTTTTGAAAAGTTGCAAATAAGTAAATAAAGAAGAGACATGTTTTCAGGTTATTTTCTTACATAAGGCTGCCCTTCATTTTCTATGCCCTGAGCGCCCTTGGCGTATGGAATGCTCCCTCTTAACCCACATCCGGTTGCCACCACTGCCCTAGGCAGAATGCACAGGTGTTTCTGGTCCTCTTTATGTTGGAAAATCGAATTCTGCAGTGATTTATTTAATCAGGGCCCCTATTTTCCTGTGGGGAGAGGGTATCAGCTCCTGGAGATTAGCCCTTGGACACAGTCAGCCACCGGCTGTTGTCCTCTGAGCAGGGTGACAAGCAGACACAGGCCTCTCCTCTATCAGACGGTGGGTGTAGACTCAGCCAAGCAAACTTCGGCCTGCAGCAGACCCAGACATCTACTAACGCTGATAAGTTTTTATTGAATTAAGAGGGAGCACTTAGAGGGAAAACCCTGGAGAGTAAAAGGATTAGGTCACTCTGGAACATTTTTCTCCTGTCAAGTGGGCAGATGAGACATCAGCGTGGCCATCTGACGGCGTCATCGGAGCCCTGTGGCGTGAAACTGTCCTGAAGGGAAGGGAAGGCGCTGGCAGGCGGGGACCCAGCCGAGCCTCGGCGAGCCGGAGTCAGGCATGACCCGTCCACACAGCATGGCAGGGACCAAAATGTCTTGAGTGGCCACTCCGAAAAGAAAATGTGATCAGTAGGGGCCACCATCTTTTGTCTTACTGTTAAAGGTCCTGTTTCGTACAAGAAGAGCGCATTGAGAAGCTGCACTTAGGAGCAGACGCTGTCTGTACAACGTCCTCGCTCTCTGCTCAGCTCCCCTGAACAGACCGGTGACGCGGCAGCGCCAGGACTCTGGGTCACCACCTGCAAAGCCCGCGCCTCCGTCCAGGGCCTCTGCCCTCTGCCCTCTGCCTCGCTTGCCTCTGTCTCTCCTCCGCCCCCACTACTTCTCTCCACTTTCTCCGCTCTCTCCCTGCTCATCCTCTCCCACTCTAATTTCTCCTGCTCTTCCTCTCCGTCCTCCTCCTCCTCCTCCTTGTTGTGATCTGGACCTTGAATGCCTCCCAATGGCCTTGTGTTGGAGGCTTGGTCCGCAGCCTGGGTGCTATTGGGAGGTGGGTCCAAGCAGGAGGAAGAGTCCATGCCTGGCGAGAGCTTGAAGGGATAATGGGACCCCATCCTCTCCTGCCTCTCTCCGTTTCCTGATGCCACGGAGTGAGCAGGTTTGGTCCACCATGCCCTCTCTGCCGTGATGTGCTGCCTCACCAGAGGGCCGAAAGCGATAGGACAAGCGGCCATAGATGGAATCTTCTGGAACTATGAACCAAGATAAAGCTTTTCTGATTTAAGTTGATTTTCTCTGGCGTTCTGAACATGCTTTCTCTCTGAGTCTGTCTCTCTGATATAGAGACACATTTTCTTTGATGGCCAAACATTTTCCACATTCTGTGTGTGAAATTTCCCATGGCGTCGTCCTATGGGTGCTCCACTCGAGGGAGGGATGGTCGAATATGTGTGAATTGTAAACTGAGGACGTACTGAGCAAGCTGGCATCTCAGTGACTATCTTCCCTTTTTCCAAGACATTTTAAATTCTTTTCCATGTCTCGTTATTTCCTTGCCTCCTACTTTTGTTTCTAGCGCCTCATAATTATCAGTGGTGAGCCTTTCCGCGGAAACTTGAAGAGCTCAAACATAATCATTCTAGCTCATTCTGAGATAGCTTTCATCAGAGGCATCCAAGGGCATCTGTGGAATAGTTTCTTAGATCTCCCTTTCCTGTGTCCCTTAGCACGTTGGTTTGTGGGGTGACCTGGATCAGGAATTGTTTCTGATCTCTGTCTTTTTCACTCATCCTGAGCTGCCTGGTTCCTTCCCTCCTGTTCTCCTCCTGGGCTGGGGCTCCCATTCTGTCTCAGACACTTTCCCATCTCTGGGACGAATACCCAATACCCACAATTTAAGGGAGGAAAGGTTTGTTTTGGATCACGGTTTCAATCCATGGTCACGTCTCTCCAAGGCAGAAACAACACGGTGGAGATCTGCAGGGGACAAGCTGTGCCATTCATGGCAGCCAGGCAGTAGAGAGAAGGGAGGAGCCAGGAGAAGGTCACACTCCCATGACCCACCTCCAACCAGGCCCCACCTCCCAACAGCACAGTAGCTCTGAGCCAATCAATGGATCGATCCACTGATGAGTGCGGCGCCCCCACCATCCAGTCTCACTTTTGGGGACATTTTAGATCCACACCGTAATGCGTTGCATGGTGATGGCATCCCTCACCAGGTTTGCCCGTCCGCTTCCTTGACCATCTGAGAATCCTGCTTGTTCCAGCCCTGCCCTGCCCTCCCCGCATCCTGGTCCAGACGGGCTCCAGTTTCCTGTGGGGAAGCTGTCCCGTGCCTGAACTCCTGCCCCTCTGCCTGAAGCCCCAGAAACTGGCAACCTCAGCACTCACCACCACAGTGTGTCGGTCCAAATCTTGTCCTTGGATGTGTTTATTTTGGTTTTGATCATGGCTCTAGCCTTTTCACTTAAAGAAAAATCTGTATGACTGTGAGACCTGGAGAGTGGGGGAGTCAAGGAGTAAACTCACAATATTGTTTTAACCTGAAGTCCAAAAGCTGATGTTAAGTTTTAAAAGAATTCTCTGAAATCAGTGTTTTGTTTAACTACTTTTCCTGACTTTTTCTTTAAATTTGTTTTTCACCCAAAGGTAGAATGTAAAACATTCTCCACTCCCTGTGGCAAGTCAGCTTCTGAGGGTACTGGCAAGATGGTTGGGATTGTTTTTTCTTTTTCAGATTTACTGTAGCACATTCAGCTATAATGGGTGGGGTCTGGCCCGTTCCTGTACTAAGAGGACTGAAAATTGGAGGAAGGGTGGGAGGGGATAAGCGCGGCATTCCATGCTTTATCTTTAGCATTTATAAGAACCATATAAATGTATTCAAAATCCCCATAGCAGGAAAAGAGTAGTAAAACCCATGTGTTCAGAGGAAATTCCATGGCTGTTTGCTCTGCAGTGAGTTCCGAGAAGAGAGTACCTCTGGGAAGAGGTAAGTGGCCAGGAGGGAGGTAGCCCAGGCCCAGAGCGAAGGCAGCAGAGGCCACTGTACCCCAGCCGGCACGCACGCCTGGCTGCCCTCATGGCTTCTCCCAGGAGCCCGTGTGTGCAGTGTGAATGCTTGGGAGCCAGGATGGGTCAGAGGTCCGCTTGGGCCTGAGTACTGAAAATGCTGAGTGTGGGACAAGGGTCTTGGGGCTGAGGAGGTGGGAAGACCAGAATCCCACCCTGCTACTCTGCACTATCCACAGTCAAATAAAGAGATGTTTGAGCCTGCCTGTCCAGGGTAGCAGCCAGCACTGGAGCAAAGGCCAAGAGCACGGATTTAGGAGTCAGAGGAACCCTCTAGGCCCTGACCACTGGGCTTAGCTTCTGCAGGACTCAGGCTCTTTGGCTAATAGTAAAATAGGTCTAGGAGCACCTGGCTGCTAGAAAGGTTCCCGGTAAACAAGGAAAGTACTGAGGACTGTGTTATTCCTGTTGGCATGGTTTTATCATCTGGGGTCATAGAGGCCGATGGGCCTCCATTCCATTAGCAGGCAATCTTTTCGCTTGTGCCAGTGTGTTTGCTTGTGAGCCAAGTTCCAAGTATATTTAAGGACCCTTCCCCCATTGCTTACCCTAACCCCAATTGGGATGCTCTTTTAAATGAATCTCGTAATTTTCATTGCAGTCCTATGACTCCTAAGGTTCACTGGGTCTCGATTCCTACTCCCAGTGCATTGTTTTCACAATTTCAAAGCACATCTCTCAGGGGACTCAAATACCTGTTTGGGAGGCAGTGATGAGGGATCCGAGGCCCTGGGAGAAGCACAGCCTTTCCTCTCCCACCCCCCAAAGGAACCACTAGAAATCACTTAGTGAGTTAGATGGAAAACAGGAAATTGTTTTTCTCTTCACAAATTACAGTGCGCTGTGTGCCACTGTTTTTAATGGGAACCACGTTTATTGAGGAGAATAGCTGTAAGCATGGGCTGGAAAGATTTGTACATGTTTTCAAATAAATTTAATCTATTTTTTTGTGCTCCAGCAATGTAAATATGATTATCTTCAAAATGCAATAATCTTAATTTAATTGATTGCATTTTTCCATTAACTAATTATTGCTTCCCTGAGTTGTTAACCTTTTTTTCTCCTTGAATCAAAAAGCCACCATCTCTAGCCAAACATGCTTCAGAACCACTTTCTGCCCAGCTTGTTCAAATTCTCTCATGATTTTCTAGCTGTGCTGTGAGGGACCCTGGGTTTTTTTTTTTTTTTTTTTTTTT
>NW_022900931.1:32729010-32734374 GCF_012274545.1 Fukomys damarensis | reverse complement strand
TTTTTTTTTTTTTTTTTGGAACCCAGGGACTTCACACTAAGCTACATTCTTGGGTCTTTTTAAGTTTTTATTTTGAGACAGGTTCTCTCTAAGTTTCCCAGGTTAGGCTTGAACATGCGATCCTCTTGCCTCAGCTTTCTTGGAGTTCCAGCTTTACGTGAGCCCACGTCTGGGTTTCTTTTCTAATAGGACCTGTGCAAATCATGTGCTCAGATGATGTGGTTAAAGGTGGATCCACTCCTAAGAGCTTGTTTATCAGCCTCACTTCTCCCCTTCCAGAGAGGTTGGTCCTTGGCATTGCTAGGGGGAAATAACACCTGTTTGAGTCCCCTCCGCCCATCTCCGTGGGGCAGTCTGTGGCCTTCTTCCTGTCACATGAAGCACCTGCACGCTCAGGGCCACCACCCTGCAGCCTCTGTATCACTTCCCCATTACACTTTGCCTGTTCTGGTGCAGCTTTCCTGTTAGATTCTGCACTCTGCTGCCTGACCACCAGGGATCTTCAGCTCTATCCTTCACCCTACTGTCTGGTCCACGTCGGCTTCCAGCGTGTCTCTGGCCAAGGCGACCTGGGCCCAGCCAGTTAAACATAGATGCAGGTCAGAGCTAACATGTGTGCTGAGCTGCCCCGTCATCCACCGGTTCCAGCCTGTGCTGACGGTGCCTGCTCCTGGCAGCTGCAAGCGTGCCTGAGTGTCTCTCACCGCCGGGAGGGCGTTTAGCTCAACACCCTCATAAATAAAGTGAAAGTTGCAGGGCAGATCCCCTGGCATCCTCACCCCCGAGGCATGTTCCATACCATCTCCCGGACGCTCCAGCAAGGTGGAGCCCAACGTGCCCAAGTGGTAAGTTGCCCCGAACCTATCATGAGTGCCTCCTGTGCCTTCCCTGGCTCACTCCCCGTGCTGGTGTTTCCTGGACTACCCATTTCCACCCATCTTTGTTCTCACCTGGGGCCGATGCCTATTTTTTGCAAGAGCTTTCCTACTTTCCTCATAGCTTTGAGCCATCGTTGGAGTTATGGTAGCCCGGCCCGATGGGAGAAACCCTGTCCCTGCTATGGAAGAAAGAAGTTATTCTCCCAAGTGCCGCAGGCCCTGCCTTGTGGGTCTGGACTGAGGCTGAGTGGAGAATAGATTCTGATGCAGGTTGTAGGGAGCAGCGAAAAAGGGAGGTAAGTCTGGCAGGGGAGAGTTTGTGGGTGGAGTTCCATGCTTCAGGCTCAGGCTCAGGCTCAGGAATGAACAACCTGGCCGGGGCCCCTGAACCTGAGCCCATGCACTGCCAGGATGGTTTCTCGAAACTCAGAAACTATGGCAGCCTAGTGGACAAGGTGTAGATGCTGGAACTGTGTATCAGAGTATGAGGAAAGAGATGGTGTCCCAGAGTCCTAGACGCTGGAGTGAATTCATTCAGTAAGACCAAGAGAGCCGAGACGGCGCTCTGTTCACCAACGTGATGAGGAATGCACTTGGCGAGGGCCACGACGACCAGGAGGGCTCGGTGGCGGCTGTCCTGTGGAGGCCGTGGTGATGGAGGAAACAGTTGTGCAACTGGGGTCCCCAGGGTTAGCAACGTGACTGAAATCCATAGTGACAAAGTCCAGAGAGCAGCATTTCTACACAGGGCTGTCACTGTACCGATGGCCGCGGGGGCACCACCGGGATCACTGCCCATGGTGGTCTGTGGTGATGATACGGTGACCATGCAGCTCCTGGCAGCAAGGGAGTGGGGAGATCAATAGGATCTTGCTTGACTTATGCTGCTAAACGAGCTCATGGGAGATAGAGCAGAGGGCCGATACCAGGCTAAGTTGAGGAAATGGCCAACCCTTGCCCAGTGCCCAACACGGAGCCCATTCCTGGATCTAGAGACCAACAAGAGAGGACGCTGAGGTTCCTTCGGGAAGGACCCCTGCGATAGAAGCAGGTACAGGGAGAGTAGGTACCTCCTGCCGTTCTCCAAGGAGTCCACAGTTATTTCAAAAACATATGTATTTGGAGAAAGGGAATATTCAGATTTTTAAGGGCTTTTGAATATAGTGTCTGAGCTAAAACTGATCCTGGGTGGATAGGTTATCTATTATTGTATAATAAATCACCCCATTACATATCGGCTTAATGTGGCAAAATCTTTTCTTACCTAACACCACTTCCGTCCACCATGGATTTGGAAGAGACTTGCTTGGTCAGGTCTGGCTTGGTGTCTCTCGTAAGGTGGTTACTTGAGGTCAGGCATGGCAGCCATCAACCCAGGCTGGACTTGGCCTGGAAGTCTTGAAGGGAGGAACGTCAAGGAATATACAAACTTATATTATAACCGCCATTCACCCTGGAGCCCCGAATGCTCCCGGGGGCTCTGTCCAAATGGGCAGTGTGGAAGAAGCTGTTCACATCTGCACCTAAAGGTGCCCCTCACTGCCCAGTGGATGCCGCAGTCAGATGACGTGATGCTTATCCTGGTTCTGACTCACTGATAACCGAATGAGTGGCTGGGATCTGTTTATCTCTGGAATGCTGTAGTTGTTCCCTGGCAGTGGAAGTCCTTGACAGCAGCCTCACACTCCCGGCCAGGACAGCTACCAGTAGGAGTACTGCAGCCCCCAAAGAGCCTACAGCACAGGGTGAGGTAAGTCCTCAACTGAGCCTGGTATCAGCCCTCTGCTCAGTCTCCCATGAGCTTGTTTAGCAGTGTAAGTCAAGCAAAATTCTCTTGATTTCCCATCTCTCTTGCTGCCAGGAACTGCATGGTCACTGCAAAATTTCATTTGGTCATTTCATCGTCACCATTTGAGCCCCATGTAATTTGCCTGGACTTGCTAGCTTGATCGAACCCTGGAATATCCCTTAAAATGCCAGCTAAATCAACAGGCCATCTGGTCCCTTGGGACTCAGTGATGGCTTTGAGCCACTGTTCCTCACGTGGTGTTGGGTTCGAAGCCAGCAGAGTGCACTTTTGGTTTATCACATCAGAGAAACAGTGCAGTAATTAGACATTTTTTGTGTTTGTCCTATTTCACTTAAGCGTATGGTCTCAAGGTGCATCCATTTATCTAGAAATGTCTCAAGTTTATTCTCTTTTTTGGCAGAGTAGTACTCCATTGTATAAAAACCCCACACCTTTATCCATTCATCAGTTGATGGGTATTTGACCTGTTTTCAAGATTTAGCTATTATGAACAATGCCGCTGTAAGCATGGGTGTGCATATATCACTGTGGCATGATGCTTTTAATTCTTTTGGGAAGATACCCAGAAAGGGAACAGCTGGGTCAAATGGAACCTGTAGTTTTAGTTTAGTTTAGTTGTTGTTGTTGTTGTTTTCAGTCTATTGATCGAACTCAGGACCTTGTGTTAGGGAGCCAGGTTGCAGCACTACTGAGCTAAATCCCCGGTCCTTGTAGTTTTAGTTTTTTGAGGAAATGCCACATTGATTTCCACAGTGGTTGCACCAGTCTACACTCCCACCAACAGTGAAGGGTTCCTTTCCCCCCACAGCCCCACCAGCATTTGTTATTGGTTGATTTCTTTTCTTTTTTCTTCTGGTTCCAGGGATTGAACTTGGGAGCTTGAGCTTGTGAATGGTTGGTTTCTTGATAGCAGCCATTCTTTCTGGAGTGAGATGGAATCTCAGCATTGTTTTAATTTGCATCTCTCAAGTGACCAATGATGTTGAACATTTTTTCATGTGTTTATTTGCTGTTTCTACTTTTTCATCTGAGAAATGTCTATTCATTTCAGGTTCCAATATTTGGATTGGGTCTTTAAATTGGGGGAGTCTGATTTTTTTGAGTTCTTTGTATTTTCAAGATATTAGCCTGTTGTCTGAGGAACAGCTGGCAAAATTTTTTCCCCACTACATGGGTTATCTGTTCACTCTGTTGGTGGTTTCTTTTGCTGTGCAAAAGCTTTTAATAAGATGAGAACTCAGTTGTTGATTCTTTGTGACATTCCCTGTGTGATCAGGGTTTTGTTCATAAAGTCTTTGCCTACACCAATGTCTTCAAGAGTTCTACCTATTCAATCTTCCAGGAGGTTTAGTGTTTGTGTTTTAATATTTAGATCTTTGATCCATTTTGATTTTAGTTTAGTGCATGGTGAGAGATAGGGGTCTTGTGTCAATCTTTGGCATGTAGAAAGCCAGTTTTTACAGCACCATGGATCAAAAAGGCTTTCTTCCAGTGAAACTGTTTGGCTCCATTTTAAAGATAATGTGGCTGAGTGTGGGTTGAGTTGTTTCCGCATCATGTAATCTGTTCCATTGATTCTCAGGTTTGATTTTTGCCAGTACTATGATGTTTTTATCATTGTAGCTTTGTGGTATAATTTCAAGTCAGGGATTGTGATGCCCCTAACTTGCCTTTGTTGCCTAGAATTGCCTTGGCTATTCTAGGTGTCTTATGGTTACGAATGAATTTTAGGTTTTTTTCTCTAATTCTGTGAGATATGCTATTATACTTTGATTGGGATTGCATTAAATCTGTAGACCAAATGTATACAGTAAATATGCTCTCAATATAGCAATCTTACCTTCAGGGAGAAAAGTTAAAAGGGGTCATTGTGGGGGGGGATAGAGAAATAGAAGGAGACGAAGAGATTAGAAGCCAGGTTGGAGGACAAAGGAAGATATGTAAGCTTTAGGAAACTGATGAAGAAGACAGGAGGGAAATAGAGAAGGAATAAATAAAAACAAGAACAGAACAACAGCAACAAATAGTGTTCACCCTCAAGAAAACAAGAACAATCAAGGGAAAAAGAAAACAACAACAACAAAACAAAAAGAAGAAAAGAAGAAAAAAGGGTTCACTTCAGAGTGAGTCTCTGCTGTCACTGATAAAGTGGGTCGACAGAGCCCAGATCCATGTCGATTAATCCCAGACAGCCAGCCATAGATTTAAAACAGAGTAGCAGATAATTTCAGCAAGCCTGCACCCTGGGTTCCACTGAAGTTCAGGCTGGTTTCTGGCCGTGAGGCTGGAACCTGATTTCTTCAGCCTGCAACACTTGAACTCGGCTACTTGACTTCCTTCTGCTCCCCAACTAGCCCCCCATGCTCCCACCTGCAACATCAGCTTGTTTCCAGCCATGGTCTGAATTAAGGTCCCAACAGGTTTGCCAAGGCAGCAGTTGGCCCTTGGACTCAGCAGGGTGTGATCTGCCTGTTTCTCCCACTCCCCAGCCAAGTGACTACCCATGCTGCCTGTTAGGTGGGAGGGGAGACACCGGGCATGTGGTGGGGCCCCACATGGCAGCTTCAGGGGCCACTCTAGTCCAGGAAGTGGAGGGTCCAAGTCTACCTCAGCACCGAGGTTCTCAGCTCTGGTCACCAGTATTCACTGAGGGTTTTTTTTTTTTTTTTTTTTTTT
>NW_022900931.1:32697259-32728643 GCF_012274545.1 Fukomys damarensis | reverse complement strand
TTTTTTTTTTTTTTTTTTTGATGGTTGGTGGAAGTTGGTCTGGGTCCCACCCCAGAGATTCTAATTCACATATTCTAGTCGCCCCCTCATATTCTGTCTCTGTCTCTTTTTTTCTTTCATTTTTTGAGACAGTCTTGCTAATTCACTAAATTACCCAGGTTGCCCTTGAACTTGTGATCCTCCTGCCTCAGCTTCCAGAGGAGTTGAGATTACAGGTGCACACCACAGTACACCCCACCCTCATAGCTCTTCTCTGAAAGGAGGCTGTTGGAGACAATCATTATTCAGTGGTGATGGGCAGGCACAGTTCAACAAAAGGATGGAAAGCTTTAGAGACCACACACTGGTATTTACCAGCAATGTATTTTTCAGGCATCAAAGACAAAACTGGACAGAATCTTAAAGAGCATTGAGATGTGACGTGTAAGAGTACCGACTCCCTCTGATTGATGTAATCAGTGCGTGCTGCAAACATGTACTAATAAAAATTTAAAATTTAAAAAACTAGACAGACTGATCAGGAAAAGTTGACGAATCCACGTCTATCAGTGGGAGAATCTCTCTTATGGACTGGCAGATAAAAACAACAAACAATTGGTGAGAACAGAAGACTTGAACTACAGCATTAATAGATCTAGAGAGGGAATACTTTAGTCAACAAAGAATAAACTTTTTAAGCATACATAGAACATATTTTAAAAAAGCAAGCACATCTCAGATCATCAATACATCTTCAGAAACCCTAAAATGTGAGTACCATCCAGGCTAAAAATAGCATCATGAGTTGAGAGAACTAAATGGTAGGAGGAAACCTCCATAGTTTTGGAAATGGTGAGATACTTCTAAGTAGTTTGTGATCACAGAAGAAATTACAGGGAAGAAGGGATCGGAGGGGTGAAAGTAGAGGCTGGGAGATGTGGGGGGAAAGCAGGACAGTCAAGGGAGGCCCAGTGGTGGCCGGGGCTAACATGGCCAAGAAGGAGAGGGAGAAAAGTGGCCAGATTTGTGATGGATGGAAGAAGTCAAATTGGTGGAAAGAAAATGCATCGTGTCCGACTCCCACCTTCCAGACCGAAGCTGCCCTCCTCTGGTTCTCAGCAGCCCGAGTGGTGCTCAGGGAGATCTGGGCCTGGAATCAGGTGGGTGAGACCCCCAGGGGTCAGCAGCATCCTCACCCTTGAGTGGGGCTGGACTTCTGCCTTCCTGCTGCCTGCTGCCCAGACCTCGGCCATCTCCCTGAAGTTCTCAGGCTGAGAAGCAACTGTGCATGGCCAAGGGTCACTGCTCCACTCTTGACCACGGTGCACCCTTGGAAACCATGCCAAGCCGGCATATAAAGAAAATCTTTCCCCAGCTGAAAGCATGTTATAATTAAGGATTAGATTCTGACCAAGGCTTTAGAAGCAAGTAACTCACAGACAGGACGCTGCCTCTCCAGTATTATGCAATGAGTTACATAATTGAGAAATTTAACCCAACCTCATTATTTTACCATTAGATTAAATGTTCCACAAAGATAACCATACTGGTTTTACTCACCAGTATATTTTTAGGATCTACCACAAAGAATAAGACATGGAAAGTGGCTGTATTTTCGTACAGGGCCAATGATAATAACTCTATTTTATTTTCTGTATTCCTGATGTGCTGGCATTTGGGGACCTCACTGACCCAGGGAGAGCTGGCAACTTCCCAGAGGTAGCCAGGTCTTAAACTGCATGGCCAGGGCTCCTCCTTCAGATACCAGGCAACTCCAATGCCAACACCCCGGCCACCTCCTTCCCTAACTCCTGTACACCAAGCCAGTGCTACCACTGTCTAAATCATCATAGGGCCAGGTATCCAGCAACTAGAGAGGATTCGGATACCAAAAACCCATGGGAATTAGTCATACTAGCCAACCCTCTGTCCTAGCTTCTCTTTCTGACGGAAACCCCCATAAAGACTCTGGCCTAGCTGTTCCCATCTCTCTTGCTTCTGCCTCCGGACTGTTCTGAAGCTTGCGCCAGGGCCCTGCATGTGTGGTGTCCCCTTGTCGTGTGACAGGTAGATAGTAGATGCTTTCAGTGGCACTGGTCTTTCTGAGTCACCGCTCAGCCACTTTCACAGATGCACATCTTCCAGCTGAAGGCACTCAGGCAGTACTTGGCTTTCTGAAGGGACAAAGGACTACACGAAGCAATGACTCAGACAACAATGCCCCTGACCTTAGTGGCGCACTCCAAGTCACCCAGCTAGGCACAACCACAAGCTAAAACCCTAGTTTTTTTTAAAAAAACTTTTATTTATCGTTTCTTTCTTTTGGGCCTCAAAGTACTCGTCACACTGGAGTCAGTGTAAAGGAATATACACAGGCAGCAGAAACAGGTCTCTGTGGCAGTGTAAATTTGAGCTTCTGAAGCCATTCTTCTAGGCTATCACAAATATAAATGTATTTTTCATCATTGTACTTCTTTTTTAGGATCGAAGAGGTGCTTAGGGGTGAGTCTTATGCTTGTTTGTTTGTTTTGGTGCAAGGGATGGGACCTGGGGCCTTTTGCAAAGCACACGTCTGTTGCTGAGCTGAACTTCTTGTCCTTGTTTTTGTACTTGGTTTGCAGCACTGGCGGTTAAACCAGGGCCTTCAGCCTGGGCCACGTCCTCAGCCCTTTTTAATTTTGATTTTGAGCCAGGGTCTCGCCAAGTCACTGTTTCCCGGGCTGGGCTCAAACTCTCGATCCTGTTGCCTCAGCCTCTCAGCGTTCCCGCTGGAAAGCTGTGTTAGGAGAAGTTGAAGAGGCCCCGTTTTCTTATAGTAAATTAACTGCCCTGCAGCAGGTGGAGACCTCCCAGGGCCGCCTCTTGGTCAGTCTGCTCAAAGGCAGCTATTACATCTTTTAAGCTTTTTGAAATCATTGCTAAGGGACCTCAGCTGGGAGCCTTGGGAACAGCATCTGTGAAATCTATGTCTCCTTTCAGTTCTTTGGTCACCACCTCTCCCCACCAAGGGCAGTGAAAGAGAGAGGGCAAGGTGAGGCCGCAGAAGCCAAGGGGGTTATTGACCAGTACCTTCCTCCGCTCTGCAGGCCTGGCTGCCCCTCTCTGCTGTGGGCAGAGGAGAGCCTGGGCCTAAATCCAGGGGTGACTGCGGGTCTCGGAAAATGATTGTTAATGATATGATCAGACTCTGTGGAAGGAGGTGCGAGCCGGACATAAGGGCTGACAATGTGCAATGGCGCTGCTGCCGGATGACGGCCGAGGAGCCCCGGGGGATGTGTAGTTGGGCGGTGCTATCACAGCGTGCTCACGTAGACCACGCGGTGCAGGGAGGTCTGTCCCTTGCTGTGGACCCTTTGGTCCAGTCACAGTAAACGTGATGCATGAGGGTGCTTACGATACACTTTCTCTTACTTTCAGTACTGGGAATTGAACCCAGGGCCTTGCACTGAGCCACCCCTTCCAAGACCTTAATGACAAGGTCTTGCTAAGTTGCCCAGGCTGGGCTGGGACTTGCAATTCTCCTGTCCCAGCCTCTTAGAGTCCTGGGGTTATGGGCAAGCATACACATAGCCTAAACATTGGTTTTTTTGTTTGTTTTATTTTTTAAAATAAATAGAGGGAATATACTGCAAAATAACAATAAAATGTGTAGTATAGTACATACACAGACCATAGTCATCTTCTAGTCCTTGTCCCATTGCTAAGACATGTCACCTGACGCCTGTGACTTAAGGAGAAGAGGTTTATTTTGGCTCACAGTTTGTGGAGGTTTAAGGCCCTATCAGCTGCCTCCAGGGCAGAAGCAGCATGGTAGCAAGGCCTGGGCAGAAGAGAGTTGCTCATGGCCTGGTGGACAGGAAGCAGAGTGTGAAGGGAGGAGCAGGGGAGGGAGATAAGTTCTCCCAGGCCACTCCCCCAGTGACCCCATCTCCTCCATCCAGACCTGACCCCGGCAGCAGTCAGCTGTACTGCCCGCTAATCAGTCACTTTTCAAACATCCCACGATGAACATGGGGGGCTTTGGGGGACATTTATTTATTTATTTTTTTAAAATTGAGTTTATTGGTACAATCTAGGTATACAATACAGTTACATTCATCATTGGGATTCTGTACCTTTACATAATAGGTCTTGATTCTCATTTTTCCCCTTGTCCCTGCCCTCCCTTCACCCGCTCCTCCCCTCCCCTCCCCATTTATAAACATTTTATTTCCATTTTTTCAGTTTCTCATATTTTTTTCCTCTCCCTTATTACCTTTCCCCCACCCTTCCCACTTTCCCTACACCTTTAGCCCTTTACTTCCTAATTCACATTATTAATTATCTCATTAGGATCCTGTGTACTATTATAGTTTTCACACAAAAGAAACTATTCAGTATTTCAGTTAAAGAAATCTCTGTATGAACATTAAAAATAGGGAACCCTAAAAAAATAAAACTAAAAAGGAAAGTAAAAGAGAAAAGGCAATGATGTAACATTAAAATAATCCTTAATTCTGGAGATGAAAATGGTCCCCAAACATATTTAAATTGCTTCTTGCTCTTATAGTCTTATCTTATTCTTTTTTTCATTATTTGGAGAATACTTTATTAGTTTCTGTAATCAAACCCATGTAGATATGACCTTACATATTTAGTATGATGTGTTACCCCTGCACACATGGAAAAAAATAAAAATAAAAATAAATTAACATTTCTAGACCAATATGGCTGTCCATTTCTGTACAATGCCAACTCAATGGGGGACATTTACATCTGAACCATCACAGTCACTTATTAACATTATCTAGAATTATGCAAGGTACATTGTTGTAGATGCTGTACTTTATATGCTTGGCAGTGTAGTGGGTTTGTTTACAGTCACATCAACACAAACACATGAGCAATAGATTGTGCTGAGACAGTTTGGCAACCGCAATCTCACTAGGAAATAAAAAATTTTCAGCTCTAATGTGGTCTATGAGACCACTGTTACGTACTGACTAAGGTGCTATGGGACGCGCGGCTGTGCTGTGATGGCCTTGGTTTGAATTCTAGCTGTATAACCTTAAAGCTGATGAGTAACTCTCAGTATCCTCATCTGTAAAATGAGACTCAAATCACCCACCTTCCTGGGTTATTAGAGGCAGATGCTTGGCGACACAGCATGAATTCTGTGCTCAGTGAAAGGCAGCTGTCATGGAGCTCACAGGCCAGTGCATGGAGAGCTGATCCTTGAAAGTGGGTTGCTGATGTGAGGCCCACTAGTGCCATCTCTGAGTCCTGGGTGCAACACCACACCAGATGCTCAGGCACAGAGACTCAGGGGCAAAGAGACAAAGCAGGTTTGGACAAATTTGCTGAGTCCCTTGTCCTCTGAGCCAGGCATTCTGCCAGGTTAGGCCCCCAGATTCTGCCCTCATGCTTGTTTCCAATATGCCTCTTGGCAACAGCTGGCACCAGTTAGTGGGATGTGCCCCTTCCCACCACTGTGTGTAGTGCCCTAGGCTCATAGAATCTATTTTTGTCCCTCCTTTTGGACCAAATGGAAAGCTCGCCTTCCTAGTAGCACACAGGCTGGAAGCCACCTGCTTCTGAGGTTTTCCAGAGCACTGGGGAAGAGTCATTGCTGACCTTTGAATCAGTGTCTATTTTGAAATTTCCATGCAATTCAACTGAAGGCCATTGCAAAACTCAAGGAGGAAAGGTAGAACAATGTGATTTTTGAAGATAGGAGTCTCTACGGATAAAAGCCAAAAAGGTAACCAAATTGCTTCCATTTCTTCAAGGGATGATTAAAAAATGATAACCATCTTACTGAATTAATTACATTGAATAATTTTGCATCTTATTTTATTATGTTTACTTTTAAACTACCATAGTCATATTTTCACTGTCATATTCCAGTGTGTATAAAAATTAACTCAGAGTGGATCAAATGTCTACACACGGCTGGGGATTTAGCTCAGTGGTTGAGGCAGCTGCTTCGCAAGTGCAAGGACCCGAGTTCGATCCCCAGTACAAAAAAAAAAAAAAAAAGTCTACACATAAGAGCTAAAACTATAAAAATCATAGATGAAAACATGGGGGAAGAAACTTCATGATACTGGATTTGAGAATTTTTTGGATATGACACCAAATTCTCAGGAAAAAAAAATAGATAAACTGGATCTCATCAAAATGAGAAACTTTTCCCCATCAAAAGACACTTTAACAGAATAAAAAGACAATGCACAGAATGGAAGAAAGTATTTGCAAAATGTATATGAGGCAAGAGATTAATGTCAAGAATATATTATGAGTCCCAACAACTCAATAACATAAAATCAAATTAACTCAAAAATGGACAGAGGACACAAATATTTTTCCAAAGGAGATATGTGACTGGTCAGTAAGTGTGCGAAAAAATGTTCAGTATCAAAAGCACAATGGCATCTATTGGGATAGCTATTTAACAAAAAAAGAAGCCCAAAATAGCAAGTGCTGTTAAAGATGTACAGAAATTGAGCCTTTTATGCATTGCACTGGGAATATAAAACTGTGCACCCACTGTGGGAAACAGTTTGGTAGTTCCTTAAAAAGTTCAGCATAGAATTACACATGCTCCAACAATTCTACCTCTAGATGTATACTCACAAAAATTTAAAGCAGAGACTCAGGCAGATACTTGCATACCAAGCTTCTTCCCGGCGTTATTGACAATAACCAAAAAGTAGAAACAAATGTCTCTCAACAAATGGGTGGATAAAGATGTGGTGCACAAATATAATTCATACTTAAAAAGAATGAAATTCTGACACAGGCTACGCCATGGTAGAGCCGTGAAAACATTACACTAAGTGAAACAAGCCAGAGACAAATGGACAAAAGCTGCATGAGATAATATGAGATAGCCGGCATAGTCAAATTCATAGAGACAGGAAATAGAAGGATGGTTGGTAGGGGATGGCAGGAAAGGAAAATGGCAAATTATTATTTGATGGGCACAGAGTTTCTGTTTGGGAAGGTTAAGAAGTTCTAAAGATGGATGGTGATTCCAGAATAATGTGTGCACAGCTAAGGCCACCGAATTGTCCTAAAATGGTTAAAATGGTAGGTTTTTGTTATGAACGTTTTACCACAGCTAAAAAAGGACTTAAGTTGTGACACACGCCACGACATAAATAAACCAAGAAATCATTATGCTAAAACTAATCCAGACAAGAAAGGACAAATATCATACCGTTTCAGTTATATGAAGCACCTAGAATAGGTAAATTCAGAGATAGCTGAAGAGAGGTTACCGGGATCTGAGGAGAGGGGAGAAAGAGCTAGGGTTTAATGAATTTGTGTTTGGGATGTTGAAAAGGTTCTGTAAACAGGCAGGAGAAATGATTGCACAGTGTTGCAAATGTACTCAATGACACTGACTTGCACATTTTAGATTTTTAATGTAATTTTTATGTTATTTGTATTTTTTTTCTCTTCTAAAACACTTTATAGGGAAAAATTCAAGCAAATACAAAAAAGGAAGAGTATAATCAGTCTATATGCGTACCACCCACCTTTTATTATGAATCCATAGCCATCTCTTTTCATTTGTATCTTCACACACTCCTCCACAGATTATTTTAACAACAAAGACCCAAAAAGATCAGACACCATAACCTCAACATCCTTATACACCTAAAAATTGCAATAATTTCCTAGTAGCTAGTTACTGTTGAATTTTTATTTGCTTTTATTTTTGTTTGTTTAAATCAGGATCTAAACAGAGTCCTAAAAGTATTGACTGGCAGTCTTCCCAATCTTTACTAAGAATAGCTGCTTTGCTTTTTTCTCCTTTCACATCACAATATAACTTGTTGATGAAACTAGGTTGTTTGACCTGCATAGTTTCCATTGTCTGGATTTTGATCATTGCATCCCAATGGTGTCATTTAACATGTTCTTTTCTTCCCTAATTTGCTATGAGTTGGTAATTAGATCGTGTCTTGTCATTTTCTAGCAAGTATTTTGCATCTATAGTTCTGTTAACTTCCACCTGGAGGCACATCATGTCTGACTGTCTGCACGATTACAGCAGCCTTTGAAAACCATTGTCTATGTGTTTTGTTCATTAGGGGAGGTTGTATTCTTTCACTCCTTATCACCCTAATAGTTGAAATGCTTTTGTGAAAAGATATTTCTCCTTCAAGCATTTGATTATCCTAAGATAGAGGTAAAGCAGAAATAATTGCTTAACTTTTAACTGCTTTAAAACTTGTTTAATAGCCAATTTTTAAAACAATGAACTGATTATTCATCATTTTCTACTGGTTACACTGAGTTCCTATCACTCATAATGTCAATGATGAACAATGTAGTGCTTAAAGCCATTACATTTCAATTTTTATTGATGTTCAAAGTGTCCTGCCTTTGATCAATGAAACTTTTGCCAGTTCACGCCTGAATCTTCCTGACCTAACTCCAGGAGTTTTTGATGCTTCTCCATTTGCTTTAATCCAGACCTGGATTAACCATTTCTCCAAGGATAAAATGGTTGCTCTTAGGATAAAATGGTATTTAAAGATCTTAATTTAGTCATTTGAGTGTTCACTGCTACTACTGCAGTTTGGTCATTATTAAATCTTTATTTCTCAATTCATAAAATTCAGATGATATGTATTAACTTTCTTCTCCAAATAAATACAGCACATGTACATTTTCATTTTTTCCACATTTTTATTCAACTTCCTCAACTCCTATCGGCTGTAATATTACCTTTACATCTTCAGTACTTGTAACCTTGATATTTTTCCTGTACCATAATAAATCGCCTTCACCTTATGAATAGTTGGATTATAAAGCAGCACATCAAAATACAGAATTTATAAAATTACAATGATATAAATATTATCTACTGATTAAACCAGAAAAGGTATGAATAGATCCATAATAAAAGAAATATAATCTTATTCCACTACTCCGAACCACTGGAAGGAAAACTTTTTAAACCTCATAGCCAAATTGCATTCTTTACATGATCAATTGCTTTATGTTAGGCCACTTTTGATTCTGCTTCATATTTCTGATATGACATTGAAGAGCTACTTATTTTCCCTGGAATTTCTAACTTTTATTTTCTTGTTGTTACCAGAATATATACTTTCATTTGATCAATAAATTTGAGGTTCCTATTCATAGAACTATACAACGGCACCCACTTTTATTTTGAATACATATGTGCTGCAGTCCTTTGATACTTAGTTTAATTTTGGCTTATTGTTTTCTAGACCTGCTGCAGAATTTTCAATGCAGATTTATTTTCATTGCGTTCTTGGGTTGATTTCACTTTTACTGGATCGAATGTCTCCTCTTTCTTGAACTTCTATTTTGATCTGATGGAATACATCTTTCAATATTTTCTTATTCTTCAAAACTTTCTGAGTTTTTCATGATTCATAGTTTGGCTTGGCATAATCTTTCAGATTTGAATCATTTTCCTCCCACAACCATGAATGAATTCCTCTGGTATCTTCCAACACTTAGTGTTATCAGTTTGAATCTTGTGTCTGTCTTTGGGGCAGCTCTTTGGAGTAGGACATCAACCATCCCGTCTTATTTCTTATCAAGCCTGCTTTGCTCAAACATCAAGACCATTATTTTGAAGGAAGAGAGCTCTGTCTCCAGCTCCAGGCGGGGATTCATCATTCATTCTGCATTAAGTCTCTTCTTCTCGTCAGCAATTGAATTAGAAATGGGCTTTGGGATGTTTATGCTTGAGGATGTGATGCTTCAAAATTGTTGGTCTGTGACCAAGAAGGGAAAAGCAAATTGTTAGATGTAGCAAAGTAGAACAGTGGAAAGAGCCTGACTTCTCGATGATGTAATGAGGCAGTTGAGTTAACCAACCCTCAAAACAAACTACATTGTAAAATGTCCATTTGTAAGTAGATCTTAGATAGTCTTAGTTAGAGAATCACTTAGCCTCTTGAAGACATTATTTTTATTATGATTCATAATTCTCATTTAGAATCTTTGGCCCTTGGCTGTTTATTATTTTAAAATGATTTGGACCAAATGTTCCTTCAATCTCTTCTTAATGGAAGGATAAGTAACTACAATTTTAAAAAGGGGATGCCTCTCTACTATAAATTTGATAGACTTGCAGAACTGAAAAGGCTGTCAGGAGTTAATTTTGTCTGCTGCCTTGGCTCTTAGCAGGCCTGGTGAGAGGCTACCCCCTAAAATGACTCGTATGCTTTTCATAGACGCAGGATGTCATCACCTCCCTTGCCGTGGCACATTCCAGCACGTTGAAGCCAGAGAAGGAGGCCAAGGCACCAGAGTTTTATCCTGAAATAAATGTGGCCATGTGGTGGTGGAGCCAGTTTTCATTCAGTGAGTAGGGTATTTCTCACTTCAAGAAACCCAACTAATATGTAAATTTATAAAATAGAAAGCTATAAGGAAGCAAGAATGTCAACTACAGAAGTGACGTAGTTTTCTCCTGCAGTGTTCCTGTAAATCTAAAGCTCACTGAATGAAGTAAGAATGTAGTTTAATTTCTAAAAATAAAGATCCCAATACAACATAGCCAATGGATAGTTCGTTTTAAGCAGTAATGCCATCAACTTCACAAGGCTCGCTTCTGAGAGGCTGGCTCCAGGGTGGCCTGTGCCTTCTCTGCACAGGGACTTTCTCAAGGCGGGGACATGCTCAGCTACCTTAATTCCTTCCACGTGGAGGCCACTGCCACCTGCACTTGTAAACCATAGTTCTTTGACCTGAAAGTCCCAGATGGTGCTTTTAATTTAAGAACCGTACTGCACACAGCTTTTTGCAACATGTGGTTTAACTTTTTCCTTATTGTTACTCAAGGCATGCCTACTTCTGAAACAAAATAAACAGGTAAATATAAAGCAAAAAGAAAAACGTCACTCCTAACTGCAACAGTCTTGATTTTTGGTGTTTATCTTCGGAATGCCTTCTAGGTTTATTCATTTGCATGCACAGCTTTATTTGTTTTCTTACGCACAACCTGTCCTGCTGCACTCTCGCTGGCACGCCCCTGCCGTGCATGTCACACGCACAGGTGAACTTAAGCTCCCCGACCAGGCTCCCCAACCCACAGCCCCACTTGACTACTCTTCACCAACTTGAAAGGAAAAGCGAGGAGGGCACTGAACCCCACAGCTACCTCGTATTGGGCACCTGCTGTTTGCTAGCCGAGGTTCTACATGTATCATCTCTCCATTTCTCACCCCCTTTGGAGAACAGGAAACAGATTTAGGCTGAGAGAGCACTGAGTCTGGATGCACTTCGCTATGGTGACCGGTGTACACCAGGCAGCTGCCATGATTTCTAGATCCGAGGATCCGAGGTGGGGGCTCAGGGAAGGGAGGACGCTTGCTGTTCACCAGCGGACAGAAAAGACGATCCGTGCAGACCTGCTGTAGGTTTACAAGGAGGAGGTGCCAGGGTGGGTTCCATCGTCCCAGAAGGAGGAGCCGATAGCCGGTTTAGCCTCCCAGTGGGAGACGCAGGGTCGGGAGGCAGAGTGGCATCCCTCGGGCAGGGCAGGCCTGAGCTTCTTCGAGGCTGATGGGGTCGGCTTTGCCCTTGAGCTTGCCAGGTCCCCGCCGGCTCGTCACCCACCTCCTGAGCCCCCTCTGGCCACACTCAGGGTACACTCTGTCCTTGTCACAGAGCAGCTCAGTCTCTCCCGCGTGTTCTCTCCCACAGCTGCGTAAGGAATGCGCTCGCGCTGCTGGTTGATGATGATCGACTCGATGTGTTTCTCTCTCCACATATGTGTGTCTCCGCCACGACCAGGGCTGGAAAACCACAGGCGAATCCACCATCTCTAACCATTACCGTGGGGGGACAGATTCTTAAATAAATGAATGCGATACAAGGGGTTATAACGAGAAGGAAGCACAGAGGAGTTTCTGAAATGCCCCTGGACAGGTGTCTGAGTGTAGCCATAGGCGATGTTCGGTGGAGCTTTGATGAGCAGGAGATGATCGCCAGACCAGGGTCAGCCTGCTCTGGCTGGATAAGTAAGGCGAAGGCCGAGGGCTGGGCTGCACTGTGGAGGGCCGCGCATGGGTTCAGGAGGTCTCTTCCCGGGATTCTGAGAAGTCCTAGCTGAGGCCACAGGGAAAGCGGAAGAAGACAGCCTTGAGAGCAGGTGGAAGTGGGTCTAAGGCAGGGAGGGGAACAGTGGCCCTCCCACTCTCCCCCGGTCCTTGTTCTTGAAGTCTGCAGGCTCTGATGCTGAGCCTGGCGTGAGGGGGTCCCGCCTTCACAGGCCCCTCAAGCAAGGGAGGACCTCAGGGATCCAGAAGCCCCAACGAATCCGGGGCTGACCAGTGAGGGGCGCTGCCTCAGCTAGTTCAAGAACGGACCTGGATTCTTGCTCTTTTGTTGGCTTTTTGATGGCAATCAAGCTTTGTAGAACTCTTCCATTTCCCTAGGAGGGAAACACTGCAGAAACAGGCTCTGGGGTGATTCGTAGGGCCCTGGTCAGGCGGGGAGGGGGTGTCCAGGCAGCCGGGAGGGCTGTAACTGGGAGGGAGAGCTGGTCACAGGCCCTGAGGAACTTTCCAGGGCTGTGAGAGTCCATGGGAGACAGGGAAGTGGCCTGTCACCCACCTCTGGGCTTAAATAATAGGTTTTAATGTGCAGTGAGAGACACAGCCGCACATCCTGGGTAAGGGTGGGGTCTCTGGAGCCAGGCTGTGGGCTCAAATCCTGAGCTTTCGCCTCCTCTCTGTGGTCCTTGGGAAAGACACTTCATTGCGCTGTGCCTCTGTTTTTCCATCTGCGGTGAGGGGGCAGTATGATTCCCACAGTGGAGGTTTGCTGGGAGGTCTAAGTGAGTTTATTCCTCAGCAGTATCTGCAGCATGAGGCCTGTGTGTTCTGTCAGGATCTGCTTTGCCCAGGGCAGACTGAGCTCTCAGGAAGTCATTGGCAGAGACTTTCCTCCCTCCTGCAGGACAGGCACCAGGGCTCTCAGAGGCCACTCTTACTCCCCCACTTCCTGCAGACCCGAGGACAAACTGAGGCCCAGACCCAGCTTCGAGAGGGTGGTGGAGGGAGCAGGACCCCTCCCTCCCTCCCTCCCTCCCAGGGGAGGGATCCTGGCTGCCTGGTTGTCCAGCTGTACCTGGACCCCACCCGGCCAGATCAGCCTTTGCCTGGAACTTCAAAGTCATTTATTTTATTCCCTTTGCTTTTGGATTCCAGGAATATTTAATGGGGCGTGTCAGAGCAAAATAGCCATAACTTGCAGCCTTTCTCTGTGGATGAAACAGGTGCATAATCCTTCTTTAGCCAAGTTTGTCAGCTGCAGCAGGCGACACCCCCTCACCTCGGGCCTCTGTGTCAGCCCTTCGTCCTATCATTGGGGCTCTCCCAGGCTCTTCTGTTCAGGGCCTTTTACTCGCACCCCAGGCCCAGTGCAAAGTACTGCATTCCTTCACCATGCTGGACAAAGCCATCTGAGCTGTGAGAGTCTGAGGTAGAAAAATCTGTCGCTGTCAGCAGCCCCTGCAGCTGAATGCACAGGGGGGCACATTAAACCAGGCAGAGACCACATCGTGACAGGTGTGCGGAGCCATGTAGCTCTCTCCACCCTTCCGAAGTGGTTCCTGAGTTCCAGAATGTTCCTCATCTCCTCAGGGACAGACTGACAGGAAACCAGCTCCACCCACACAGGACAAAGCCTCCAAGGCTTTCTGCCTCCACTAGGGCGAGGCAGCTCATGGGGCCTGAGTGGTTCTTGCCGTCTCTCTCTCCTCAGAGTTTCAGTCATGTTCTAATGTAAACAGTATTGTTGGAGAGCCTGCGGCCTGTGGGATTTTCACTGGGTGGTGATGGATGGCCGGGGAATGAGAGGCAGGCCCACATCTGTCACACGCCCTCTGGCTCCAGAACCGACCTGTTAGCACAGCCTGACTCGGATCATTTGTCTCCAAGTACCAGGGGATTTTCAAACAGCTGCAGAGCCAAGCCGTTCCAAAGGGACAGAGTTCTGGTCTGCGGCAAGAATAACATATACTGCCCACACTTGGAGTCCTGGCACTGAATTCCTGGGGTCCTGGGCCTGCTCGGGTACCATTGGCGTCTCCCCTCCTCTGCCTGTAGCTGATAGAGGCCAGGGCCAGCTGGGGACTCAAACCCAGGGCCACTTCCGTGGAGGACACCCCTCTCTCCTCCCTCACAGTGACCTATTTCTGTTCAACACCCAGGGGAGCAGCACTTGGCCCTGACCTAGGATAGAAAAAGTAAAGATAGGTGGAAAGGAGACCAAGAAAATCGTAATTTTAAAAATAAAAACTGTGGCTTCTGGACACAAGCCCAGTTTAAAGGTGTTTTTTCTTCTTTCCTCCTAAGACTGGGCAATTCCCTTTTACCTGCACAGGGGCCTCCCACCTGTAAAATAAGCTTTCCTGTGAATGGGCCAGAGCTGTCTCCTTGCACCTGAAAACTGAATCCCCTCTTTCCATATCCATGGGTTTCTACACCCCCTAAATCTCCCACAAGTAAACCCAGCCTGGACTTGAGTGTGCATTTTTAAAATTCTGGCTAATAAATCTCTTTATGCCACTTACCAACTAGTCCTGAAAATTATTTTTCCCTGATGGGAGTCACTAAGTCACCACAGGCAGGGTGGGTTCTCTGCTTCTGGAGCCTCCTGGGACTGGATCGGAACCCTCTCCTCTCCAGCGCTTTTCTCTTGCTGAGCCAGTGGCTGGAGGGAAAGAGGCATCAGGATCACCCCTTCGGGAAGTCAGGCCAAAGGCGTATTTCTTTTTCTCCTCCTTTTTCTCCTTCCCCTCTCCCTCCTCCTCCCCAGTCCCTTCTGTTTCTCTCCCCCTCCCTCCTGCCCTCTTCCTCTTGCAGCCTTAGTTGTTTTTTATTTCCTTTTTGGCTAGAGGTTCCCAAGTCCCTAGAAAGATCAGTGCCTGTAAATAAAAGCAATGAAGGCAAGAGGCATGGGCTCTGTCAATGGGAAACTGTAAGAGGTGTGAGAGGTGCCTTCCATGCAGGAGCAGCCTCCTTCCTGTGTGTCCTCTCAGGTCCGGGCACTGCTCTTGGGTCAGATGGAACCAAAACCTGCTCACTGGGGAGACACAGATGAGGACAGAACTATCCGGTGTCTCGAGCAAAGTTTTTCATGCAGCCAGGGTGGGAACCCGGTTCCGAGATGCAGAGGAGAGAACCAGAGCCAGGGTGACACCGGGGAAGCTGTCTGCTCGGTCCTGTGCACTTCAGATGACTTGGGATCTTCTCTCACTCAAACCAAAGGGCACCCAGTCCACTGCCTGCCACGGCTCCCCTTTCGGTGGCGGAGTTCATGTCCTGAGCAGTGCGGATTCCAATGAGCATTCTGGTGACAGCAGGTGCCCGCTGGGCCCTGTGGACATGGAGTCGGACCAGGAGGAAGCCCACTGGGTTTCTTTTTTTCCTTTTCCTCCTCTCTCCTTTAAAGCCTTTCCCTTCTTGCCCGTTCCCCTCCTACTGAGGCTTTCATCTGTCAGGAAACACAAGTCCTTTAACCTTTGCTGCTGTTAGTGAGCAGAGAGGCAGGAACTGGGGAGCTCAGGAGGTTTTTCTCACTAACCCTCCACCTGGCTGGGAAGAAAGGCTCCCCTCCCCTCCAGTCTCCCTCCGCTCTGGTGGGAGGGGACACGTGATGTGACCAATGTGGCTCAGTGGTTTGGGTGTAAATGGCCAGAACCCAGACACTTCCCTCTCCTTCTGGTCGGCGCGTGGAGCTCCGAGCTCCGAGCTGTGCTGGGGAGGGAGAAGGGCACAAACACTCCCCTCCCCTGGCTGTACTCAAAGATGTGTGCTTTGCCCACAGGCCCTCCCTCCTTTGCATCTGTCCATAGTGCAGCTGCTCCAGCCCTGCTGGTTGTACTCTCTCTGGGTCTCACAGGTTCCATTCTCTAACGCCAGCTTGATTTTCTCCTCTACCTTACTTGGTTTTGCAACTCTTCCAGCAATTTTAGCCATCAGTTTATCTCCCTGTCAAAACAAGTATGTGCTTTTTAGTCACTATAGACAGAAGCATCTCTGGATTTCTTAAAAGGCCCTCCATGGCTTCTTCACATACGCTACAGGTCTCTAGATGTGAACACCTCCGTGTGCATCTTATTTTTCTTGCCTTTCTGGACCGTTAATAAAGACGTAGTTGAGTGCCAGGGGCAAGGTTCTTGGCCATAACAGCAGTAAGGTTGGCAGGATTGCCTGGCCCTGGGACAGAACTGTGACTGACTGTCAGAGACTGTAAGAGTCAAGACAGAAAATTGGGCAGGCTGCTGCTAGGCAGGATGACCCTGGGATCCCGTCTTTTCTTTGTTTTTGGTTTTGTTTCTGTTCCTCCTCTTTCTTCCCCTCTCTTCCTCCTCCTCCTTCTCTTTTATTTCTCTGTTTCTTTTCAGGAGTGCACAGGGAGCTCTGAAAGGCATGCAGCACACCTTAATGATTATGGGTAACTCAATGTCTGTCCCTAAAAGGTCACTTCTAGGTTGTATTTTAGAAAATTGAGATTGATGTAAAAGAGTGTTTTAAAAAGTTGACTTTTCTCTATATTTCTCTAAATGTAAGTTAAAGAGTAACAAGACAAGGCTGTAGCCTTGGTTTTATAATAAAGAGGAAATGAACAAAGATCTTTTCTAGCAATCTGGAGCTCTTCTGTCTTTCCCCCTGACTCTTACTGGTTATGAATCTGTGGTAACTAGCAGGAAAAAAAAGTATTCTCCAGAGTAGTCTGGAGTAAAGAAAATGTTTTACAATTTAAATGAAGCAAGTGCTAAATGATATCCCCTAGGGAAAATTCTAACTGACAAGTCAATGCTTAGAAACCTAAAACCAAGAAATAGAGTCTTATATCTCGCCTGGCCAGTGAACCTAAAAGCACACTCTGATTTAGTGTAATTGTTTTATGTGTTCTGTACATTTTCTTGCCTGTCTGCCTGCTAAGGTATGGTTTTTAACAACTGGTTAAAGTACCTGCAGTTGCTTCATTTAAAAAATATTTTGAGCTCATATCAATTTCCTTTCTTTTTTCCCTTTACAGACTTCTGGCTTTGTTAGAGCTTTGGTAAAAAAGTTACAGAAATATTCAAGGGTTATCAAACTCACTTAAAACATTAGAGGGTAAAAACTGCTAGGCTGAAGATTTACATAAAACTTGCAAATAAAAGCCTTATGGTAACATAAAAGTTATATGATTTAGGCTAATATTTTATCTGTGTTATCTTTAGGGTATATTGTCTTCCGAAAGTTCTATTAAAGTTGGCCTATGGATAAGTGGACACCCATGATATTAACCGAAATGCTTTTTGTTTCTGTGCTTAACAATGAATCAGTTTAAACTGGTTGGTAAAAGTAAAGATGTCTGTGAAGTTGGTAACATGTTTTACCCAGGTTGCTAGCCAATCAAGACAATATTTATTTTAAAAATCATTTTATAAAAACGATGTCCATTGTTTTCTGTGTACAACAACTTAAGAGTTTTTCCTTGGAGGTTATATCTATCTCTCTCTCTATCTCTATATCTATATTCTGCCACAGAAAGTGTCCACACTTCAGCCGTTTGCCTTACTAATAAATGTCTGGAAGCAAATGGACACCACTTTGAGCACCTCTTGTAATTGTAGAGGCCGAAGGTAACCTGTGTTAATCTCTTGGTATCTCAGTAAATTTAGCATTTAAGTATTTAATACAAGTTTTTCTTTTCCTGATGTATACATTTTTGGCAATATATATTATATGTTATATAAACATATAACTATGCTATACTTTGGTACTCATGAGTAATTATAGTAACTGTTAGAATGAGTAAATAATAAATAGAAATGAGATTAACAGTTATAAGTGTCCATAACATCTGAGCCGTCAGTTGCTAGATATAAATTCAAGTATTCATGGCTTCTTAAAATTTATAAACAAATAATAGATTGTGAATAATTAAATGTTTTCATAAATTATTAATATATATAAAGGTTTAAGATGGCTCTAAGCTTGCAAGAGTTAAAATTCGCATATATAATTCTCTATTAACAATAGTATAAGAAGCTCCCTTATGCGGCCGGCCCGAGCTGTGGTGCGAGCGGACGGACTCCCCTCCGTGCCTGACATAGCAGCTTCCTGAGCCAACTTTGCTTCAGCTTCTCCAGCTACAGGGGCTCCTCCGGTTCCCCCAGTTTCATTGTCCCCCACTCCAACAAATATTGTCAGACGTTAGGCTGGTGTATAATGAGGTTGGCTGTAATGAAAAGGTTAAAGAGTTTTCTATATCTAAAGCAGTACTTTTAAAAAGGTATTAAAATGCTATTGGCCGGGGATTTAGCTCAGCGGTTGTGCTGCCTGCCTTGCAAGCGCAAGGACCCGAGTTCGATCCCGTGTACAAAAAAAAAAAAAAAAAAAAAAAAAAATATTGATTAAAACTTACAAAGGAGGGAGGAGAAATAAAAAGAATGAAGCTGTGTCTTATATGTGTATCAGCTCCCCACAATGCACACCAACATTATATACTGCAAATATACACTAATACAAAGGTTTTGTGAATCAAGATGATTTCATGTGTTTTCTGCTGTTTAGCTTTTGGCTACTTTAAAAAGTAAGTTCTAAGAATTAAAGGTTATTTAAATGCTGGCTTGTAAAATGTCTTCAATAATCATTTAATTGGTTAAATAAACAACTATTATTTAATATAAAATATGCTGTGAGTCTAAATTTTTAATGTTAGGTTTATAGAGTTAAGATTACATAAATTTAATGCATGCAAAATACCTAATACGTGTTCTCATTTATACAATATGCATTGCATCTGGACCTTAGGCATATAAAATGATCAAAATTGTTGGCATCTCCACTCTTTAAATTTGGTACAATCCAGTCCTGCTATTTAAAATGATCTATATCCACTGGCTTTGACCAAACAAGCATTTTATTATTGTATAAGTAACATACTTATAAATTGGATGACAAGTGTATTTCTGGTCATAAATCCTATTTCCTAACTTGTAAGAAGTCTAAAGTTATCTTTTTGACTCTTGTCAGTGCTTTTACACCATGTCAGCCTGTTAAAGAGATCTAAATTTTACCTTAAGAGTAAAGACTAATTCGATATATGTAAAAGATTATATATTGCTGTGATGCTAATTATTGCTGTCTCCTTGATATATTAAATACATTTATGTTCCTCAAGTGTATTCATGAAAAATGTATACTAAAATGAAAAATTTAGGAAAGTACCTTACCATACATGGGGTCTTCAAGCAAAGTTCTTTATAATAAAAGACATTTTCAGGCCTCTGTTTATGTGTTCTCAATTGTATTCCAATAGTTAGATGTGCCTAAGTCCTATGCAGTCCAGGCAGTGTCACTCTAATGATTAAAAGTGGACCGATTAATCATGTATAAAGTAGATCAGGCTGTAAACACATTCTACTTAGAAAGGCATCTTATTTATTTATTTATTTTTTGGTACCAGAGATTGAACTCAGGACCTTGCACTTGCGAGGCAGGCAATGGAACCACTGAGCTAAATCTCTGCCCCTAAGGCATCTTATTTTTTAGAGAATGCAAATTTAGATGATGGTTTGTTTATGTCACTTAATATTTCATAATTGGATAAAGTTAACCTATTGACAAGTTATTTTATATTCAAGTGAGAGATTGCTTTTGGAGATAATGAAATAAGCAATAGAACTGAAAGGTTCTAGTATAATAATGTCATGATAATTGTTATCCTAAAATTTGATGTTTGTTCTTGACTTTAAAATTTCCTTGTAAAACTTTGTAACTGCCCTCTGTTAACATTCTACAGAAATGTGATTCTGAGAGACACCCTAAGAAGTGCGTGAAGACGGAAGACCGTCTCCTACAGTCCAGAGAGAATGTGACAATGACTCCTAATGCTGATCATGAGTAATAGAAGAGGTGGCTATGCTCCAGTCATATTTTGTATATCAGAGTGCCAGATAGAATTATAACAGTAAGATTAAAAACTACTGTTCCCATTTCAAGACTGGTGCACTGACCTCCTGGGTGTTCAGCGGAGGCTTAGAGATCAAAAGCTAAAAGAATAATGGGGCTAAGAAGACAGCCAACATTCTGGCCTTTGCCCTCCAAAGTCAGCCAGTACCTTGGGCATGAAGGGCTCCTTCTGAAGTGGTCCTGAAACTCTGGTAAGTCACCCAGTCTCTGGAGTGGGGGTCGTTGGACTCCAGAGGACAGGAGTCAACAAACGTGCACTTTATAAAACAGGAAAGTCACAAAGACAGGAGTGTCCCGATGCCTTAAAAAACAAAAGCCATATGATCAAGCAAGGCCACAATCCATCCTGGCAAGTGATGCAACTGGTGGGGAGAAAACCAGCAGAGCTGAGAGGCTCCAAAAGTAGCTTTGGGGAGCCCTAGTTGACCTTGATAAATTATATATATAATTTTTTAAAACTTTGACTTGGTCTTAAACACCCAGCCAGCAGAGGAAAGTATAACAAAAAATTAGAGTAATAGTAATAGTAATAAAAAGCTGGGCTATAAAAAGGGACTCCAAACACTGTATCAGCTCTGCTGACTGTACCCAGCTACACTTATAACATCTTAAGTTACAGCTACAAGAGGCCATGATTCCTGGTCCCACTAGTTCTTCAAACATGGTCCCAGCCTCTCTCAGTATGTTCCCATAATGCTATTTTAGTATACTTTCAAGTAGCCCTCTGGCAAAGATTTAGCTTCTTGTGTAGGTGTGCCTGTAAAATAAAGGCATGACAATATAAATATTTTAGCTTCTAAGCTTTGCTACTTTTGTGGTATGAACAAATTTTCTGCTATCTACTTCAGACTGTGTATGTTTGTATTATCTGGAACTAGTTACTATGAAAGACCTTCAGATCTACAAATAGAGGGTGTACAGGCTCTAAGTCCTATAGTGAAAAACATTAATAACCCTGTAGTCCCCCCCACAAATATCTATCAATATATCAATATCTATATCTTCATTTAGTGTATTCTTTGCCCATTGTTATAATTAAAACAGGAGGGGTTCAGATTTCTTAATGAAAAAACAGGGCATTCTCTTAAACTCTTTCTGTTGTTAACACCTCTGGACAAACAGAGCTTAATATAAAAAGAAAAGGCTTATCCCAAATGCTGCCTAATTTTGTCTGACTTCTACAAATTTTAGAGTCACTGTTCATCCATATTTTATTTTTAATTTTGAATCCCTGCTTATTTAACATGCTTATAAAATGAGGCTTGAGCGGCAGTGACTTACTAATTTTCTTGTTCTCTTTTCTAGACTATCAAGTGATGATTGTTCATCAAAGAAGATTCTGTATTCCTTTGTCACCTTAGATCAAGGTGAGACTTTCGGTCCCTGGCTGGGAAGGGTCAAGGCCTCTTCTCGGCTTGAAGCAGCCATGAGAAGGCAGACATGCCACCCCCCTCATCCATTAAGAGTAAGGGATTGGCTGGGGATTTAGCTCAGAGGCACAAGGTGTAAGGTCCTGAGTTCAATCCCTGGTACAGAGAAAGAAAGAAAAAAGAATAAGTAATCATATTCACAGGGGATGAGATGAGGTAAATAGGAAAAAATAAAGACAGGTAAAAAGGAATCCAAGAAATTCATAATTTAGAAAAATAAAAGCTGTAGCTTCAGGATACACAACCAGTTGAAAAAGTGTTTTTTCTTCTTTTCTCCCAAGACCCAATAAGACCATGCTATTCCCATTTATTGCAAATGGGTTTTCCCATTCACTTTTTATCTGTGAATAGACCACCTCTTTTCACCTGTAAAATAGACCTTTCCTCTGAACGGACACCCCCTTTCCCTCTGCAGAAAGAGCTGTCGCCTCATACCTAAAAATCAATCCTCCTTTTCCATATTCACAGGTTTTCCTGGTGTCCACCCTGAGTCTCCCATAAATACACCAGTCCGAGTCTGTGACGCACCTCACTCTCTCTCGAGGGTCCACACTCTTCTTTGAGTGCCTAATAAATCCCTCTATGCCTCTTACTGACTAGTCCTGAAAAGTTTTTTTTTCCATGAAGGAGTCATTCATTACATTTACCCTATGGGTAGGGTGGGTTTAGGTTCCTCATCTCTACGGTAGAAACCGCCCAGGGCCCTGTCTGTGGGAAGCACCAATGCTAGGCCAAGTCCACTGCACCTCTGGCCAGAAAGGGAATTTCTTTGCACAGATGCAAAATCATTTCCTTCCCTCCTCTGCCCTCTTCTCATTTGAGATTACTGTGTTGTCTCCTGCCTTCTCCCCTACTATGTGATGTTTTCTCTGTCCTCCTTGCTGTGGGAGGAGGAATCAGATCTTAGTCCCTACCTCCACCCTTTCTGTGGTGTGAAAGCCCCAAGTGATCAAAGTTCACAGAGGTAAGGCGGCTCCACTCCAGGCTGCCCTCTGCCGCTGATCACAAGCACATGATGGCCTCTTTTGTGGGTGTCCTTGTGGGCCATGTTGGAGCTCTGCAGAGCCACAGCTGCCTGGGCTCCTGGGGACAGTGAGAGAGGAGAGGCTGGGAACACACGTGTGACATTTAAGGGGTCAGGCATGGTACAAAGAATATGACAAGAGAGGAGACTGAGAGACAGAGACCAGAAGACAGAAGTAAAGATGCTAAGGAAGAGAGAGGCCAGAGAGGTGAGCATCAGAGGCCGAGAATCTTTAAGGCAGCAGCCTGGTAGAGGAACAAGACCAGAAGCTCCCAGGGTGGGAGCATAGAGTCCAAGAGGGAGAGGAGAGAAAAGAGTGTGGTGGCAAGGGTCACCTGCATGCCAGGGTCCCACCGCCCCCAGAACCCAAGAGCCAAGCTCACTGCTGCATGATGGGGCAGGCTGACTTGCAGGCATACTCTTCCAAGTGACCAAAGGAGAAAGGCGTTGTCCTCCAGCCCACCACACAGCCTAGAACCCAGTGTCCATGATGTCAGGAACATTATGGAGCCCAGATTCACATTGCCCAGGGTCATTTAGCATGCAGGCCACCACCTTCTGATTTCCTCTTTTTCCTCTCTAGTCTGGGGGCATATGGCTGAGGCCTCAGGAACCTCTGGACAGATGGAGGACCTGGGGAAATCAGGACTTGCCCACAGTGGTCCAAGCTGTCTCTGAGCAGGTGGAGTGGGATTAGAACTATCTCCAGGAGAAAACGCTAGTCTTGGGGGTGTCAGCCTAGGCGCGGCCCTCAAGGCAGTACAACATCCTTAATGGGGTCAGTGACCCTTGGCATGACTGCCCTGGTGGCCTTTGGTTACTTTTGCATTTCCCTGCTGGGCCGCATCACAGGAACCTCAACGTCAATATTTGCCTTCGCTCAGCTTCATCATGCCAAGCTCAGTTAAATCTTTGCCGTGATTTCCTTGATTCCACAGCCCTTGTGCCAGCATTTCATATGAGCATGTGGAAATTACCCAACTTATTGTTGGCCCCCTCAAAAGAGTTTGAGTACCTGAGCTGGGACTGGGACTGTGCTGTTCTAATCTCAGAACCTCTCATAGCCTGAGCAGGAAACACCGTAAGTACTTTATGAATACTTGCACCGGAAGAAAGTCGGTATAAGGGCAAAAGAAATTTTATTTCCAGTCCCGAAAGTTTGATGAATTTAGTCTATAAAACAAAATGACAACAGATAGGAGAAAAGGAACATAAATGTATAAACACAAGTGCAGGGGAGTCACACAAAGTTTGAAAGTCAAAGAAAGTCCAGACGGATGAAGCTTAAATGTCCTGCTGATAAGGGAGTAGGAAGGAGGGACTGTGGACAGCCTTCGAGGAAGGGGAAATGACGGGGTGTAAAGGGGCCCAGAGAAGAGCGTGCCTGGGCTTTGGGTGTGGAGCCAACTTTGCTCTTCCTTCCTGCATTGAGTTTAATCTTCCTTGGCTGGTGAACGGACAGGCTGGGAGTAGAGGGTGACTCTTCCCTTTTGGTGGATCCCATCTTTAGGTAGAGCAGGGGCTTTCGGAGCAAAGCTGCCCTCTACATTTGCTGCCTTGCAGAGCTGTAAGTCCGTAGTCCAAAGTGGCCTATTTTGGGGTGTCAATTTCTGGGCACAACAGAGGAAAGGAAGATGGGGAGAAGGACCACTTCTTGGTGGACATCTTTGTGACCCAGTGACATGGTTTGGGTTTTGGTTTTTTACGGTCTCTTCACACCTCGCCAAGTCTTTCTGGTTTGGAATTGGAAGAGCACCAGAAAAGGGGCCACAGTCAAGCTTGTGCCCAGCGCCCCAGGAAATGAAGGCGCGTGGTGATTCTGTAGGAGCAGCAGGAGTCGTGGCAGTGCGATACCCAAGGAAGCTTTCTTTCCAAGCCCCTCCTCGCTGAGCCTCAGTTTCCTGATCTGAAGGTGGGAGCGAGAGCAATGCCCACTTGGCTGCTATCAGCAGGGACAATGGAGCTGGGCCCTGTGGCGTTCTCAGCACAGTCTTGAGTGCATCAAAACAGTTTGGCCCACATTAAGTGGGGGCAAGAGTCTGTGTCCTCTGTAGGACTCTACTCAGCAGCTGTGAAAGATGGGTCAACACCAGCCAGCTAGCGGCCCAGAGTTTGTGTTTTTCAACCTGAAGACAACAGTGAAGCCAAGTGCAGCTGTCAGGTCCTTTGTTCGTGTTGCTCTGTTTAATGCTAGTCCTGGGTGGCTGCTTTTCTTCATGTTTTCTAATGCTGCATGGTGTTTTCTGATTCCCTCCCTGGGCCGTCCTCTGGTTGGCCAGGGTTCTCTCCCAGGTGCTGGGCTGACTCTGGCCATGGGGCAGCTGAAGTTACCTGTTGGGGACAAGATCTGAGCCGTGGTATCCCTGGTGGCATGTGGAACCCTCCTTCCTCTTCTGATCAGGCTTTGGTTCGGAGGAAGAAGGGTGGCGTAGCGGTAGTAAAGGCCCTTTGTGCCCAGCAGGGTGTCATTGGTGACTCTGGGCTCTTTGCTATCAGAGGTTTTCACTGCTGCTATCGTGGGTTTGAAAGGTCCAGCACTGCACCAAATGTGCTCTCCTCTCCGCCCCGGGCCAGGCCATTTGGTGCTCATTCCTGTGAGGTCATCTCACTTTTATTTTCCCATCCAGTGTTCTCTTCAGCCCCCCCACGGTTTTCCCTATTATTCAGGATGAAACCTGCCTGGGCTGAGGGTCACAGAATGATTTCCCAACAGTCAGCAACCTGGGAAATCAGCCGCTCTGTGCACTGCTGTGTCCAGGCTGGAGCGGACGCTGTGGCCTTCAGCAGCCCAGACAACTTGGATTGCTTCGCTTGTATTTTCCACATTCATTTAAAATCCTGCCTTGTTGTTTATTTTCTTTTGGTCCCACATGAGGCTGAGCTGGTTTTGACAACTCTTTGCCAGACTCAGTACCTGGTGGTAAAGGAAAATTAAAGTGCATCCACGGGCCAGGCATATTTTTGTGAAGACAAATGGTTTTCAGAAGAAACTTGGTGACGCTTCCCCAGCCTTCCCTGAAACGCAGCCCTCACCCGCCCTCCCTGCCTCCCTCGCTCCCTCCTTCCCTTCCTTCCTCTCCCTCTCCCCTCCTTCCTGCCTCCATTTCTCTTGTTCCTCCTCCCCCTTCCTTCTTGCATACAAACGTCACTCCAACGATGTGCTTATTTGAGCAACTTTCTTTATTATTTGAGCCTCAGTATTTTTTATCCATAAAAGGGAGATTTAAAAGCCTCACAGAATGACTGTGGATTAAGTGAAATTATTCACACAAAGCACTTAGGATATTTCCTGGCCTACTATTAGAAGTGCTAAAAAATTAGCTATTATTGTCCCTTGAATGAGCATTTATGACATATTACATGTTAAATGCTGCACATCTACAAATATTTCTCAAATAAAAAATTGTCTTTACTTTAATACACACAAATCACACACCAGTTTGGGGGCAGAGAAGTACTGACATTGCACTAATGAGAGCAGATGTTAAAATTCTGGGGAGAGCTGGGATTGTACCCTGCTTTATCTTCTAGAAGCTGTCAGGAACATTCCTTAGTTCTCATTTCTTTTCTTCACCCCATTTGTGGTCCTTCTCTCCTTTTGCCTCTGAGACCCCTTCTTCCCCAGTTTGGGGTTACCTGTAGGGCCATCTTCTAGCTTGGCAGTTCCTAGGACTAAACCCCCTGTCCGTTTCTGTATGGCTGACTATGACTGTCACTACTTCTAGACAAATCAGCCTCAAAGAGACGGCTCTTGCTGTTACATTTGTCCACGTTTCCCCTGATAGCAGTCAGTGGCTCTAGGTTTCCCTCTGCTTCTGTGAACCCACTGTTCCTCTGCTCCCAGCAGCTCCAGGCACGCTCCATTGAGCGATGCCACAGTGATCAGTCTGTGACTAGTTTCCTTGCATCTTTCGAAGTGCGAGCACAGGGCCCATTCGTCAAGATGACCAGGTCATTGAAGCGATACACCTTGAGTCAGGCCATGCTCTGGGCTGTGACGATGGCCTGGCACTCTGTTGGGTTCCATGTAATTACTTTTTCTTGGTGAATCCCCAGGTTTCTCAACCTTTGGCAGAGTCCCAGCATGGAGAGTGGCTTTTCTGTAAATGCCTCTTCTCCCTACCACCATGGGCGTCTTTGGAATTTAATCCGAGACTGGCTTGAACCACAGTCTTAACTTCATCTCGTTTCACCAAAGAACCAGAGGGAATGGGCTTCTACTGCAGTTGGCGGGAGCTAGCCCTGAGGAAGGACTTTTCCCTAGGCTTGTTGAAAACGGAGTAGAATTCTGAGAAGGCTGGTGGGGACTTTCGAAGAAAGCTCTAAGGGAGGGGAATCAGAGGGATACTGCTAGGGAACCGAACGCCCTCCTCCCACCTGTCCGCAGTGCAAAGAGGGTTTAGAGGTGGAAGAGATCTTAGCAACCACTTAATCCAATCTCCTTCTCAATGACAATCGGGATAATTTTTCTTGGCATGAATCCTTTTTTTTCCATTCATTTCACAGATTTCTATGACTTGAGACGTTGTATTGACAGATCTTCACTGTCCCAAGTACAAGGTGACAAGACATCAAATAGCCTCAAGGTTATCTCAAGACAGTCACCTTTGTAAATTAGTAAATAGCACCTGTTGTTTCAAGGGTTATTCTGCAAGGGAGGGACTGTGTTCAAGAGGACATAATCTCTTCCAGCCAATGGCTACCAATGATTACAGTGACATTGGAAAAAATATGCTCACCATAACAACAATAACAAAACCCTTCTCTGTGTGGCCTTGTCAATACGCACAATAAAGGCTCCAAAGCTCGGGATTAGAGGAGGTTTGTGACCTCAGAATATCTCAGTGTAGAGACCCAGAGGATCTGAGGTAGTCAGTTGTCTGTGGAGTGCTTTCCACAGTATAGTAGACCATGCAGTCTCACTGCTTTACTTCCAAAATGTGGAACTGTATCTTCTGTCAGTGGGGTGCCTTAGACCTGTAGAGGTCCTGAGCAGTGATGTGTGCATGCTCTCTCACAGCTGCCCTCTACAGAAGCAAATATATAATACTTCAAAAGTACAGCATACCGAAGACTGCCTCTTCTGATTTTTCTCACAATATCTTGTTGAAATTCTCTTAAAAATCAAATATTAAGCTCTTAAACAAAGATCTTGCCATTCCTGCCAGTTGACAGTGGGCACAGCACTCCCTCCTGCAGTTCCTTACTCGGTCTGGTCTGATCTCTGTCCCAAGCTCAGGACTTGATGGGATCCTAGACTTCCTTTGGGCCTCTTTCTGCCTGTAACATTTCTACTTTTCATGTAAATGTTTGTTCAAGTCCCAGACACATTTCACTGCCAAGACCTTTTCTCAACCATGGAAGCTTCCACTGATTATTCCTACAGAGAAAGCTCTCCAAATTTTCACATCAAGTGCTGTCCACCTCACTTAATATGCCTCTTGGTGACACATCTCATGTTACTATTTAGTGCTTGTGTTTAATGTTTAAGTGCTTCTATGTTGTTTCCCTAATGGGCTTATGAGCTTTCTGAGAGCAGGGCTTGGGTCTTCCATTTCTGTGTCTCTCTCCTGGGTGCTGTTGGATTTGTAGACAACACTCCTGTTTCTATAATGATTGTTCCTTGAGTCAGTACCTCGCAGTCAGAGGGATAAAAAACTAGAATAAAAATTCTCCTAATCTTTGAGATTATGCCCCTGTAAGACACTGCACTGGTCATTATTTGTGTGTCAGTGGAACAGTAAATTAAAATTTGTAATCAGACAATGATTAATATCAAAGTAAAAATATGAAACTTAAATATCTCATAAAAACTCTTAGACTCTGATGATCTCCACAACCCACCAAGCCCTCCCACTGTAATCCAGACTTGAGTCTAAGTCTTCGGGAGCTATTATCAAAATATTGAAACACCTCACTCATTAATGCCTCAGCTTCAGTGATCTATTAGCTTAGTCACCGTCACTGAGCAGGGCAGAGGCTGGGTGGAGTTTTATGGAGGGAGAGGGAACTGGATAAGTCTTGAGTCAAGATTCCAACTGCTTCTGGTTCAGTTCTCAGGCCCAGCTTCTCTGGATTAGGGCCAGAAACAGAAGGAAAACCACCAAAGGAAAGGGAAGTTCTTCAAGACAAGGTGGTTCCCAGTGCCAGGCACTGCAGACATGCAGCAGGAACTCTAGGAGTGACATCTTCTCCATGCCCTTCCCGTCATGAAGCTGGGTCGGGAAATGGGAAGCCGAGATGATGCAAGACGGCAGCCGTGGGTCCAGCATGAAGTAGGAGTTGAGAAAACAGAGGAGTAGAACGAGAGGAGGTAGGAGTTGAGGAAGGACAAAGATGAAAGGAAGTCTTTTGTTTCCTGGAAAAGGACGAGCACCTGGTTAGCTAAAAGGACCGAAGGTTCAAGAAGTGGAGCCAGTGATAAAACAAGGGTGGCCGGGGTGCGATGGAATTGTGGGACTGGAGCAGGTATGAACCAGTGTGTGGGGGGGACTGGGACTTCCCTCTGTGAAGTAAGTGAAGGTAGTTGATTTTATAACACACAACATTAGAGGCCTTCGGAAATGTCTGAAGCCAACTTAAATCTAAGGTTAAAAAATAAAAGCTAGAGCATGGCTTGCTGCGGTGGACCACCCAGGACCAGGGCTCTTCTGTGTTGTTCTCATAGTCTCTCCATATCTGCCTCATTGTTCTCTCAGCCCCTGCAGGCCCTCAGCTTTGTCCATGTGGTGGGGAAACAAGGCCACCGCTAACTCTCATAGCTTACATTTGAATAGCTGCCTCCACGGGAGAGACTGGATCGACAATCTTGGCCCCCAAACAAAATTTTAGAGGAAAGTTCACTGGTCCATGTGACCGTGTTCTCACTGATCTTACTGGCCCAACGGTGGGTCAGTAAGCTGTGCCAGGCTGTGCACAGAAGGGTCTACTAAACACACCAGCCCCCTCAGAACAGAGGAGAAGGAGGGCAATTCTCACTGAAAAGAGTCTGGTGAACAAAACAATAGGCATTCAGTGAGGACAGTTCAGAGGTAAAGGAGAGTTCAGAAGGCTTGAGAGGTTCCTAGTCAGTTTGCTCTTTCGTTTGTTTTTATTCTGTTCTTGGTAAAGTTAAGGCCTCTGCCAAGAATCAGAGGCCAGATAGGGTCTCAGGCTACAGAAGGTTTGGACTCTGCCACTTCTACCATCAGAACAAGTGAGCAGTGCCAAGAAGCATCTGAGGGTAGAAAACATAACTGCGTCATGGGGCCAACCCACATTTACTCATTTAATGAACGTCATTGATGAGCATCTCTGTCATCATCCAGCATTTGGGACACAACAACATTTGAGGTAAGTGGCTGGACTGTGCCAGGGTTAGAGAGTGGAAGTGCAGTAGCTTCAGGCTCAGGCTGTAAAGGAGCAGAGTCCGGGGGAAGGGTGGAGGCCGGGAGCCGTCCCAGAGGACTGGGCTGATGAGCTCAGCGAGGAAGTGGAGAGTGGGGAGGCCTCGGGGAGCAGCTAGCAAACTGCCGGGTATCTCTCGGTGCCTCTCAGGATGCCGCAGAGCTGCATCCTTGGGGAGGATGAACACATCTCATCTGCTGGAGAAGAATCTGTGCAGCTACCCAGAGCGCCTCTTTGCTGAGAAAGGATGAGCTGTTTCACCCAGTGAACACACATTTGTAATTACCTTCTCAGTGTGATGAAATTACTCTGGATATTAATCCTTCAGCTTTAGAGCAGCGATGGTGAACCCTTCAGAGCTTTTAGTGCTATGGCACTTGAGTCTGTGTGGATGCCAAGTAGCCAGGTTGGCCTCACAAGGCCAGTGTGGACGCCATGACAAAAATGAACGTTTGGAGATACTCACTTCTTTGTGTTTCAGAGCTTCTGACCACGTGGTCTGGAGACAGCAAATGCTTTCAACCCATGTCTCTCCTCTGCTTTCTTCCAAGGGACTCTGGATGCAGATTTTGAGGGTATGAAACAGAAGGCATCTGGGACAGAAACCAAGCTACCAGCCCTGGCTCTCCAGAGACAGAGAGGTGGGCAGAATGGCCCCACTCCTCGCTGGCAGCAGGCACAGAAATACTGCCTGTACCCAAACTGGACTCCGGGAGTCAATCGGGCACTCCCCAGTGCCTCGGCCAGGATGTCCCAGAAACTACATTCAGTTTCGGACCACCCTCTTCAGCTTTCCTTGTCATAAAAAAAGCCTGGGCCACGCCTTGACCATCTTTGTATCCGCATGTTAGAGACAAATAGTCTTCTCAGTCCATGATCCTAGAGGCTCCCAACCCGCCTCCTCCAGTGCAGACTGGAGTGGCTCCATTTCAGAGGAATCCAGGTGCGTGGCCTTGGACCTGCTTGGACCTCAGTGTGCAACAATATGCACAGGAGATGAGGTGAGGGAGGCAGCAGTTGGGGGAGAATTATTTCCGACCCTAGCTGGTGATCAGCGTGGACCCAAAGCAGAGGTGGCGAACCTATGGCACGAGTGCCGCAGCATGCCGCCATAGCACTGAAAGCTCTGAAGGGTCCATCACAGCTCTAAAGCGGAAGGGTTAAAATCCAGAGTAAGGGCCAGGGATTGGCTCAGGGGTTCCACCACCTGCCTCGCATGCGCGAGGACCCGATCCCCGGTGGTGGTGGTGGTGGTGGGGAAAGCAGAGTAATTTCATCACAGAAGGTAACTACAAATGTGTGCTCAATGGCTGAGAGGGCTCACCTGTGAGGTACGATGCCCGGGGTTGTCACGGCGCTCTTCCAGCTGGGCCCCGGGCGCATGCTTGGACTGGGGGGACAGGAGAGGGAGGTGGGCATGAAGGGAAGTCAGGGTGGGGCGCTGGGAGGACTCCGGGCAGCACTACGGGTCACTGGACCCGAAGGCCCTAGGGACAGGGAGGCGCCGGGAGGAGGGGAGGACGCTGCGGAAAGGGTGCCCTGGGTGCCCGCGTGCCCCCCTTGAGCCGGCGGGCGACCGGGATTGGCAGCGCCCGACTACTTCC
>NW_022900931.1:32620112-32697206 GCF_012274545.1 Fukomys damarensis | reverse complement strand
AGCCTCTCCCGGGACACCCGGGCTGGGGGTAGCGGGAGGCAGTGCGCCCCAGAGCCTCCCCAGGCTCCCACGCTGCCCGGCCGTGAGGTTCGGGGTTCGGTCCGGTCGCAGCCTCAATCCCTGGCTCCTCCGCGCTGTCTGTCCCTCCGACCGCCAAAGGAGCCCGGGAGGCCATAGCCTCGCTCCAGAAGCTTGACGTGAGTTAAAGCCGGGCGCTCCTGGGCCTAGGGCAGCGTCAGGCTGGGCCCTGCTGCCGGGACGGAAGGGCAGTGCCAGGTCGGCTCCTCTCGCATCGGGTCCTCGATGGACGCCCCCTCCCGAGCCCAGGCGGCCCGGCGTCGCCGTGGCAACGGGCTCTTCCCGAGGGAACGGGGAGCAGAACTCTTTCTGCAGTTCCTTAAGCGTCAGACGTTTTGCAAGTCAGGAAAGTACAAGAAAGAAGAAAGTAAAATAAACCACCATTCCCAATCATTCCACCCAAAGGTAATCATTGTTGACATTTTGTGATCATTCCAGGTTCTTTCTGTGAACGTGGATACAGGTGTATCTATGAAAACAGACAACACTACGCGTATTTTGACACTTGTATTTTCATTGAACTTGTCACAGAAATGGAAAACGCAGAAAAATTGATATTATTTCTAACGGCAACATAACACGAACCACAATCTACTAACCAACTGCTGTTGCTGCAAAGTTTCTTTCCAAATTTTATGCACACATACACTCTTATGCATACATTTTTGCACACAAAGTCTATTTTCTTAAGGTAGACTTCTAGAATTAGAACTACTGGATCGAAGGTTACTGGCATTTAACATTTGTATGCGTATATCTATATTCTGGGTTGTTGCATTTTTTAGGAGCAAGTGGGCTTTATTTTCTTTTCCATATTTGGAGTAGCAAGGAAAGGCTTGTTTTATATCTGTCTGTCTGTGTGTCTATGTCTCTGTCTTTCTATTTATCGTATATTTTGATTCCCCCCCAACCAAAATCTGAAACAAGAATTTGGGTGTAAGTAGTAGTTTTCAGAGTTCTCTGGAAAGTATTTTGAGTAGTGATGAATGAACCTTGTGTTCATGAGTGGATACTGTTGGGGAGAAATGGGTCAGAATGTGGCTGGTAACTCCGAGAGACCACGTGGACACCCGTTAACTTTGTCTTTAACAGTGTCTGCCATTGCTATCTGCAGATCATTAACTCTCCTGGCCCTCTGACTTGGTGTTACTTGGAAAACGTCCACAGGTTTTCTGAAGCAGGCCAGCGGGATATGGTTGGAGCACCTACAGCCTCGGCTACAAATGAATTATGACTCCTTCCAAACCCACGCCAAGGAGTGAGGTTAATCCAGGACAAAATTGCATAATGGGGATAAGATTTTCATGTGTCCCTTTGCCTTTCCTCCCTGGTCCCTAAATCATCTTTTGGTGGCAACTTTTGCTGCCCAAGATTTAACTCTTCAAAGCATAGCAGAGATGTAGCTGATCTTCTGAACAATTTGAGTGCTAGAAATGAAATCTCCAGGCACCTTAATATTTTAAGACAGGAACTAGAGGGGAGAGCAATTCTAACTGCAGAATTGATGATAACTCCAGCAATTTAGGCACTGTGGCAGCTACATGCTTTTTTGGTGGGGAGAACCTAAGTTTGAGGTTGGTCCACCAGAGGAATTCTGTTGATCTTTTTGTTACCAATTACCCCCCACCCCAGTTCTTTTTCCCTCTTGGAAATATGGGATAACAAGCTCCAATGCAGATTGAACTGCAAGAAGAAAAGAATAAAACAGGAAAATAAACTGATAAATGAACTTCTTGACCTGTTGAGGGTTGGGAGGTTCTAGGATAAAGAAAAAGGGGAGGAATAAACTGAAAAGGGGAGGAATATTCATGTCTCTTCTGGGAAAGGGTGACATTTTCCCCGAATTCAAGTGTCACCCCTTTTCAGTTCTTTTATTGTTCTTTCTGGTTGTCATCATGGCAACTGTCAATCATCATGATGATGGGGTGTGTCATTTAGATGTAGATGGAATTATGATGAAGTTCGAGGTTGGCTGACAGTCACTCTGGTGCTGGTTCAGCTCGCCACCTCCGGCCTGCAGTTGTCCTGTTTTCAAAGACAAGATAGGGTGAGATAGATATTCAGCAGATCAGGTAGACAGTGCAAGACTTGGGCGGGTTAACAGTTTCTGACCAGCAGCAGGAGGGAGATGGCCAGATGAAGGCAAGTGAACAGGGAGGGAAGAGGCAGTGTGTTGGTTCCTCCCCAGGGTGACATTCACTGGACCTTGTGGTTTAGAGAGTGAGGCAGGAGAGAGCAAGGCTGAATTTGTTGCTGGAGGGAATGTGAAAGAAGTGAGTGCTAAGGCAAGACAGGAATGAAATGGGTGATTCAAAGGAGTCAAATGAGAACAGAATGAAGCAGGGTGTTGCTTGGTTCCAAGGTACGAGATGTGCTTTACTGAGGGACCCAGCCATAGTTCACATGTTTCTTTCCTCTCTGACCGTTCCTTCGTAGTGCCCATCAGGAGTCTACTTTGATCCATGGAATCCTGATGCTGCACGGAGCTCTGTCTCGTGCCTCTTCTCCAGCTGTAATCCTCTGAGCAGCAGTGCGTCCCCACAGCTGCTGCACGGCCTGCTGGCCCAGCTGTCCCTCGGGAGCTCAGGTCCCACCTGATCCAGCTGTTGGCAGAAGTTGTATCTGCAGGAGGGGTCTTGCGGGAGACACTCCCTACAGCTGTGGTTCTCTGGTTTTCTGCGTAGAGGAATGCAGGTTCCCCAGTTAAATTGTGGGCTGCTTGAGAATGAGCGCTTTCTTGACTTTTACTTTCCTGATTTGCCATGTGCAATAACTATCAGACTGGTTGCACTGACCATGTAATTTCCCCACCAGCATCATTTAGGAGCTAGAGGATGCTCTTCCTTCCACACAGCCATCTTTATTTTTAAGGGCACAGCCCTTTCAGCCATGCACAGTTGCTGGTCACCAGGTCCTCACCAGCGCCACAGCCTTGTCAGTTCTTCCCTTTACTGTCTTAGCAGAGGCCAGCTAAGGTCCCGTTCCACCATCTTAAAGCTTTATCTTCTCTTGGCCTCCATAATGAATGCTCTCTGATCATTTTTCTGTCCAACTAGCTGTTTATTTTGTCTCCTACACATAGTTCTCCCCCAAAATTCCATCCTACAGAGCAGCATGAGGTAGTGGAAAGAATGCAGGTTTTGGAGCCAGAGGGGCTGTGTTTGATTCTGAGCTGCATCATTTATTAGCTGGGTGACCTCTCCAAGCCTCAATTTTCTCCACTGTAAAATACAGATAATTATGAGGTTGGAAGAAATTGTAGGTAAAGGGCCTGATACAAAGCATTTCCTAAATGCATGGCAGTTATAGGTGTTCTTGTGTGACTCTGGCAAATGTTACACAAACCCCCATTACCTTCTGTCACCCCAGAGTGGAGCAGTGCCAGCTCTGCTTCTCCATCCCTGGCTGCTCTCCTTCATCTGGTCCTTGTCTCCACATATCTGCTAAGCGTTTCCACTTCTGATGTCCTGCCACTGACTCCAGTAATGGCCTGTACAAACCCACATTGTCATCCTTCTGTTTCCCAGCCATCTCCTGCCAGCATTTCCACCTGCTATTTCCCAGATGCTCCAGCTTGAAAAGCTTGAAAGGGTCTTGAATCCAACCATTTCCTTGGCATTTGGAAGTAATGATGGTTATTGGTAGAATGCTTCCATATGCATTTCCCACTTACTCAGTGGTGCTTTGAAGGAGGCTATCATGCAAAGAAGGCCTGGAGGGACAAAATAAAGGCCCAAGAAGAGTTGAACACAATTAACATTCTAATCCCAGGGTTGTCCTGTTTCTTGAAGGCCTCCTCCATGGAATGATAGGTACCAAATCACACTAATTCAAGATGGTGAAGCCTCTCCACCTTGAAAGCAAGTTGGCAAACCTTTTCCAGCATGTCCCTACATCCTCTAGTCTTCTCTCATCTCCCCTTCACTGGTACACTGCTCGTAAAACTTGTAGAAACCTGCCATCTTCACCTCTGTCCTCCTTTTTGGTTCCTCAAGCACTACAATGTCCTTTTCACCCCACCACTGGACTGGCCTTTGCCCTGGTCATCAGATCACAAGGATATTTTGTAGTTTTTGTCATATTTGAGCCCTGTTTGGCCCCATTGACAACTGTGCTGCAGTACTATTTGCTCCAGAAATACTCTTGCATACAGACCCAGAATAACATTTAAGTATCTGGACATTCTGTGTCCCAATGAAATTGACACACAAAGTCAACCATCACAGTCACCCTACTGGTAAGTGCTGGATGGAATCAGAATCTCCAGGATATGAAGATCTTAAGCTAAGGAGAATGTGTCGGGGAGGGGTGCTATTTAAGAATCACCAACATATTGGTGGTAACTGAAGCCATAGGAGTAATTGAGATAATCATAGAGAATATGTCCTATGAGAAAAAACAATGCCATGGTGCCACGATCCACACAGTGTAGGGTCTGAAGCCAGGGAGAGTTGGGGGAGATGATGAAAAGACAAAGAACACCAAGATTACTCTTATCTGGGACCAGGTGGAACCATAGCTTGTCGGGAGCTAGTGGCTGCCTGGACCATTGTGTACTCTTTATTTATAGTGGAAGGCAAACAGGAAGAGAAGATGAGGCAAATAGTGCTACGTGGCCTGTGTGGCCTAGGCAGAACATAGTGTGATTGTTTTGTGATTGGGGCATGTGCAGGAAGGGAACAGGGAAAGAATCAAGGTAACTGTCTCCCAAGGCTGTGCCATCCAGGGTCTATAATATGAATCAAACAGACACAGTCTCTAATCTGTGCATGTCTGGGGGACACCTGAAAAATTGCTGTAAAGCATTGGCCTCTGTTCCACATAACTCCAGATGTAGATGGGAAAATCAGTAGACCCTACTGGTAAAATCTGCAAGGCAACTGTGAGTCAGAGATATCTGGGGAAAGAGATTCCTGGTGGAGACATACATTAGACCACTTAAGAGCTGATAGAGAAACTGAGGTCAGATTCTGGGAAATTAGGACATTTAAAGCCAGACATGTATACTTGGGAAAAAGGAAACTCAGGCAAGATGCATGTTTAGAACAATTCCGAGAATGCCTTAATCCTTCACTGCAGGCTGAGCCCTAGACTCAAAGAAAGTCTGTAAGTGTTTGTATGCCTCCAGCATAGAACCAACCTACAAAAATTAAGAGAGATGGATGGTCCCTCATTTTGGTTTCATATTTTAAATGCTGTGTGTTTGCTGGTTTTGCCTCTTGCCATTCAGGAAGCTAAAGAATAGCATTAAAAGGCATAGTCTTTGCAAAAAATTGTCTGGAAAAGTTTCAAAACAAATGTATAACTACAGCCTTCCACAATAGCAAAGAGTAAGAAAGATGAAAGAGAAAACTAGAAAATTTTAACAAATTTTATTTTCAGAGTACTGCATTAAAATAATCAAATGCCTAATTAAAAAATCATAAGGCATTCAAAGAAGCAGGACTATATTGTTCATTTAAAGGAGAATTTAATTGATGGAAGCTGTCCTTGAAGAAACCCAGACATCAGACATACAGGCACTCTAAAACTGTTTTCTTAATATGCTTAAAGAGCTAAGAGAAAACATAGGCAAAGAACTAAATGAAACCAGGAAAAATAATATATAAACACAGTGAAAGTATCAACAGATATATTGTTGATCTTTATAAATATTATTTAAAAAGAATCACACAAATTCTGGAGTTGAAAAGTACACTGACTAAAATGAAAAATTCACTGGAAGAGTGCAACAAGAGAGTAAAGCAGGCAGAAGAAAGAACAGTAGACCAGAAGATTCGATAAATCAAGTGTTGAGTCTGAGAAACAGGACAAAAACAAAAAACAAAAAAACAAAAAAACAAAAAAAGAAAAAGAAAAGTAAGCAGCATAAGAAATGTCTAGAAATCATTTAATGGACCAATTTATGCATTAAGGAACTTATGAAGGAAAAAGTAATGGCCCAAGAATTACCCACAGAGACTCATATGAAGACCTATTATAAGCAAATGTCAAAAGACAAAGACAAAGAGAATCTAAAAAGTAGCAAGAGAAAAATAACATCACATATATGGTATCTTCAGTCAGATTATCAACTGATTTTTCATAAGAAGCCATGGAGGGCAAAATGTAATTCTATGCTATTTATTAAATGGTAAAAAAAGAAAACTGTCAAATGAGAATTCTAAATCTGACACAGCTTGCTTATAAGAAAATAATTCTGTCTACATAACCAGGTTAATTGTCCTGAAGTAGAGCTTTGAATATGTTGTTATCCTGCTTATGATGTTTCAGTGGTTCGCCATTGCCTACAAGGTGCAATCTAAGTTCTTTCCAGTTCATAATGTAATTTCCATTTACCCTTCCAGCACCACCTTGCACTGCAGCCAGATGATTTCAACAGACACCCCCATGTTCCTTTCACTATCCCCCTTGCCTACCTTAATCATAATCTAGCTTCCTGGAGCAATCTTGGACTCTTTTGCTTTTAGGATGTACTCTCGAATCTTCCCAACATTGATAAGTCATTTCTTCCCTTCTACAGCAGAATTGCAGTCTGTCTGTGTCCCTGTGGTTTGGCCTTTCTGCTTCATCCACTCACCTTTATCTAAAATGGTGGATCCTAAGCAAGACTGAGGAAAGACAAACTCTGATGCTTTGCTATGAGCTGTAGTATTTCTCCTTTTGTACTGACTCTCCTTTTACTAAAGTGGTCTTTTTTCAAACTGCTATAGTATTTTTGTGAACAGTGCTCAAAGAAATTATAAACCCTATGTTTTGGAAAAACTTTAGGGTGGCCTCCACAGTGCCTGACTGCTTGGCGTCTGGCACTGGGTAGTCCTTTCATCTTGGGCCCAGTGGGCCTTGTGACTTGCTTCAGTCAATGGATTATGCCAAAGGTAACGAGATGTCACTGTCACGATCAGGTTACATTATAGAAGGCTTTCTGTAGGCCCACTTTACTGTCCAGGCACTCTCCTTAAAAGTGCCAATGGTCACAAAAAAGGGAAAAGTGTGTTTATGACTCCATACCTCCGTTCTTCATCAGAAATGGAGAAGTAATGTCCTCCCTTCACACCCGTAAATGCACTCAAGCCCCAGCTTTCCAATGCAATACCTGCAGATGAGGCTAGGAACTCTTCTTAAGAGCTTAGTGAAAGACACAGCATGTTGGAGAAGCCCATGTGTCAACAGACTGTGAGATTCTCTGGGACACACAGGTGACTAATAACCAACAAAAAGCTGAGGCCACAGATCACAAGAAAATGAATTATGTCAGCTACCTGAGTGAGCCTGGAAGCAGGTTCTTCTCCAGGTGAGAATGCAGCTCAGCGAGCCCCTTGGTTGCAACCTCGTGATTCTCTGCACACACAGTTCAGATTCCTGTCCCACAGAAATTGTACGACAATACATACATCTCATTTAAGTCATTAAGTTATGCAGCACAGAACACTAGCAAGACTGAGTTCAGTATGTAGCCAGGGATGGGGGACATTACTGTACTACTCAACCTTGACCCAGCCTTGGGTCCCAGACCCCGGAATAGATGGGTCAAAATGGACCACATTTGTGTGGCATTTGTTTTCTTGTTGTCATTTGACCTGTTTAAAATTCCAGTGTGTGAACACATGGAAAGGCAAACTATCTTGATGTGTTGAGCCAGCGGTGGCAGTTGCCTGCAGAGTGGGATTTGTTATGAAGTTCAGGTTTGGTCCTCTCTTCACACCCACAAACACACCCAGGCCCTAGATTCCCAAAGGGATCTCTAGAGGTGATGCTGTTGAGGCACAGCCTTACAGTGTAAATCCCAGTAATCTGGACTCCCTGGGAGGGAAGGCAGGGGAGGACAAGAAGCCAGCCTCAAGCTACCCATAAAATCAAATACAAAATATTTCAAAGTAAACTATTTTTAGTATTTTCAAGCAATGAAAAGAAGCTTCAATGGTTAATGAGTTTTTAATCTTGCTTTTATAATTAGATGAGCACATTTTATAATTATCATATTAATTACTGATATTCAAAGGAAAGCTTGAATTTTTAACTTTTAAAAAGTAGACTAAGCCAAGTGTGGTGGCACATGCCTTAATCCCAAAGCTGAGGGAGGTTGAGGCAGGAGGATCCCAGATTTGAGTCCCACTTGGGCAAAGACCTTTTCTCAAAATAAAAAGACTTGGGATGTAGTTCTGGGTTCAGTCCTTGGTATCACCAAAAGAAAATAATAATAGATGAAACATTATCAAAACCTTCGCTATATTATTGATTTTTGGCTAGTGTGAGACAGTTATGGGGTGATTATGAAGCACACACCCTCTATTATCACAACCATCAGTGGAAGGCTGGACCCCACTTTCCTATCTGTCTCTCCTCCCATGGAGCTGCTGATGGTCACAGAAGAAGGAAGGGCATATTGGTGACTCTGTAACTCCTTATTTTTCATTGGTGATGGAGAGGAATGGATGCTCCTTCCCTAGCAGCTCCCTAGAGCTGCTTGCCTTGGTGCTATTCGACATTAGTCTTTCTTCCCTTCCCTTAAAGAGTCTTTGAAGAACAGCTGTGCAAAAACCCTAGGGCGGGGGACCGGACTGTACCGAGTCAGGGTCTTTCCAAAGAATTTGGAAGTTTGTCTCAAAATTGAAGTCGGGCTGGGGATGTAGCTCAGTGGTTCCGCACCTGCCTGGTAAGCAGGTCCTGAGTTCAGTCCCTGGTACTGGGAAAAACAAATCCAAGTCAGTCAGAAAATGTTGGCAATTGGAGTTATGAAGTAGGGCAAGGAAGTGTAGGCCGTGATTGTTGTCCAACTCTTGGTAAAACTTCCTCTCCTTTCTTTCCTGTTATTCAGAAAACTACAGAGGGAATGGAGGGCTCCCCAAACTGTTGCTTTTGAGAAGAGAGCACCTTCCAGTTTCCAAGTCTACTGATACTGGCCTGACCTCAGAGACAGCAGGGTTAAATAGCAGCCTAAAGGTGTGTTGTGGTTTAGATCTGACGTCCCCCAGAGTTTCATGTGGTTAGAAGTGGGATTTTGGGAAGGCTATGGATCGTGAAGCCTCTAACTTTATCAGTGGATTCATCTATTGATGGATTCGTCATTTGATGGCATCTTGGCTGGTGATGGAAACCGAGGAGATGGGACCAAGTGGCAGGGAATGGTGGGGAGGTATGGCCTTGGGGACTATTCTTGTTCTTGGACCCGTGCTTTTTGGCTCTTCCCTGTGCCATCTGCTTCCCGACCACCATGAGGTGAGGGGCTTTGCTCCGCCGTGCCCTCCTGCATGATGTTTCTGCTCCCCACAAGCCCAGAAACAATGGAGCCAGTAACCATGGACTGAAACCCCTGAAACCATGGGACAGAATAATTCTTTCTTCCTTTGAGTTGTATTTTTCAGATATCCTGCTCAGAATGAAAGAAAGCTGACTAGCACAGGGGTTAACACAGGGGAGTGGAAACTCCATCTTTGCCCAAACCTCAGGCTGCCTTTCTTTCCTGAAAGACGTACTTCAGAGGATAAGGTACTGAACTGCTTGTAAAACACTCGGCTCTGACCCAGAGAAGAAAGGGGGAGAAGCCATGGAGAGGGCTGCAGGCCTTGAGCTGGCCCCTGGCACAATCTGTTCACATCCTGCAAAAAGAGAAGCAGTCAAGGCCCATAACCGTTTCTCAGGCAGGGACCTTCCTGAGTCTACACCCCCGCAACCACCAGCCCTGTGTTCCAGGGAAGCCTGAGGCTGAGGGTAGCACAGAGTAGCTCCGGACCACGTACTGATGCAGAAGTCTGAAGCCTGTGTCCAGGGCTGTGCTGGTCATGCCCTAGCTGTGTGCTTCTTAGTCTCAGCAGCTCAGACCTTTCTCTCCGCTGTAGAATATGCACTGTTTTCTCTAGTATTTCAAGTTCCCGGATGTGTTCGCATCTGTCCGTGGGCATAGCATCTCAGCAGACTCTCTGATGATGAGAAGGGAGTCTGGTTTTCCTATTTCCCCCCCTATTGCTTTATTTGCTTGGCTGCATGAGTAGAAATCTCAAACAACAACTACTTAAACAAGGTGGTTGTTTCTTTTACTCTGCTGTAAATGTCTGGGTGCAGATACTTAGGGTGGTAAGGTGGCTCTGTGGTCATCCTCAAACCAGGCTTTCTAGCCCCCCCCCAGATGTTCTAGGGCACAGTTCTGGGCTTTGTGGGCCAGCTGAGCTGTGACTATCCCAGCTGCCATGCAGTGTGCCCAGAGCAGGGGAAGGAAGCAGGAAGCAGGAAGCAGGAAGCAGGAAGTACCTCTTCCTTTATTGGCTCTTCTTCCGGATGTGGCTCGTGTCCCTTCTCTCATACCCAGTTGATCAGCAGAGCCACCTGTCCCAGAGCACGGGGACAAATGAGCACTCTGACATTTGAGGAGGGGTCAACCTCTCCTTTTCTGCTTTTTTATTCTGTGTTAGTTTCTAGATTTCAAAATGCTCGCTAACAACACATCAAGCAATACAAAGGTAGGAAAGAGAAAAACCCTGTGCTTGCCAGGCAGCTGATAGTAATAATGCAATGTATGATCCTTCCTGCCTCTTTTGAGTATCACTCAATGCTACATGGCTCTTTCTGCCTCTCTGACCACTTTCACTTATTTTTACAAAGGGTGAGACCATTCTATACATACTATTTTCTTATTTGCAATACCTAATAATCTGTTTTGTATGTAATTACATGTGGTTCTAAACTATTTTTTAATAATTCATACTGTTGCATAGTACGGATTTCACACTGTGGATGGACTATATTATTCTTCTGTTCCTCACCCGAACAACTGAACATCCCCACATAAGTTACTTTTTTTGACACAATAAATAAAAAAGTTTCAATAAATGGCCTAGTACCTATAACCTGCAGTATTTCTTTCTGTAAGATGCTAAATTAGAACTTATGTGTGCCTGATGCAGTGGCACACGTCTGTAATCCTAGTACTCTGGAAGGCTGAGGCAGGAGGATCCCAAGTTTGGGCCCAACTTGGGCAACTTTGTGAGAACCTGTCGCAAGAAAGGGCTGGGGTGTAGCTCAGTGTCAAGGCCCTGGGTGCAATCCCTGCTGCTGCAGGAAAAGAAAACAGGAACAGAAACAAGAAAGCAAAAAGAAAAATGTGCAGTTTAGACTGCGGTCAGTAACAGTGCTAACTTTCAGACTTCCTCTCAGTCACAAAAGCAGAGGGCAGTGGCCTTGGCAACAAGGCCCCAGGGCTGGAAGGGAGTGGAGAGGGCTGAGGAGGTTGCCGGAGAGATGCGACAGCCCCAGGGCCCGCCGCCGTGGGTGAGCGGTGGGAGGCGTACCCAGCTCAGAGAGGGGAGCACTGCCAGCGCCTCCTTTGCCGCCTGAGAAGCAGATGAATCACAGCGCCGCCGGTGCACAGGCCGCCCTGCCGGGCAATGAGGATCAGCGGGAGCAGAATGGACCCTGAGTCCCACGGAGGGATGTGGGGCGGTGCAGGCAGTGTGTAGGGTCCAGCAGGAGACGGGGAGAGGCAGCAGGGGTCGCAGCCCCGCTGCATCTGGAGGCCAGGGCCGCTGTCCCGCTGGGTTCGGCCTACCTTCTTCTTGTCCTTGCCTGGTGCCGGCGGCCGGGTGCTGTGATGTCCTCTGCTTTGCTGCACCCATCCGGAGCTCAGCCCCTCACACTGGCCCCCACCCGGGCCGAGACTCCTCAGGCTGAGCAGCCTCCCCTGTTCCCAGGAGCAGACTCACAAACACAAGCAGGTGAAGCTCTGTCTCAGTCCCGACAGGGTGTGCAGTCCAGGGTGTTTCTCAGCAAACAGGAAGCTCTTCCACCTGCAGGCCTCTCTGAATTCAGAGAAGGAAAACCAGTCTCTCGGGGACAGTCGGCGGTGCCGTGGTGTTCTAGGGCAGGAATAGCAGCTGCCTGGTCCTTTCGGATGATCAGGCTGCGAGCTCCCGAGGGGCAGGGGTGGATGTTACTTGTCAAACCCATCACCCACACAGGGCCAGCTCACAGAGTGTGCTCCTTGAACGGCATGGGGCAGATGCAGGGACTGGTCTTCCAGATGGGCCGCGGACCAGGACCAGGATGACTGCTCAGGCCCCAATACTATGTTTCTGTCATTATTTTTGTGATGCTGGGGATCTAACCCAGGGCCCAGAGCCTGCTGGGCAAACGCCTTGCCACTGAGCTACACCCTGGTCCCAGATGTTGCACAATTCAAATGGGGGTGGCGGTGGACCTCACAGGCACCTCTTCAGCCCCCGGGGCAGGCTTTTGGAGGACTCCGCGTCTGCTGAGTGTTTGCCCCATGACTTCCCAGGGCTGGGCCAGGATGAGGAAGCTGGGGTAGAGGAGGCAGGGCAGATGTGCTCACAGAAGGTCCTGTGCCGCCAGCCCTGAGCCCCGGATGCTCTTGGAGCTCTTCATTTGTGCCACACCTGCTCTGCTCTGGTGATTTTTAAATCCACGGGCCTTAGCAACAGTTGCCAAAATCAACAAACAGCCAGGGCGGCCTGGAGCACAACTCCCCCGCCTTGGAGGACGCCCTGGGGAGACATGCTGACCCCTGCAGCATGGTCCCCGGAGGGGTGGCAGGTGAAGGTGGGGGGTCCTCAAAGGGGGCTTGGGATGGCTGCACCCCAATGAGATGGGCAAGACATTTGTTATCTGTAATGAAATCGAGCTAATTTCATTCCGTGATACAGAGCCAGAGGATCAGGGTTCTCAAAAAATGTTATTATCTTATATAATTTTGTGTAAATGTCATCACAGTGCAGCTGGAATGGGAAGAAAGGACATTTCTGAGACGTTCCTGGTCCCCTAAATGGATTGCGTTTTCATCCTTCAGCATTAAAGTCCGTCTAATGCCAAGGCCCCTGGCAGCCGATGTGGGTGAAATGCTACATTTATATAATCATTCTGCAGACAGGAGGAAAGCGCTTTTTCTAGATAAGCTGAGTAAGGAGGCTGAAGGATCAGAGGAGCACCATTCCTCCCGGGTCCCCGCAGTCTCCACACAAACCAGAAACAACCGTTTGGCTCTCCGGGTTGCCCTGCAGGGGAAATGACAGAGATAAATGTAGAAGAAACCCCAGGCAGGCAACGTCTCCTTTCAGTCAGCATCCTCAAGTAGTTCTGCGAAATCAGGCAGTCCCCAGGGACTGGGGAAAAAGCTAGGGAACAAAAAGCCCCCCAAAATAATGATGAAAACAAAGAACGGTGATCTCACAGTTCTTTTCACGATAAAGATTTGAGACACAAATCAAACTTGGGACATTCGCTACGATAGCTCAAAATCTGGATGAACTCAGTCAACCCTTCCAGTGACTTATGAGGTCAGAGACCCATAAGAGCCACGAGCAAGAGGGACATTCTGGGCTGGTCACCTCTGCCCCGGTCCTGTCCCCACCTTGCCTCCTTCCTTTGCTGAGCCTCACCTCAGCCTTGGCCCTGCAAGTCTCTGTCTCCATCTGACACGGCTTCTGACTGAAAAGTCCCTGTCACAAAGGCTGAGGTGTTGCTAACGGGCCAGGACCGGGCTCCCCAGTTCTCCCCGACTGCTGGCCATTGCCCTGGCTTCCCCAGTGCCCACTCTCCTGGTCTCCAGCTCTCCACAGCGGTGAGGAGCCACTGCATGCCCTCATGCCAGGGGCTCGGGAAGGCTCTCGTACTGGTCTTGCCATGGGATGAAACAGCTGAGCACCCAGCGTTTCCTGTCCTGTGAGCAGAGATTGACCTTCGTGAGGCCTTTGTGAGGCCCTTGTGACCTTGTGACCATGGCCAGCCGTGGTGTCTGTTTCTGGCCCTGCTGCGGATTGCAGGAAAGACCCATCAAGACTCCAGACCTGGGAGCCACAGAGTCCAGCCTCCTGACCGAGGACTGACCCCGCCTGCCATCTAAGTGCTGTTTTGAGTTTCTGGGCTGGGTGCAGCCGGTGTGACCATGCCAGGCCTCGTCACTGCTGTGGGCTTGTGTACTGGGAGGCTGACTTGTCCCACCCAGTGGCCCTTGTGGGGCTCAGCCTTCTCCCTCTGCCACGTCACCAAGCTCCTCTGGGTCTCAGCCCATGAACACACATGGTGGGCCCAGCAGGGACGTCAGCAAGCGGATCACATTTCTGTTGCACTGCATGTCCCCTGCCATGCACATTTCTCACTTTGTCGTGAAGATCGCTGTCCACCCCGCCAGAGCACAGAAGCATGAAGGGCCTATGAGCCTTGCTGAAGTTCACGTCTGACCTACTCCATGTCCTCCCCGAGGGTTCGCACCCCAGGGCCTCCTCATCCTCCTGTTCCTTGGACAGCCCTGGCCGATGGCTTCCTCTGGTTTCCTGGACCAAGTGACCCTTGGCCAGCCTCAGCCATGCTAGTGGATGGGCCTGCTGGGCACCATGTGCCTGGAAGCTTCGTGGTCGGAATTCACCCCCAATTCCCTACCCCTCCGGAATGGTGGCAGCAGTAGTTGGTTCTCCTGAGTCCCATCCGGGCTGGAGGGTCCGTCCTGAGGTCTTTGTGTAAACACCCACGGGGGTCCCGGGCAGCGTGTGCTCAACCCAGATGCTCTAAAGCCCTCCTTTGTCACACGTCAACCGTAGCAAGCTGAAAATCCGCAGCAGCACAAGGGAAGCCTGTGGCTGGTGACTCGGCAGTGCCTCTGTCCCCAGCAGTTCTTTCAGTCTTGCTCCAAAGGCCTAGATGCCCAGGCTCTTAGGAACCTCACACAGAGAGACCCTGGAGCTACGGCCTGTACTACATGGGCTCCCACCTCGAACACTTTACAAACCTGAGGATGAAGTGCCCAGGACTGTGCTGCTACAGGAATCTCTAAGGGACATTTCTTGGGACTCTGTTGTGGGTGCTCACAAGCCCAAGATCAAGGGAAGGTTACTTGTTGCTCTGAGCTAGATCACGATGGACCACCTGCTACCTTTGATCCAGATTTAGTTTAACTTACAGGGTCATCTCAGCCATAACTCTGCCTTCCCGTAGGCAACCCATAAACACTGTAGGCAAAGGAGAGTCTGGCTTATTTGTAAAGAAATGTTCAGTGCAGAGGCCCTTTCATCTTTGGACACAGATGAAAGAGCCTGATTTGTGGCGCTGTTTCCTGACACTGTGCTGGTGGGAGGCTTGTGCTTCGTCTGAGGGCCTGGAGGAACTCCTCCTTGGTCCTTGCCAGGCAGTGGGGGTTCTGCATTCTAGACCCTGAGGACAGCAGCGATGGTCTGGCCTCAGATTTTGCAGAGCACTGAACCACAACAGAAGGAGAGAAGATGGCGGGTCTGCCCCACCTTATCCCCAAGCAGAGGGTTCAAAGCTCTACTGTTCCCCCTCACAACAGTGTTGTATGTTTTGTTTTGTCTTAAGCCAGATTCTCTGGTCTAGAGGGCTCGGGAGTGGCCCTTAGGGTTGTTCCATTGAGGAGACCTTTTTAAGATGTGCACCAGGCAGAGATTCAGCTCATGTGACCGGGTTGTGACAGCAATGCTGGCCATCACCAGTGGCTCCAGGCTGCGGCCAGCTCCACAGAAGTTGGGCTGGACAGCAGACTCCCTCATGCGTAGGTGGAAATAACCAACAGATTTGTTGATTTCAGATGCACAAAATGCCTATCCCATCTAATTAGTCAGATGCTCCCTGACTAATTCATGCTCCTGTGATCATGGAATGACAGGTTCGGCTTGGCTTAGATGAACATCAAGTCCTAGAGGGGATTCTTACTTCACTCTCAGTAGACTTTGCAGTTTGGTGTGAAAGAGCTTGCACGAGGCTTTCCAAGAAGAGATTCTGGAGCAGTGAGTTTGGAGAAGCTGATGGGAGGGTGGAGGGAAGAGGCTGTGCCTCCCTCTGATCCACTTTGTCTGGGCTTGGTGATGCTCAGCTTTGCAAGGGATCCACAGGGATGGCAGAGAGGGGACAGGATGACTTCCCTGAGAGCTGTCTGCACCTCGGTTTGCAGTCACCAAGGGCTACTGTGTTCCAGAGAGACCATTCAGAGACCCCCCCGGCTCAGGGCTCCCGGGTGCTGTGCACATTCTTTATTCACTTGATTGTTTCCCATAGAATCCATGCTCTCTCTGCTTGGTGGTAATTAAGCCTCCTAAGCTGGCTCACGGCAGCCTGACTGACCCAGGAGGTGGCTGGACGCACACACTCCTCGGGGGTTCAGCTCTGATACCTGAGTTGGGACAGGAACCGAGGAAACTTGGACAACAGAGCACCGGGGAGGACGGGGAGGAGAAGGGCACGTGTATCTGTGTGCATTTTAGGGAGCGTGTGAAAGGCGGATAGGGACCAGGGAAGCCAGGTGTTCCCTGAAACCCTGGAGGACACTCTGGGGACCGAGCTGGGCAGGGGCAGAGATGGACGCGGGCTGTGGTGTGGAGACGTGCTGCTAAGGTGTAGTTCACACGTGTAAAATGAACCCTTTTAGTGCACGACTCTGGGGGTTTGCTATAGTGTATGCAGTTGGGGATCCACCCTTTCAATCAAGATTTGAACATTTCACCCCAATTCCCCACCCCCTTCCCCACCCCCAGTCTCTGGTTTTGCTTCTGTAGGTCTTTGCAGAATGCCATGTGCATTGTCAACAGCTTTTGAGTCTGGCCCCTTTCAGTTTTGCTTCATTTATTTTGTTCCTTTTTCTTGTCAATTGGTAGTCCATTGCCTGGGTAACTCGACCTTTATCTTTTCCACCACTAAGCCACGTTTGGGTTGACTCCGGTTTGGAGAAGTTATGCAAACTGCTAGAAGCAGTTGCATACAGTGTTTTGTTTTGTTTTGTTTGAGAGAACACAGGTTTGCATTTCTTCTGTGCAGTCACCGAGGAGGAGGATTACTAGGCCCTACGGCTAGTGCATGTTTCCCTTTATGGGAAAGCGCCAAGCTGCTTTCCGGGCTGGCTGTGCCCCTCGGCACTCGGAGCCCTGCCTGAGTGTCTGGTGGGCTCCTTCTCGCTCCCCACCCTCCCCAGCATTTCCCTCACTGTTCTAGTTCTTTTTCCCATCTTTTGTCAAGGCTTTAATTGGCACTTGCCTGGTGACAAGTGACACTGAGCATATTTTCCTGTGCTCATTTTTCCATCCGTGATTCTTCTCTGATGAGTTATTTGTTTAAACTGGCACCTTGTACATTTTTTACTTTGGAGCGTCTTGTGAATTTGAAGATTTTAAATACATTCTCTCTATAAGTCCTTTATCAGATATATGACTTGCAAATATTTTCTCTCTGTTGTGGCTTGTCATTTTGTTTTCTTTGTGACGTCTTTTGAAGAGCAAACGTTTTAATTTTGGTGAAGCCCAATCTATCCTTTTTGTTGTTGTTGTTGCTGTGACAAGGCTTTTAAATTTGGCTTATGCCAACGTCATAAAATACTGCAGCTGTGTTATTTTTTATGGAAGTTTATAGTTTATAGCTTATTATACAAGGCCCTGGTCATCTTTATAATGTACTTAACAGTTACTTAGTGAAGATGCAGAGGAACAAATTTTCTTTATCAAAAATTATCCACAGTAGCAATCATTTAGAAAAGCAGGCAGGCCAGAGAGTCTGTCTCTTGATGACTGGGGAAGTCCGGTTTTGGCAAGTCTTGTAAGAAAAGGTTGTTGCTGGACTTCAAGCTCAAGTACAGAGTTACGCTGATCTCATTTTTCAGTTTGTGACACTCACCTTTATTATCAATCCATGAAAAGATCTCTCTTTTTACTTTTGTCCTCCTTAGCCTAAATGCTACCAATCCTGTACTCTTTTTAGATATGCACTCTAACGTATTTTGCATATGTTGATAAATACATGGTGTGGCTATAAAGTCAGGAAACATGTGAATGTCCATATTAAATGTGCACTGGTGTGCTATTTGAGCATGTGGCTGGGGCCACATGTTGCCCCTCATTAGCGATTCATGGTTTGGTACAGTGTGGTGAGGAACACGACAGCATCCTGTCGGTCCCTGCAGTTGCCTGCGCAGTGCCTGCTGTGATAATTTTTGAATTTGATTTATATCACATAGACCTGTGCCTTTAGTATAGCACAGGAGAAATGAGGGAATACTCAAGGGGTTTCTAGATGTAAAATAAATATGTCACCCATGTCTTCAGATGTTTAGGGCCACTCTCCAGAATTGTGCATCTTTGTATTTTGGGTATTTCTGATTCCATTTCTCCCCTGGTTCTTCATTCAACACCGTGCTTTTGAGGCCTCTTCTTGTTATCTTTGCTGACCTACTCTGTAATCTCTACTTCTGCACAGTGTTGAGTGGTCTGCAGTCCTACATCTTCTTGTTTATTCCTGTAGTAATAAACACTTAGATTTCTAAGTCTTCTGGTACCACAACAGCACTGTGAACTGCCTCTCACAGGCCACCCGGCAGGACTGCCAGGTGTCTCTGGGCACCTGCTCAGGGTGCAGCTGCCGGGTGGGAGACACGGGCCTTCTCAATTCCACTAAGTGCAGGCAGGGCGGCTGGACAGTTTGCTGTCCCACTAGCTGAACATGAGGGCTTCTGGGTTTCATTTTTTATTTTATTTTTTGGTACCAGGTATTGAACTCAGGACCTTGCCCTTGCCAGGCAGGTGGTGGAACCACTGAGCTAAATCCCCAGCCCTCCTGGGTTTTATTTTTGCTTTTGCTTTTTCTTTTCATATTATCATTATTATTTCATTTAATCCACCTTAATCCCCCTTAACTTGAAGACTGGCATCTCATTATTATGTTCATTTGCATTTATTTGACTGTGAGTTTTTCTCTTCTTTTTCTTAGTTTTAAATTTGAGACAGACTCTCTGTAAGTTGCTCAGGTGAGCCTCAAACTCACCATCCTCCTGCTTCAGCCACCCAAAGGCACAGACTGCTGGGCTGAGGCTTACTCGTCATGTTTTCCCTACTCATTTGGATTTTCCATCTGTAACGTATCTATTCGTATTCTTCTCCAAACTTGGCTATAAGTTTTTCCATTTTTTTTCTTTTTGGCTTTCTTCCTTCCTTCGTTTCTTTTCTTTTGCATATTCATTTTGGATAATTATCAGTTTTAGGTATAGAAAATACATTCTACTCTTCATCATCTAGCAGTTGTTATAATGTCATATCTGATAAAAAAATCTTTAATTTTATGTTGCCAAATATATTCTTTCACCTTATGCTTTATTCTTCCAGGGCATTTTTTTCAAGACTTTTCTTCTTTTCTGCCTCTGAGTCATAAAGATAAGTATACATTTTCTTCTACTAGCTTTATAAAGGTTCCCCCTAAGTATGATGTACTTTATTGCTCTGTGATTAATTTTTATACATTAATATAACTGGAAAGATAGCTTTATTTTTCTATATGTTGAATCAATTTTATCACCACTGCATACCAAGCAATCTGTCCTTTTCAATTTGTCCTTTAGCGTGTGATGCCTACTTTAGCATACATCAGATTTGCATACACACACGAGCACATACAAGTTCATCTTCATTATTTTCAGTGGTTATATTTTAAGCCACCACCACAAACACTGAATCAGTGATTAGGTAACCAGTGCCCCTTGGAAGGAAACGAAAGGTTAAGATTTTTTGAGCTTCTGGCCACAATATTTTAATCTCCCAGTTAACATATAACATTGTTCCATCTGTGCTTCTACTTAAAGACATTGTATTGAGTATATATTCCTTGCGAATGGTTGATTTTTGTGGCGTTCCAATCAGTTAGGACGCAAATTGTGTCATACAGGGTTATTGGCAAAGTCTGTGCCATGCAGACCGCCTCATTAGTGTTGAAAAGCTTCTCCTTCCTGTAACCCTTTTTCTGTTTGACACTCACAGGGCATTTAAGAAATTTTCCTGCGGCTCCTGATCTCCAGAACCCGGCTCACCTGCACGCGTAGCACCTGTCCTGCTGTGTCTCCCTCTGAAGCGTGTAGTACTGCCAGCGCCGGCCAGAGCATCTGCCATCTGCCTGACCTGGGGACCTCAGTGGTGACCTAAGCGGCTCTGGCTTCCGCCTTCTCCAAGATGCCGTCTGCTGTGCGTTCATCATCACCGTCGTCTTGTGAGCCCACAGACTTACTTCCCACCTGTTCCGTCTCTCCCTCATGCACTCTGGATGTCACTTTGGCATTGAGCTTCATGCCTTTTTGTGTTTCATTGGATTAACTGGTGGCCTTTATTTTAGCTTCGTGAATGCCTTTCACCAATTCCTTTCAGGGATATCTAGGGATGATGAATTTTCTCAGCTTTTATTTGTGTGTGGGAACTTTTATTTCTTCCTTCTTCTTGGCTGGCAGCTTTTGCTTCCTTTGAATGTATTATCCTGCTCTGTCCTTGTCCGGAAGATTTCTGCTGGGACATCCATTGATATCTATCTCCAGACTACACTGTATGTGATGTTTTTTTATCTTTTTCTGCTCTCAGAGTTTTTTCTTTGTTCCTGATTCTTGATGGTGTGATTGTCTCGCGTCCTGGTGGATTCCTGTTCAGATGGAATTTCATAGAAGATCTCTGCATTCCTGTGCCTGTTGGCATCTTTCCCCAGATTGGGGAAACTTTCAGCCATTATTTTTTAAAAACATGCTTTCTAGTCGCCTTTCTCTTTCCAGAATTACTGTTATGCAAAGATTATGTTTCTTCACGATGTTACGTCATTTGATTGGCTTTCTTCAATCCTTTTTAGTCTTTTTACTTCTTGCTGTGATTGGAAAATTTCAAATGTTCTATCTTCGAGCTCATCACCTGGTCTTTCTTCAGCTTAACTGAACTTGCTACACTTTCTGTTGTGTTTAAAAAAAATTCTATCATTGTGTTTTTCATCTTTAGGACCTATATTTGTGTATTTCCATTGTCTTGGTTTCTTTGTTGGACTTCTAGTTTTGATCACAAATTGTTTTCCCAATTTCACTTAACTTTTGTCAGCATATTCTGAGCTTCTTTAACAAGATAATTTGAATTCTTTGCCACTTTGCAGGTTTCCCCTTACTTAGGGTCCATTTTTGCAGCTCTGTCAGTTTATGTGATGGCAGCCGTGATGTCCTGCCTCGTGTGTATTAGAGCCTGTGCACCCGAGGGGACAAGCCCCTCTTCTGGTTGGAACAGGAATTCTTTGGCGGGGCTATCCCTTCCCTGAATAGCCTGTGATTTTTGATAGGGCAGCTGGTAACAACCCTGGGCAGCAGAGTTTACTTTTGGGTTCTGTTATGGTTCTGGCCTGGGTGTCCCCCAAAGCCTCTTGTGGTCCGAGGTGCCGAATCGGGAGCGTGTGGTGCTGGGTTAGGAATGTGTGCTCACTAAACCACTACACCTGAGTGACGGGCTCAGCCCCGCCCGATCCTAGCAGTCTGATGGGATAAAAGGGGCAGGAAGACGCCGTTAAAACGCCTTGCTGCTTTGCTTCTTTGTGCGCACCGTGTTGTCTCTCCTCTGCGAGGCCCGTTTGTCTTCCTGCCTAGGAGCCAGCCAACTGTAGACTGAACCTCTACGAACTGTAAGCCACATAAACCCCTTCCCCTGAACTTTAGGGGTCAGGTGTTTTGTCTCAGTGATGAGAGAAAAGTAACAAGTTCTCTGGATGGGGGGATTCTGCCTTTCCTCCAAGTTCAGGAGGGGCAGCTGGTTGGGCTCCTGGCAGGACGGCTGGCTGCACTCTGCCGTCTGCAGGGCCTCCCGATGTCCCCTGTGATAGGCGCTGATCAGGCCGCCCGGGGTGGACTGGTGCTAATGTCACACTGGGTCCGTCGCCAGACAGGGCTGTAGAGGGGCCTTCGCTCCACCGGTGGAAGCACCGCTCAGGACGGACGGGAGCCAATGGTATGCAGAACAGAAATGTTTGAGGTTTGTCTCCATATTTAGGCAGGATTTTGAGGGTGGGCTTTGAGACTACACCAGGTAATGTCCAAACTCCAAAGGGGGCCGGAACTAGGCCCTTCACCTTGGTGAAATTTGTTCCAGTACTTGTTTCTCTCCCTTGTCTGGGAGTCGGTGGCAAATGCCGTTTAAATTTCCAGCTGTGACAGATTTTGCCTCCGTTCTTTGCCAAAATGTGCTACACGTGGGGCCGAGCTGCGCGGCCACGCCGAGCACGCTGAGGGCGCCTTAAATGCCCTGGGGCAGTGTTACCAGCCCCTTCCCTCTGCTGAGATGCACTGTGGCGGGCACTAAGCCGGGCCCTGGGGGAGAGTCCGCAGTTAACCCTGGACGCCAAGTAGGGACTCGGGCAGGTGGAACTTCACTCACACCATCGTAGGCGGAGACAGCTTGCTCTTGGCTGGTGCCTCTGACTGTGCCGAATCGGAGAGTACACAAAAATACCTGTGTGCTGGTTGCTGCGGGCTCCACCTCCTTTCTTCCTGGCTACCTGGCCCCAGGTGTTCTAGCTGTGTTATTGCTCCCTTCGGTTGGTTCTCAGATGAGGCGAGAGTGGGCTTCCGAGGAAGCATTTCGGGATAGGAGGGAGAGCTGGGTTAGGGCTGCTGGATATCTACTCCGGTTCTCTTTTCCCACTGCAGAAATTGTGTGGCACTGTGCCAATGGGGGGGGGTGAGATGTGGTCATCGTGAAACCATTTCCCGTGCCCTTCAGATGCAGTTTTCATTCAGTTTTGTGGTCCACACGGTGTCTCAGACTTACTCCCAAGTTTTGGGGTTTTCTCTGAGGAGTCCTTATCTTTTGGTGGAGATCACTGGACTTGCGTGGCCTAATGAAGCCCGCTGCCTCTGTTCTGCCATCTTGCTCTGTGGTAGTGGTTTAAAATCAGCTCATTTGTTAAATCAACTGAGAATAAGACAAGAAGTTTTAATTTTACCTTCATTTATTCTTTCTTCAGTGTTCCTTCTTCCTTTATGTAGATCTAATTTCTGAGGTGCATATTTATTTTTCTTGTCTCTAAAGAAATTAATATTCCTTGCAATTCCCTCAATTTTTGTTGGCCAAGGAACATCTTCATTTCTCCCTCACTATTGAAGTGCAGTTTTAGGGAGTTCAGAGAATTCAAGGTTTGGTTAGTTTTTTTCTCAGAAATTTCAATATTTTACTCCACTCCATTCTTGCTTGCTTGGTTTTTGAGGAGCAAAATTCTTATTTTTGCTCCTCTTTGGGTGAAGATTTTTTTTTCCCCATATAACTTCTATAAGGATTTTTCCCTTTATTTTTTGTGGTTTAAAAAAAACTATGGGTGTAGTGTTTAGGATATTTATCCTGCCTAATATTCTAAGTTCCTGGATCTGTGATTTGGTGTCTGATTAATTTTTGGGAAATTATCAGTCATTCTTGTTTCAAATATTTCTTTGGTTCCTTTTCTTTCTTTCTGATATTTCATATACACCTTTTGTTCTTGGGTATTCTGTTCTGGGATTTTAGTTTTGCTTTTGTCATTGTCTCTTTCCTTTTCAGTTTTGGGGGTTCTACCGAGATGCCCTCAAGGTTTTTACTTGTTACTAGGCTGGGGTGGTGTCCCTCACTCCTTGCACCTGAACTGGAAATGGGTTTTCAAGTAGTATATTATCACATTTGCAAAGAGGCCCCTTTTAAAATTATTTTACTGCTTTTCTTTTTCTTGTGTCAGACATTCTTTCCTCAGCAGCACCCAATCTTCAAATAAGCCCATTAAAGGCTTTCATTCTTCTTATCGATGCCAGTTTTAAGTTCTAGTACTTCTCCTCCTTAGATTTCCGTTTATCTGCCCAGACCGCCCTCCCGTTCTTGCGTGCTGGTCTGCCTTGGCCAGTGAACCCTCAGTGTTGTAATCACAGATGTTTTCAATCCCTGGTCTGACAATTCCAGAGTCACCTCCATGGCTGGTTCTGATGCTCGCTCATCTCCTTGAACTAGCTACTTTGGCCTTCTTCTGTCTTGCACTTGTTTCTTGGTGACTGGACAGGACGTACTGAATGCAGGACAGTGCTGTGACCAGGCCCTTGGGGATGTGGTGATGGAGGGAGGGTAGTGCCTTCCAGGTTTAGCGAGTCCATCGCTCTGGGCTATGGACTTTGTAAATGGTCCTCAATTTTATTTTCATCCCTTAGGCAGTGAGACAGCAGGAGTTGGGTGTTTTCCTTCCCCTTGGGCATCCAGGATTTAATTAAATCCCAGCAGGCTGGGCTGTGATTAACAACTTTCTCCCCAAGGTAGACTTTTGTGAAAAGAACAGAATACTTGGGTGTATCTCCAAAGTGGTCCCTTTCCCCCTCCTCCTGTCAGGTGTATGAGAGTATTTTTCTCTGATATCTACCGGGAGATTCTGGTGAAACTCAGGGGTAAAAGCCACCGCCCTGACGGGGTGGGATGGTTGGCATGTTTAGACTGAGAAATGTCGGGAAAAAGTCCTATGTTACAGACTAACAGAGAAAAGAATTAAAGTTAAAAGAAAACAGACAGATTGAGAGACACAAATCTTAGTTGCATTCTAAGAAGCATAATTGCAAGGACATTATAATAACCGAAGAAACCCTCTGGAAACGTTCCTAACTTACTGCAAGCACCGAAACAAATGTTGACTTGGGAAGAGTTTGAAACTGTTCCTGTATTGATTTGAAATAATGAAAACCTATAACATCGAAGCTTAAAATTTAAAAATGACTTAAATTTAAGATGATTCTCTGGGATCATATCAGATCTAGAGTACAGTTTGTCCAACTTTACCACTTAATATTGAGGGCGACATAATGTCCAGCAGTATTGCTCTCCATGTGATTTGAGTAAAAATGGTACTGTGTAGGAGAACCTTAAATCTGCAACAAGCTGACTTCACAGCACAGACAGTAGCAAAGCGTGATGCGCTTGCTTCCTGACCCGCTGAGGACGGAGCGCGTATTCACCGGTACTGAGTTTGCGTGGTGCTCTACCCTGGCCGTGGGCTGAAAGATAAAGCCCACACCCCTGAGGTATCCCTAGCAGTGAGCAAACGTTACACTCGCTTGAAGGACACAGCTCGGGCTGCCCCGATGATGTAAGGATGGGCTACAAATCTGAGACCCCCGCAAGAAAGAGCCAAGAAATTGAGGATACATGATTTACTATTTCTGTTCCAAAGGAGACGCACAAGGATTTGTGTAAGTGTAGGGTTTAAACAGAGCCTTTTCACATTTTGCAGAACAGAACATTGAACAGGATAGAAGCTGTATTACAACCGTGGGTTCAGTAATGTGACAAATTACCTTGGATATAAATTTGAGATTGCTTACTGTGGCATTTTGCAGCATATGGAATAATTCTTGCCAAACCGTTACATATGCAGGATGGCTTTCTAATTAAAACTAGCGATTTCCTTTGTCACTGTTTATTCCATTATTTTTTACAGCAGAAACCTCCACAGTGTCACATAATAAATACGATATCATGGTGTGAAATAACGGCTGCTCTGTGACCTTCCTCCTTGGTTCTGCCCGCCTGCAGGCTCCCAGGAACCTTAGAGATGAGCAGTCTGCCTGTCCTTTCCCGCCAGTGCCGCTTACCTGCGACGCGGCCTGGAAAGTCCTTCCTCTTTCTCTGCTCTTGGTCTGCTGAAGTCCATGTAGCTCAGCTCAGACGCATCGTGCCTCTCATTTTCCTAGTTAAATCCATCCACACTGGGTCCTCGAGCACCAGTGCTACGGTCCTGTAAGGCCTCTGCTTCCTGGAGTGCCATAAAACAGAATCGCACCTTGGGGTCTCTGAGAAATCGTTCAGGAAAGACCTCTGTTAAGTTTCGCTTCTCAGCCACTCCTAAAATTGTCCGTGGGATTTTGCCGCCTCCTAGCTCCTTCACATCCCACAAGCACACTGCAGAGCCCACTGCTGCGTAGAGGATAAAAGCACGGCTCGAGGCCCCGAGAGCAGCTTAAAGTCCAGCGAGGGAGTAAGACAGCAGCAGCGCTCGTGGTATTCCAGGATGAACGAGGTACCGATGAGGTGCTCATTCCGGAGGCTCAGTGGGGCTTGCGTTCACGTGAGGCTTTGGAGCAGCAGACTCCGTAGGTGCCAGGATTCAGTTGGGGGCGGGGTCCCGGCTTTGGGAATGTGGGGAGGAGGCTGAGACGCCTGGGAAGCCCGCAGGCCACCTTGCAAGGAAAGAGGAGAGCTGGGTGAGAGTGTGCGCAGCCCAGGGCAGACTGGACGAGGCCATCGGAGTCCGTGAGCCAAAGGCAGTGTGAGGCGTGCTGAGCCTCCCAGGATTGTGCTCACTAAGTGTTCCTGTCCCAGTGGGTGTGGCCTCTGGATGGTGTGGATTTTAATGTCAGTACTGCTGTGAAATCCAGGGTGAGGACGCGGTCTGGAGGTCAGTTCCATCCCACACTGCAGGCGTGGGACGTGCATTCCATGGCTACAGCATGGGTTGGGGAGGAGCTGGCGTGGGGCTTGGCGTTGATAGGGTGTTAGAATACAGGTGTGGAACAGAGAGGGTTCCAGGCAAGAGGAGCGAGCAGAAAACCAGTGTACCTAGCGTTTAGACATGGGGCATCTACTAAAGGTTAATGGAAACTGTAGTTTTATTTCTTGAGGAATCTCCACGTTGATTTCCACGCTGGTTGCACCGGTCTACACTCCCACCACAGTGCAGCAGGGTGCCTTTTCCCCACAGCCCTGCCAGCATTACCAATGATGCTGAACCTTTTTTCATACACGTATTTGCTATGTCTGCTTCATCTAAGAAATGTCTTTTTGTTTCAGAAGTCCATTTTTGGATTGGGTCTTTAAATTTTGAGGATCTGATTTTTTAAGTTCTTTATATATTCTAGATATTAGTCCTTTGAGGAAGAACTGGCAATTTTTTCTCCCACTTATGTGTGTTGTGTGTTCAATCTGTTGGTTTCTTTTGCTTTTTTTTTTTTGGTACCAGGGATCAAACTCAGGTCCTTGCACTTGTGAAGCAGGCAGTGGAACCACTGAGCTAAATCCCAGCCCTTTTGCTTTTTAAAGAACTCAGTTGTTGATTCTTGGTGATATTTCCTGTGTCCTTGGGGTTTTGTTCATAAAGTCTTTGCCTACAGCAATGTTTTCAAAAGTTCTACCTATTCAATCTTTCAGCAGATTTGGTGTTTCTGTTTTAATAATTTGATTTTTGATCCATTTTGATTTTAGTTTAGGGCACATGAGGGAGAGGGGTCTTCAGCGTGGAAAGCCAGTTTTTCCAGCACCACTTACTGCAGAGGCTCTCTTCCCTCCATTGAAGGTACTTGGCTCCTTTGTCAAAGATGAGGGAGCTGAGTGTGTTAGAGAGTTGTCTCTGCATTCTTTAATCTGTTCCACAGATCCTCGGTCTTTTTTTTTTTCCCTTCCAGTAACATGCTCTTTTTTGTTTTGTTTTGTTTTATCATAGTAGCTCCATAGCATAACTTCAAGTCAGGAATTGTGATGCTCCTTGCCTTACCTTTGTTGCCTAGAATTGCTTTTGCTCTTCTAGGTCTCTTCTGGTTCCAAACAAATTTTAGGATTGTTTTCTCTAATTCTGGGAGATATGTTATTGGTATTTTTAAAAATTGGGATTGCATTAAATTTGTGTAACAATTTTGGAAGTATGGCCATTTTCACAGTATAGGTTCTTCCTACCTAGGAACAAGGCATATCTTGCCATTTTCTGATTTCTTCTTCAATCTCCTTTTTCAGAGTACTGTGATTTTCAATGTAAAGGTATTTTACTTCCTTGCTTAGATTGATTACCAAGTATTTTTCTTCATGCTACTGTGAAAGGTATAGTTACCCTAATTTCTCTCTGAGTGAGTTTATTTGTGACAGGAATGCTATTGATGTCTGAGTGTTGACTTTGTATCCAGCTATGCTACTGAATTTGGTTATTAAGTCTAGAAGTCTTTTGGTGGAGTTTTTGGGGTCTTCTATGCAGAATATCATGCCACCTGCAAATAATGATAATTTAAATTTTTTCCTATCCACATTCTGTTTGCTTCTCTTGCCTAAATTGCTCTGGCTAATGTATCCAAAGCTATATTGAATATTCCTGATTTTAGAGTGAAAGCTTTTTTTGTCCCTTCAGTATGCTATTGGCTGTTTGTCATAGATGACTTTTATAAGATTGAAACAAAGACCGTCTATTCCAATTTTCTGTAGGGCTTTTACCATGAGTGGGCATTGCACTTTGTCAAATTCTTTTTCTGTGTCTATTGAGATGATCATGTGGTTTTTGATTTGGTTCTGTTAATATGATGCATTCAGTTTATTGATTTGTGGATATTGAACCATTCCTGGGATGAATCCTATTGGTCATGGTGTATAATCTTCTTAGGGTTTGCTGCATTCTGCATGCCAGGGTCTTATGAGGATTTTTGCATCTATGTTCATTAGGAGGATTGGCTTGTAGTTCTTGGTTTTGGTTGGATCCTTCTCTGGTATTGGTATCAACATAATGCTTGCTTTCAGGATTGACTTTGGGCATGTAGCTTCTCTTTCAATTTTATTGAAGAGTTTGAGGAGCAGTGGTATTAGACCTCTAAATTTCTTATAGAATTCAGCAGTGAATCTGTCAGGATCTGGGCTTTTCTTTGTTGGTAGGTTTCTAATTACATCTTCAATTTCATGTACTGGTATTGGATTATTTAGAATTATTATATCTTCTGGACTCATCTTTGGTAATTCATATGTATCTAGGAATCTGTCCATTTCTCCTGTGCTTTCTATCTCATTAGAATACAGGTTCTCATTGTAGGTATTGATGATCTTCTGGATTTCTGCAGGATCTGTGTGATTTCACCCTTCTCTTCCTAATTGCACAGATGTGAATATTTTTACTTTTCTTTTAAATAAGGTTGGCTAGGGTATTGGTGGAGTTTTTTGGGTCTTCCATATAGAGAATCATGTCATTTGCAAATAATGAGAATTTAATTTCTTTCTTTCCTATCCTTATTCCTTTTATTTTTCTCCTGTCTAATTGCTCTGGCTAATGTTTCCCAGAACTATACTTATATTGAATAAGAGTTGTGATGGTGCACATCCTTGTCTTGTTTCTGATTTGTTGATTTTATTTAATCTTTCAAAAGAATAAGTCTTCCATTCATTGATCCTTTGTGTTGTATTCTTAAGTCTCAGTTACATTAATTTCTGCTCTGTTCTTTATAATTTCCTCTCTCGTATGAGATTTGGACTTGATTTGCATTTTTTTTCTACAAGCTTGATGTTCAACATTAGGTTATTTGATCTTACTCTGTTTTTCTGATACTGCATTTCACTGCTATGAATTTCCCTCAGAGGACTTCTTTCATTGCTTTCCATAAGATCCTGTATATTGTATTGACATTACTGGTTAATTGTAGAAACTGTCTAAATTCTTAATTTCATCTGTGACCCATTAGTTTTTTGGGAGGGTATTATTTAATTTCTATGTGTTTATGAAGTTTTTGTGGTTTCTTCTGCCATTGATTTTCAATTCCATTGCACTATGGTCTAATAATATGTATGGGATAAATGCAATTCATTTGCATTTACTTTTTTTCTGGTACCAGGAATTGAACTCAGAACCTTGCCCATGCCAGGCAGGCCTGGCACCACTGAGCTACCTCTCAGGCTGTCATTTACTTATGCTCTGTGAACTAATTTGTGGCTATTTTAGAGAATGTCTTGTATAGAGCTGAGAAGAAGGTATATTCTGATTTTGTGGGATGGAACACTTTGTAGACATCTAAGTCCATTTTTTCAAAAGTTTGTTTCAGTTCTGCTATTTCTTGATTTTTTTTTTTTGTCTAGTTGATCAATTTGTGACAGTGGGGTATTAAAGACCCCCATTACAATTGTATTAGTGCTTACTTGATTTTTTTCATATTTGCCTTATATAGTTAAGTGAACTGATATTTGGTGCATTTATATTTATGATCATTATGTCTTCCTCTGGAATGTTCCCTTTATATGGATGTGGTGACTTTCTTTGTCTCTCTTGATCAGTCTTGATTTGAAATCCACATAGAGGATAGCTATGCTGGCTTTTTTCCAGGTTCCCCCTGCATGGAGTATTGTTTTCCATCCTTTCGCTTTCAGTCTATGAATTTCTTTTTGAGTTACATGTGTTTCTTGTAGGCAGCACATTGCTGGATCTTGTTTTTGATCCATTCTGCTAGTGTTCTTCTTTTGATTGGTAAATTGAGACCATCAGCACTCATGGTTATAATTGATATGTATTGACTTATCCTTGTCATGTTATTTTCCTGTTTTAATTCCCATCTTCTCTGTTTAATTGCTTGCTTTGTCTGGTGGGTTCATTCTGTTGGTGTTCGTGGAGTTGTAGTCTTTGTTGTCTCTTTGTAGGATGCCCTTCAGAACATTTTGGAGCGCTGGTTTGGTGGTCATGAATTTCTTCAGATGTCCTTTGTCATGGAACTCTCTTATTTCTCCATCAATTTTGAAAGATAGTTTTGTGGAGTATCTCAACCTAGGTTGGAAGTTGTTTTCTTTTAGGGACTTAAATACTTCAGGTTCTTCCTGACTTAAGTGTTTGTGGTGTCAAGTCTGCTGTGATTCTTATGGGATTTCTTTTATAGATGATTTGTTTCTTTTTATCTAATAGCTTTTAATATTCTGTTCCTGTGTTGAATTTTTGGAATCTTGACTATTACATGCCATGGGTAGCTTTTTTGGGATCATGGATAATTGGAGTTCTATGTGCCTCACTTATCTGTATGTCAATTCTTTTTCCATGCTTGGGAAGTTTTCTGGTTTTTTGTGTCATTTGTGCTATCTCCTGCTTTTTCACTGACTCTGAACAATCTTATGTTATTCTTTGCCTCCTCTAGCTACTATTGGATTGATTTTTCATGATCCCTTGCTACTTTTAAGAAATCTTTGTTTTCATGATTGATTCTACCTGCCTTTCTAGATCTGATGTCCTGTCCTCATGCTGGTCCATCCTGTGGCATATATTTCATTAGAGTTTTTATTCTCCTGGGTATCTGTTTGAATCTGTTTTAAGGATTCCATTTCTCTCCTATGTTGGGACCTCATAGTTTCCATCATTTTCCTCTATTTTTATAAACCTGTATTTATTCTAGATTTACTAAGCATGTCCTTCACTATGGTCATCACCTCTATAGTTATGTGAGAAAGTATTTCTGATGTGACTTTTTTAGATCCTCATTCATCCGTTTGTTCCACTGTCACCACTTGAGGGAGTTTGGATGGGTGGCTTTTATTATACCTCATTATCCCTTGGGTTTGCCTTCATTGAACTGAAAGTCTGGGGTTCCATCTTGCATCTGTGACTTCTCGTTAGATATAGTTTAATTTTCACATTGATGCTTGTAAATTGCTTATGGTGACTTCACTGGTAGAATTGAGAAACCTCAGGAAATGACTGCTTCTCAGAAATGTCTTCAGGCGTACTATCTTTTGGGTTTTGAGTCTATGGCAAGGCCCTACCTCTTTACTTTATTGGGGATGAGAAGTTGATCCCTATTTGGCCCAGCCCCTGGTTCTTTGGCACTGGCTTATGATTCTCAGGCAATCTCAGTCTTGGTATACAAGTAAACACCATTATTTAGAACAATTATTTCACCTTGGCTAAAGTAGTACAATCAGTAATAACAGTAGCACCAAACAGCCTAAAAAACGACCACCTGTAGTAACTATTAATTTGCCACCTTTAACCATATGAACAGGATTTGTAATTATGTAACAATGTCTAAAACAAGCCAGAAAATTGTGTCCAGTAAATATCCCCTCAATACAACAATTTTACTTTCAGAGGAGAAAATTGAAAAAGGATTAGGGGACAAAATAGAGAAACAGAAGAGAAAAAGATCAGAAGCATGGCTAGAGGACACAGGAAGATTACTCAGGCTTAGGAAAACTGATGAAGAAAACAAGCGGGAAAGAAGCCAGAAAAAGAGAACAAAACAATAACAAAAATACAAACAATGTTACACTCATATAAAAACAAAAGCAATCAAGAAATAGAGAAAAAAGGAAGAAATTTTAAAAAAAGAATAAAATGTCCACTTCAGAGCGTGTCTCTGTTATAACTGGTAGATAAAGAGGGCAGACAGAGTCCAGATCTGTGCCGATTGGCCCCAGCAAGCTGCTCCTTCCGTTCCACTGAAGTTCAGGCCATTTCTGGTTTCTGCCCGTGAGACTGGGCCCTGACTGACTTAGCCTGCAACAGTCAGGGTGCCTGTTTCTGGCTTGAACTCGCTCCTTGACCTTGGGTCTCTGATGGCTGTGCCTCACCCTGACCCTTAGAGCCACTAGATGGAGCCAACTTGCAGGTGCCCTTGAGTGCTGACTTCAGTTGGCCTCTTTCCAAAATGATGACCAGCTAATTGCCCTCTCCCAAGGGATGTCTGAATGCAAATAACTCACCAGCTATTGCAGTCTCCAGTGTCTGCTGCTCTGTTCCTCTCATGTATTTTCCCATGGAGGCCTCTGGGGTCACCAGTAGTCACCATGCAGCTGCAGCTTGAAGCTGCCCCTCTCATGCCCCGAGCCAGGGCTTGGGGAGAAAGCACCCCTTACCTCCTCCTTGTTCTTCCTTTAGGTGTCTCCGTTCACTCGCCCTGTGGGCTCCAATTCTCCCTTCAGATGCTTGCTGGGTCCTGGGGACCCAGTTCCCTCCTTTTCTTTCTCATGTTGCTATATTTCAGTGTCTGAACTCCAAACCTGGGAGAGACTATTTCTCTGCTGCTCATGGCTCCACTGTCTTCCCAGAAGTCCAACTCCCAAGTCTTGTGGGAGAGTTTTTATTTTTGTTTTTTTAGGTCTTCATGACATAGACGTGCTTGATGACATCACTGGCCACTGAACTCAATCTCCAGCCTTGCTTTTATGTCTGGAAATCAGGGGATAGGGCTGAAAATTCCAACCTTCCAATCACAGTCATACCTCTCCTGGCATGACCAGCCCCTCTTGAAACAACTGGGCCACCTTAAGTCAGCAGATGAGTCCGAGCAGGGCTCATTATGAATAACAAAAACCTTATCATTCAGGAAATCTCCAAAGATTTAGATCTGTGCAAAGAAAGAGCAAACACATTTTCTTATTATAATACAGAGACCTCTCTAAGTGTTGTAATGAGGATCAGAGTTTGTAAACAGAACAAACTTACTCCAGCACTTGACAAAAATAAGTACTCAGTAAATATTAGCTACTGATGTCATTAGTGGAAATAAAGAGTTTGGGTTCCACTCCATAGAAGTAGTTGAATGAGTGAGGAGATGTGATCAGAGTCATCCTTAGGGAAAATCAAGCACATAGCACGCAAGAAAGAGGAGAGGAAGCCTACTATATTCAGCACATGCTCAAAACACTTCCTCACGAGGGAATATATGAAGTAGATTTTACAAATGAAGAATCTGCCAAGTGATTCTAAACTCTCCCACATTCACATCTAGACCTGACTGGAAGAAACCAGAAGTTCACTTGTTTAAAGAAAGTGTTTATTATTGGGACGTGTGAGGTAATAAAGAGATGTGTGCAAATGAAAAACAAAAACAATGGAGAGGCATAGGAAAGAGAGGAGTCTGTTTCTTTATATTCGTCTGTGTCCTTCGTGTGGCCATCTCCTAGGGTACCCTGAGGTGTTGTACGTGTGTTGTGTCTCTCACTTCCTACCTCATAATGTGTGACAGCAGCCAACACGTCATACGAAGAGTATTCCCCACCCTGTTCTGAGAGCCTTCACGTACAAGCTCATTTATCACCACAGACGCCTGCACCACTGGAGCATTGTAACATCCCCACCTCCAGGGTGGGGGACTGAGGCACTGCAGTGTTAGCTAACGGGCCCAGGCTCACAGAGTGCATCGCGGTCTATGCTGGGAAGTGGACATGGTGGTTTGGCTTCAGAGACTGCCCTGCGCCGGTGTGCATGCTGCCTTTCAACTCAACTTCAGCAATCACTGAGCAAGTCAAATGACAACTCTACTTTCCAGTACATCTTCGTTTGCTTTTTTATCTTGCTTAATGTGTCTGTAAGATAATGGACAATCAGAAAAATAAAAATGGCTGTTTTCATCTCCAAAGGGAGACTAGAGGTCACAGATCTCACGAAGTCATTCCACGAGAAAGCAGCTCTCTCTGTCAGTCTGTTCCTGATTTTGGGGTTTGGCTTGAGTTCCTGGGTGAGTGGCATGGAGGCAGAGATAGGAGGTAGAGAATGGGCTGGGGGCAACGGAGGAGAAATCAAAAGTCAATTGAGACCTGGTTAAATCTGAGTAAACTCACTAGGTGACCCTTGGACCTATGAGCTGGGAGTTCGGAGGGCTGGAGACATGCATGTGAGATGATTGTGGTCAGTTAACTAGAAATCATAGCGAGGGCTTGTGAAGGAGTCGTGGATATTTCAACATTTTGAGATTGGATAGAGGAAGAGGAGTCGGCAGTGACTACAGAAATAAAGGGATGACCCAGGTAATACCATACCGTTCAAGATTATTGACTAATGAGTCCAGCTGAGATGATAAAGCATCATTAGCTAATTAATATCAGGAGAAAAGATGGCCATCTCAAAGATTCATTATAGGGGAGAACTACTGATATATTACAACTGCCTTAATAGCAAACCTACATGTAACAATAGAGTTAAGTATTCTGCTAAACTACCAGCCTGGAATTCAAACAAATAAGGAAGCAAAATTCCTAAGCAATTCATAACTGCTAGTCCTTCTGAAATTTCAGCCAGACTCATTAAATATCAGTTCTTTTTTGCTTTTATCGGGGAGATTAGAAATGTACAACTTGCTATAATATAACTGTACATAATCACTCAAAACAGTATTCAAGAAAAATTTTTTTTAGATTTAAAAGATTTTGTGACTAATCTTGATCCAACATTTAGCAAAAGATGGAGATCTCTTACTGTAGGCCTATCTTAAATACATGTTGTCTTTTTTATTACTTTTGGAGCACATTGAGAATGAACACAGCTCCCAAATTAACCCTTGCACAATGGCCAGTGAATTTCTGATGAAGATACATACTATATTTTTAATAAATGTGCCAGGAAAAATGGATACTCATGTGCAAAAGAAAATCAGACCCTTACAACAAATACAAAAATTATCTCAAAGTAGAACAAAAATGTAAGAGCTAAAACTATAAAGCTCTTAGAAGAAAATACAGGACAAATATTTCCCAAGATAGACTTTGACAATGATTTATTAGCTATGACATCAAAGCAAAGGCAACAAAGCAGTAGGCTTCACTGAAATTAAAAATGGTTGTGCATCAAAGGACACTATCAGTGGAATGAAGACACAAACCACAGAATGGAAGAAAGTGTTTGAAAATCCTATAAGGGATTAATGTCCTGGATATATAAAAACTCCTACAGCTTTAAAAGAAAAGAGAACCTAGCAGCCCAATTTAAAAATGAGCAAAGAGGGTCAGAGACTTAGCGCAGTGGCACTGCACCTGCCTCACAAGCAAAAGGTCCTGAGTTCTATCCCCAGTAGCAAAAAAAAAAAAAAAAAAAAAAAAAGAGCCAAGGACCTAAACAGACATTTCTCTAAAGGAGAATAGAGGATAGAAAAGCACACGGAAAGACGTGTAACATCACTAGCGACTAGGGACGTCCAAATAAAAGATACAGACAGATGTCGCTTTATGTTCATTAGAATGGCTACTGTGAAAAGCAAAGCAAAAACTGGAATCCGCGTGTAAAATGGTATCGCCACTGTGTAAGACTTTTCCACTTTCGCAAAAGATTCAACACAGAATTATCCAGGCCAGCAATTCTAGGTGTGTACCACGAGTTATAAAAGCAAGGCCTCAGACAGACATTTGTGCACTGACGTTTATAACAACGTTACTCAGAGTAGCAAAACGTGGGAGCAACTCAATATCCATTAAAACATGAATGGGTAAACGAGGCTAGGGACACAGTGCAGCGTCATCCACACGGCCTGGAGTGGAATTCTGGCACGTGCTGCATGGGTGAACATCGAAACCATGGTGCCGAGGGCTCAAAGCATGAGTCTGCTTCTACAGAGCTCCTAGGATAGGCAAACTCGGAAAAGGGCACCGAGGCTGGGGAGGGACAGAGTTTGTCAGGAGGTGAAAGGGCTGTAGCAGTGGAGCAGGGTGATGCTGGGGCGACACTGCCTGCCCTAGCACTGAGGCACACACTTTCCAAGGACAAGGTGGTAAATTTATGCCTGAAACCCTAGCACTTAAGAAGCCTGAGGCAGAAGGATCACAAGCTCGAGCCTAGGCTGGGCATCTTATGTGGCTTAGTGAGACCTAGTTTTAAATAAAAATTTAGTTTTAAAAGAACTGGGGATGTAGCTCAGGGCAAAGGCCCTAGGTTCAGTCTTAATACTATACTGCAAAAAAGTAAGCTTACGTTAAATATCTGTACAGACATATTCACAGTAAAAAGAAGGAATAAGTAAAAAATAATAATAATGGACTTTAGACTATTTCTGGCCAGCAAGTTTCTTCTTGTTCTTTTGGAGGCCCTTGCTTGTGGGCTGGTTCCCTTGTGAAATTAGTGCACAGAGGACAGAATTCTGCCACCTCGCTTGGCAACTTTTCCCCTGTGGCCTGAGCCAGGGTAAAGCAGCCCTTGTGCCTGCTGTGGATTGGTTTTGTGTCTCCTGCAGACTTGGGGACAGTGGGTGTGCTCATCACTTGTGGGTTCCGTGTGTGTGTGTGTGTGTGTGTGTGTGTGTGTGTGTAAAACGTGTGGGTGCGGTGTGTGTGTGTGTGTGTGTGTGTGTGTGTGTGTGTGTCCACGTGTATTAGTTAATTTTCTGTTGTTAATAACACAAGACAGCAGACTAGGTAAGTTATAAAGAAAGGTTTATTTTGGCTCTCCATTATGGAGGTGTTGAAGCTGGTGGTGGCTTTCTCACTGGCAGAGGCCAAAGTGGCAGCAGACATCACACAGCAAGAGGCAGGGAGCGCTTGTGTTCCGTGTGAATGTTCAGCTTTTCTTCCTCTTCCCAAAAGGCAACTAGGAGACAACCATGGTAACTCCACCCAAATGACCTCCCAGATTGCTGCCCTCTGAATGCCTTGGGTCAGATTAAGTTTCCGCTGCTCAGTGTCTCACATCAGAGATTAAATGCTTGTTCCACCGCGGTATATAGTGCGAACCCACACGCACATGTGTGCACAAACACATACCTCGGCTGGCAGTTCCAGACTACTTCTTTCCCAGGTGTGCATCACCCTTCATAGACCATGTGCGTGCCTTTTAGTACATCTCGGAGAGGTAGGTTGGTGCCAGGATTTTCTTCCTCATTTAAGTCACTGAAAGGTGCAGTCACCGTTCCAAAGGGCCCTACATCAGCATGCGTTCATTTCATTGGTTTCCCTCTGGATTCATGTTCCTCAGATGAAACCATCTGTGTGTAATATATGACTTCTGATGATTTTATTAGTACTGATTATCCTGAACAATTTCTAGTTATTATGCTAAGTTGGAAAACAATAATTTCTTACAGTTAAAATATTAAATGAGTAGTTACATATTATCATTTCTAAAATTAATTAGACTTGAGGAATGCATCTCCAAAAAACAACCGTGTTTCTAAATCCTTCTCATTTTGAAAGGCAGAGATGTCTCAGTTGAACACGAGGAGAGCACAGCATTGCCAAGGCCACTGTCTCTAGCTTGAGTAATCTGACCTTGGGCTCAGGCAGGTCTTGAAGGGCTCCGGGCTTGCACTCAGCTTTTCCAGGAGCGTTTGCTGTAGACCTCAGCTGGGCTGTGGTGGCCCCGCAGGACCACAGAGTCGGGCTGTTCCTCCTCTTCCTCCAGGACTTCCTCTGCTCCTGCCTCACTCATTTGGAGTCCATATTCCTTGTTCAGAAATCTGCCAGTCATTTCCCCTGAGTAGGCTAACTTTGGTCTAGCTCCAGGAGTGACCTAGCTCTCAGGCCATTCTCCAGTCAGAGGTGACAGGAGTCCCAAGTCCCATTTTCTGGAGATCCAGACGATTAAAAAAAATGTAACACAGTCGGCCTTGCAGATGCCACCTTCCCTCCTCCTGACCTTGGAGGAAAACGCCCAGGGCAATAGCAGAAGTACTCACTCCCTGAACAAAAACAAGGCTCACAAAACCCACATACAACACAGACGGTGCTTCTGTGTTTAGAATGTAAAGCCAGTGGTTGTACTTTGTTTTTAGTTAAGGAAATGAGGGTTATATGAAGTTAACATCAAAAAGGACAATGTGTACCCCAAGTTACAAATTATCTATTTTTTTAATTCATTAAGTTTATCGGTACATTTTAGGTATATAATACGATGGCATTGGTCACTGGGATCCTGTACCTTTACATGATGTATCTCGGTTCTTATTTTTTCCCCAGTCCCCTGCCCTCCTTCACCCCCTCCACCCCCCTATTTAAAAAGACTTTGTTTCTGTTTTTTTCCTTTTCTCATAATTTTCCTTTCCTTTCCTTTCCCTACCCCTCCCAGTTCCCCTTCCCCTTTGGACCTTTTCTTCCTATTTCACATTATCTATTATACATTTTGATCCTTATTTAAACTTTCAGTTTCTCACACCAGAGAAACCATTTAGTATTTACTCAAGTGTGTCCTATTTATTTTAATTAAGAGTATGTCCTCAGTGTGCATCCATTTGGCTTTGTGTCTAATTTCTCATTGTTTATGGCTGAGTAGTGCTCTATTTAATAAAAGAACATATTTTCTTTATCCAGTCTCTAGTTGATGGGCAATTGGGCTATTTCCAAGATTTAGCTACTATAAACTGTGCTGCTATAAAAATGGGTGCACATATATCACTGTGAATATCACTATTCTTTGAAAAGATACTCAGCAGGTGAATAGTTTTTGAGGTATCTCCATATTGATTTCCACAGTGGTTGCACCAGTCTGCACTCCCACCAACAATGGAGAAAGATTCCTTTTCTGCCCCACAATCCCGCCAACATTTGTTATTGGTTGATTTCTTGTTAGCAGCCATTCTTTCTGGGGTGAGGTGGAATCTCAGTGTTGTTTTCATCTGCATCTCTCGAGTGACCAGTGATGTTGAACATTTTTTCCTGTTTGGTACCAGGGATCGAACTCAGGACCTTGTGCTTATGAAGCAGGTGGCAGAACCACTGAGCTAAATCCCCAGCTTTGAACATCTTTTCATATGTTTATTTTCTGCTTTTGCTGCTTTGAGAAATGTCTGTTCATTTTAGATGGTCATTTTTGAACTGGGTCTCTTAATTTGGGTGGGGGGGTCTGACGTCTTAAAGTCCTTTATGTATTCTAGATAGTAGACCTTTGTCTGAGGAACAGCTGGTGAAAAAATTTTCCCCGCCCTGTAGGTTGTCTCTTTAGCTCTGTTGATGGTTTCTCTTGCAGTGCAGAAGCTTTTTAATAAGATGAGATCCCAGGTGTTGATTCTTTGTACTAGTTCCTGTGCTACTGAGGTTTTATTTATAAAGTCTTTTCCTACTCCAATGTCTTCAAGAGTTCTACCTAAGCTATCTTTCAGCAGGTTTAGTTGTTTCTGTTTTAATATTTAGATCTTTGATCCATTTCAATTTTAGTGCATGGTGAAAGATATGTCAAATAATATTTTTCTATTATTCTGATAAAGCATAAGCACTTAACATTGATACAGTTTAAGTATTAAATTGAATACTTCCACTTGAGCTTAGTAACTTTTAAAGGCAAGTGTAATTAAGATGCCAAAATAATACCTTGACAAGTTGTATCAATAAGATGCTTAACTTTCAGTGGTGCTATTTTTAAAAGGGAAAGTGAAAGTCACTAAATGAGCTAATTCACTGCATGGGACTCATACTATTTGTAAGCCAGATTTAAGTCGAAAATGCTTTTATAAGAATTAATATTAGGATCATTGATCTACTTCCTTTCAAATTAAATCGATTTTTTTTATAGTTTTGCTTGAGCACAGAAGTTTCTGTTTTATTATAGCTTCAGAAACAGTTCATTGGTGGTCTTAATAAAGATGAGCTTTGCTGAGCTGTAATTTACACACAGCAAAGCTCACTCAATTTGGAAACTCAGATAATTTTAAACTCACCAGTTAGTGTGTACCTATGCTGCTACCACAGCCTTATGTGATGCTTCACAGTTTTTCATTCATTGCTGCGTGGTGTTTGATTGATTGCATGGACAGAGTGGAATTCGTTTCTGCACTCACCGGTAGACACAGAACTATCCCTGAGCGTCTATCCTGAAACTGCTCTGAGTATCTTAACATCATTCTTCAAGTGAACATATGTTTCATTTATCTTGGGTAAATCTTAAGTGGGATTTCTGGTTAACTCTGTGTTAAATTTTATACGAGACTGAGAAACTATCTTTCAACGTGGCTGTACCTTTAAAAGAAGTAATTAATTTTATTGGCACAGTGAAGGTACACAGTGCAGTGACATTCCTCATTGGAAATTTGCACCTTTACATAATCCATCTTGGTTCTTATTTTTCTCCCATTGCCCTGCCCTCCCTTCAACCCCTCTACCCCTCCCTATCTACAAAGATTTTGTTTCCATTTTTTCTTTTTTTCATGTTCATTCCGTTCCCTTCTTTCTTTTCCCCTACCCCTCCCATTTCCCCTTCCGCTTTGCACCTTTTCTTCCTATTTCACATTAGCTATGATACCGTCTAGTCCTTGTTTACACTTTGTTACTGCCATATATGTACAAGTCCCAAGTTGCTCTCTGTCCAGGTCAACATTGGGTATTACTGATAGTCTTACCTTTGCGCCATTCTATGGCATGTGCAGTGACAGCAGTTGTGGGTTTGTCTTTCTCTAGTGACTAATGGTACGGATCATCTTTTTACTTATTTCTCATTTATATATTTTATTTCATAAATTATGTTTAAAAAATTTGCCCAACTAGGAAATGATGGTGGTGTAGTCATTTATATGTTAAGTATGCAACATATATATCTTCATGGCTTTGAGATAGTTCACATACCGTAGTTACCCCTTTAAAATGTATAATTACATGAATTAGTGTATTCACAGAGTTGTACAAATATCACCACAATGTAGAACAGCTTCATTACTCCAAAAAGTAACCCAGACCCATTAGCAATTAATCTGCTGCCAGTTGTAGGCAGCCCCTAATCTGTCTCTCTACATAACTTGCCTGTTTTGGACATTTCATGTAAATGGAATCATAGAATGTGTAGTCTGTCATGGCAGTCTTCCATTTAATACAAGTTTTCAAGGTTCTGTTCTAGCACGTATTCGAATTGCATTCATTTTTAAGGCTAAATATTATATTTTATGTATAATGACATTTCATCAGTTGATGGAAATTCAAGTTGTTTTCATTTTTGTCTATAAATAACACAGCTATGAGTATTCATGCATAGGTTTTGGTATAGACATGTTTTAATTTTTTCTTAGGTATGTTTTGCAAACATTTTATCCCAGTCTTTAAATTTTTTAAACAGTCTTTTCTTACATTGTACTAGTGATCAAATGCAAGGGTATTCTACCTCTGAGTTATATCCCCTTCCCTTTTTATTTTTTAAAATTTTGAGACAAGGTCTCACTAAATTGCCCAGGCTGCACCTTGAACTCATGATTTTCCTGCCTTCAGCCTCCCAGAGTGCTGGGATTATAGGTCTGGGCCACTACACCCGGATAAATCCAAGTTTTAAATTTTGGTAAAGTGTAACCCATCAATCCTTCTCTTATGTGATTTATATTTCACGGGATCTTTGCCTAACCCAAGGACACAAAGAATTTTTTATGCTTTTGTCTAGAAGTTTTATACATGTTTCTTATATTAGGTAGATAATGCATTTTGAATCAATTTCTGTGTATGGTGTGAGGTACAAACCAAGTCAATTTTCTTTGCCTATTTAATTTTGGCACTTCTGAACAATTATTCTGTCTTGGCATCTTTGGCAAGAATCAATTGACAAAGTGTGTTGGTCTTAAACAACTCTTAATTCTAGTTTCTCGAACTGTGCATCTCATCTCATTCTTGGCATAGTTTTTAACTATAGCAGCTTTATAAAAATCAGCCTAGAAACCATGTACCGTAGGGTGTTTTCAAAACTGGTTTCCTACTTTGAAGTTTTATGTATTTTCATGTAAATGTAGAATATACCTGTCAGTTTCTAGATATGTGGCTAAAAACTTTGATTGTAATTACACTGAATTCCAGTAGAGGCTTTCAGGGAGAACTGATACCTCAGTCAGTTTTCTGATCCATGAACCCAGGGTCTCTTTCCAAGACTTGCTTTGAATCTTCAATTTCTCTCAGCAAGGTTTTGTAGTTTTCTGTGAACAGGTTTTGATTAATTTTTATCTCTATGTATTTTTGATGGTACTGCAATTTAAGTGTAAATTTCTATCTTTATTTTCTACATAGACAACTTTGTCTGCAGATAAAGACAGTGTTCTTTTTGTCCCTATCTGTATGCCTTTCATTTATTTTTGCCATAAATGGGTGAGATCTTGGCTACATGTTTAATAAAAGTGAGTCAACATTCTTGCCTTGTTTCTAAGTCTAAGAAGAAAGTGCCGAATCTTTCATGATGAATATGGTTTTTAGCAACTTTTTATTGGATTGAGAGTTCCCTTCTATTGCTAGATTGCTGACCATTTTTATGACTTGGTGTTGAATACCTTCCTTCTTGTATACCTATTGAGTTTTTTTTGTCTCATTTTACTTTGTAAATGTAGTGAACTATACTACATATTTCTGATTTTTGAATATTCAGTGAATCTTGCAATCTTGGGATAAACCCAGTTTTACTAATATATTTTATAAAATGTTCATAACTTCCTAAAAATTGTCAATTGTAGTTTTGCTTCTTGTAATGGCTTTGTTGGTTTTGGTAAACCCTAGGTTCACAGACTGAGGTGGGAAATATTTTCTCCTCTATTTTCTGGGTGAGTTGTGTAGAACTTAATTTTTTCTTAGGTATGTTTTGCAAACATTTTATCCCAGCCTGATACAACATATTTCTTAAGTATTCATAGAATTAACCAGTGGAGCCATCAGGAATGGAAATTTTCTTTGTGCAAAATTTTAAAACTATAAATTAAATTTGGTATTAGATTTTTCTGATTGAGGTTGTCTATTTGTGAGTTTTGGTAGCTTGGGTCTTTCGAGAAAGGAGTAATTTTCATCTGAATTGTCAAGCTTATTGTCACAGTTGTTACTTCCTTATCCTTTTATTGTTAAGCTCCGTAAGGATGTCTTTTTTTTTTTTTTTTTTTGGTACTGGGGATCAAACTCAGGAACTTGCACTTTTGAGGGAGATGGCAGCATCACTGAGCTAAATCCCTGTCTCAGGATGCCCACCCCCATGATCTAGCTAGTTTATTGGTTTTATTAATTTTTTAAAAAAGAATCAGGTTCAGATTTGATTTAATCTATTTTCGCTTTTCTGTACCACTGATTTGTTTTCCTTGTTATTGCCCCTCTCCTGCCTACTTTTGCTTTTTTTCTCCTAATTTAAGATGGAAGCCTGGATGATTGAACCTTTTTGTTTTTTTTTTTGTGGTACCAGGGATTAAATTTAGGACCTTGAGCCTGCAAGGGAGGTACAGCACTACTGAGCTAAATCCCTGGCCCTGAATCTTTGTTCTTTCTCAAGTCAAGCATTTAATGCTACATATTTTGATAAACTGTTTTAGTCACATGTTGCAAGTTTTGATATTTGGCATTTTCATTTAGTCCGTATTTTAGAATCTTTTTTAGTGTCCATGGACAATGCATTTTTTTTTCAGTAACTTAAGGGACCTTGCAGGTCTGTTTAGTACTGACTTCTGAAATTCTCCTGCAGTCAGAGGTGACTGTTGGCAACACTTTTAAGTCTGAGAGTTGGTCCACAGCCCGTAATATTTATTTTCATGAATGTCCCATGAGTTGTTAATGTGTATTTTGGTTTTTGTTAAATTTAGGATTGTATTTTCATTTAGTGGAACAGAGGTATTTCTATGGGTTCTGCTGTTTGGTTTTTGGTCAGAGACAGCTGTAATATACTATTTATTCTAATATACCCATTTATCTTAAGATGTGCACCCTAAGGTAACACTTTCATTTTTAATCGCTGCTCCTCAGTACCACTCTCCCAAGTTGTCTGGAGTTTGCACAGACGCAAAAGACCTCATGCCCTTTTCTACCGTACTATAACATGTATTGGTCTTGTGGATACTTTCCATTAAGGCCGGGCTTGAGTCCAAATGTAGGGAGCCTGTATGACTTTTCGTGTCAGAAATGTACACTAAGAGTATGGAGCTTGGATTCAGGCAGGTCTGTTAAAATCCTTATTCTGTTACTGTATATGTATTTATGGGCACATGGCTTTTTCTTTTAAAGCTTTTTTGAAAAACTAATTTTGATAACAGTAGCAAAACACTGTTACGTGGCACAAATAAGTAACAAGGTAACAAGGCACTAGTATCATTATTAGTTACATGATTGGTAGCATCCTGAGAAGGATCCACATGTACTTTGCTTTTAAAAATTTCTGACATCGCCTAAATTCCTTTATGGGCCACTTACCCATATGAACCTAGCACTGTCCTCTTTGAGCTTTATACTACAGTCATTACAGCATGGGTACCTCCTATGAAGGGTGGCTGATTTTTAATCTCATAACAGAAATTACTTACTGGATAGCTATTCTTAGTGACAGGAAATCGGGCAACAGAATGATGATGAGCATCTAGGAATGCGGGCCCTAGGGTGGGGAGCAGCTCCACACAGACAGTACCTAAGAGGACCGGTCTGGCCGTTCCGAGGGGAGGTGTGCAAATCCACCAGCCTGGAATGTGTGTGCAATGCACCATAAACACCAGGAAGACGCTCAGAAACAAAATCTCAACAAACCAGAACAGTAAAAGAAGTAATAATTTATTATGTCTATTAAACCTAGTACTTCATAAGCCCTAAATAAGAAAATTAAATTACTGGAATCATTTAACGTATCTTCTGAGATAAAAAGCAAAACAAATAATTAAAGCATAGCTGAGCTCTATAAACATGCAGATTATATTTTCACCCAACAAGTATCTGTTGTACCGACTGTGCTAGGCACCGCACTGCACCGGGCAGCGACACGTGAGTGAGGATGATAGGGTGCCTGTGGGGGACGGGGTGTACGTGACAGTAAGGGGATCAGGATGCAGACGTGAGAAGGCGCTGTCCCGGGCAGCCCTGAGGGGACCTCAGGATCAGAAGAGGCGGGGCAAGGGTTTCACGAGGGAAGAAGGAGCGAGCTCTGCGGAGGAGGACGTCTGCGGCCGCCTGGGCCTCGCCAGAAACACTCGGCCACACTGTGAAAACGCACGGTTGCGTTGTAATTCTAAACGTTCAGCTCAAGATGACCTGAGTGCAGGATGACAGTGTAATACCCCAGCCGCAGAGTTTTCCAAAGAAAATCTTGATAATGATGAAAGAATGACAGCAAGTCAGGCTTGTTGATGCATTTTATTGTGAGATGGGGAATCTGGTAAAAAACTAGAAAATGACCATGGTGTAACAAGGAACTTAAAAATGAAGAGTCAGATTGGTAACTTACATACATGAATACAGGAACAAATTGGCACGAAATGTTAAACATTGTTCCCAACACTGTTTATATAAGGTAACTCTAATTTGGCTTGCTAAGGAAATAAGACTTTCATGGTTAGGCTAATCTCTTAGTAAAACTGCAGAGCGTCATGCTATTAGTCACACAGTGAATTTCAAAATTGAAGTTTTATATTAAAAACTGGGAAAAGGTAAAATGACTTGATTGTAGTTGTAAAACTAATACATTCCCATTTAAATTCTGTTCTACAGTCCAAGGCAAGTATAAATGTTAACATAACACTGTTAAATCAAATCTCAATGCAAGAGAACCAATTGCATCTCTACTTTAAATCTTATCAACTTTCCAAATTTTCATACTAAAATATATTATTGTATTAATACAAACTACAGTATTATACACTACACTGTGTAATAAATAAAGAAATATAAAAATAAGACACATAAATATAAAAGTTTTCTAAAACTAAAAGTACAATGTCAGTAAGAAGGGTATTAATACTGCCAGGTTTGAAGACATACAGTACAAAAATGTTGCACAGATCTATAAACTAAAAGAAATAAAATAATACTGATAGGTAAAAATCAGCTAATGTTGTTAATAAGTTGGGTCCATAATAACTAACATTTGGAAACTGTTATGAGCCAAATAATAATGGCGTGTCCATGGCCGAAATGCAAATACATGGATAAAGCAGATTAGAAAATTTCCCTTTAGTTTCTGCAGAGAAATTCTGAAAATCAATGAACACAGAGTGAATACTGAAGAATCAAAGGATGAAATGTCCCAGTGTTTTAGTTTCTCTGACAGAATCAGTGGTTTTGTTTTATTTGGGAATTTTGATACGATAAATAAATCAACAAATGCTAGTTATTGTAGGCCACACACTGAATGAAGGCGGGTTAGAGCCTTAAAAATACTGAGAAATGGCACTTACAGCACACAGGTCTTGCTTAAGGCCAAAGGAGATACAAAGCTTCATAATCATATCCCTCATATTTGTTACCACATACTCCAACACAATCACGAACACTGACTCTGACGACGTCGCTGTCCTCACCAGTATCGACACTGTTAGTCCCTGCAATCAGAACTCAATGACAATCTTTTGAACTCCATTTAAAATCACGAGGAGGAAACTTCAGTTCTTCTATCAGCTGCTTTCTTAAGGCTAACAATACTTTAAATGATAATATGCTCTACTGTGACGTCTAAATATTAGAAATGACTACCTTCTAGATTGAATTTATAAAAGGTAGTAGCATGGTTCGGAGCTGCATTATACTTCTCTTGAAGGGAATTTTGTAGTGCAGAAGTTCTCACATTTTAAAAAACATAATAAAATACTGAAGCGGATTTAGCTTTAGCTTTAAACATGTTTACCAATAAAAAATTATAAAATTTCTCCCAATTGTACAGCATAAGAATAAACCAACATAAGAGTGATAATACTGATAAAACGAAACAATGTCATATGCTTGACTAATTATGTTTCCTGTAACCTATTAAATCTTTGCTTTCTGAGTCCTTAAAGTTTTCTAATCTGCTTCATGTTACAAACTTGTTCCTAACTTTGAAAACTGCATGAAAAATTACTAGGTCTGTGATTCAGGCACACCCGGAATTTTTTTTTTTGTGAGCATTTTTTTTTTTTTTATAGTTTTTACTTTACACAGTAGTGAACAGGAATCACAGTATACAGGTTACTGTGCTTCCATGAAAAGCATGGATAATATAGAACAAACTTCATTACCAATCAGAATTTGTTTTCTTTCTAGAAAAACTATTAGGCTTCGTTTGTTTTTTCTTCAGACACGTGCTCACTATCCTCGTTCGCTTTTTGTTCTAAGCTGCTCCCTGGGCTTGCAGCTCCATCACCCTTCACTGCACCTTCAGTGTTCGCCGCTTCTCCCTCATTCTCCGCCTCTTCCACCTCTTCATCGACCTCTTCTTCCTCTTCCTCCTCCCCCTGTGGTTTGTCACATTCCTTCTCTTCCTGCAATTCTTCTGCCTCTTTATCCTCCTCCTCCTCCTCCTCTTCCTCCTCCTCCTCCTTTTCGCTGTCTTCATCCTCTTCCCTTGTCAAACTCTCCCGCTCATCTGAGTCGGCCTGGGAGGGAGACGCCCTGGCGCCGACTCGCTCGTTCGTCAGCACTTCCGGCCCCACTTCTTCCTGCTCTGTGCTGTCTCTTTCCTCTGCTTCTCTTTTGCAGTACGAGTAGCGATGATTCATGTGTTGAGAATAAGATCCGGAGTGTGAGAAGCGCTTTCCACACTTGTCACATTGGTAGGGCTTTTCTCCCGAATGTAATCGCATGTGTTCAATCAAGTGATGTTTGTGTTTAAACGCCTTTTTACAGATTCCGCACTCGTGGGGTCTCTTACCTGCAAGGTAAGAACACAGCTATGAAATAACATGGTGCTATCAGGTAAAGCAAGTTCCAACGTCACGTACTGCAGTATTATACTAGCTTGTCAGCTAGACAGGGACACTCAGTGCTATATAATCTGCTTTGCAGGTGAGGCCGACAGGAACTGTATGACACTGAAATGCCAGGCACTCATGCATCATGCCAGTGAACTGGAGCTCTGATGAGACATCGGCAGTGTACACGGTAGAGGCAAGGAGGGTCAGAGAGGTTTCTCAACTTGGTTTTTCATTATTGCCTTTAAGGACCTTTTTAGACATTTTTTCAGAGACATTTTCCCTCCCTCTAATAAAGTTTTAATGTCTTTTCTATGGTTTGTATATGACAAAGCTCAAGTACATAGAGTTTATACGCCAAGATCCTTAAGAAAACCTACAAACTATTATAGCATCCAATTTTTGTCCCCGGGAAGAAACTAGTGTTGTTGCTTGAGGGGAATTTGGCTGCTACTGAGCATGCATGGGCTGGAGAAATGCTGCTGTCCATACGTGAAAAAAGCCAACAACTGAATTACAATCAAGACTGGTAATGTCCAACTTCAGGGCTATCGAGCAGTAACGCTAACAAATGCAGAAATGATTTAATTTTATTTTATGGACAGTGTACTTTCCATGCTGCTATTTGCTAATATTTAATGCTTGCCCAAAGCAGGACATTTTCTAATATTCCTTAGGTCTCAATGAAAACAACTAGAGGAATGTATTGTAAGGGATTTGTCTTGAGAGGTATGGCTTGCTCTCATGCGCTGGTTTTTAACTCCAAGAACTGCCCTCCCATCGTTGCATGTATCATTGAATAGACAGATACAAAACTAGCTAAAGTGAATGAATTAATGTGCTGATAAGAATATCAGAGATACATATGGATACCGTAGCTAGAATGACTGGCAGGGTAGGGCTCATGACACATGCAACCCTTTCTGCGTATCCTCTGTAGGGAGAAACAGTGGTGTGCGGTGATTGGCTAGGAGATGTCTACTGCTGATCATCAGGGTCTCTGCAGCTGACAGAGTGGATCTGAGCTGGAAATCGGCCACGGTGGGAGTACTCAGGCCACATACGTCTGTGAACATTATCCAGCAGGGCTTCCTCCCTCGGTTGTTACAACTCGCCAGCACTGTGCTGGGCAGATGCAATCAGGTTGACAAGTGTTTTCTGTAGCAGCCAGACGGTGGATATTTTAGAGTATGCTAGGCTAAGTGGCCTCAGAAATCACTACTCAGGTTCTGCCAGTACAGAACAGCAGCAAAGTGGCCACAGACAACAAGCGAACGAACGGGCAAGCCTGTGTTCCAGTAACACCTTATTCAGAGGATGCTGAAATATTCTTTCTCAAATAGTTTTCATGTATCACATTATTTCCATCTTTTTTTCAAGCACTAAACACTGTTCTCAGCTCACAGGCCCCAGGAAAATAGGCGAAGGCCCACAACAGGGCTGTGAGCCACAACTTGCCAATTTCTGAGTTAGCCTAAGAGGTGTATGTTTTGTGCCACACTTGATCTTAGCCACCAGGCCGCAAGCGAAAGAAGTTGTATTTTGTGGAGGAATTTAATTATAGAATCTCAGTCAGCGAGATCGTAGAATTATCTAGTGTGACCTCTAGGCAGAAGTTTGTTCTATAGTACAAAAGATCCGTCTGAAACCTCTGAGACAAAGAGCCTTTAGCGTTGAGATCTAACATGACCCTCGAAGGTCTCGTGTGCTCAAAGGCGGGGCTCTGGGAAGGGACTGGCTCGTGGGGACGCTGTGGTCATCAGTGGGTCAGCCCACGAGGCGTTCACAGTGCTGCCCCGGTAAGGCCTCCTCAGAAGCAGCCTCTGGGACGAGGCCAGGAAGATCTGCTGTTATTTCCCTCTCGGCCTCCTGGATGTCCTGGGATGAGCAGCTTCCTGCCCAGGCCCTTGCACCGTGCTGTCTCTGCCTTGCAGCCAGCCCACCATGGACAGAGCCCTCGGAAACCAGGAGCCGCAATAAGCCTCTGCTTCAGCAAGCAAGCTGTTGGAATGAGGTATTTGTCTCCTTGATAGACAGGCGACTGATACAGAGCCCATGACCTGTCAGGACAGGAAGCTGCGCATCAGTGAAGCAGCTTTTTCTTCTATGAAGCTAGGTCCTGTCTCCTATAGCTTCTTCCAACTGGCCACATATTTTTATTAATGGATACTGTATTTTTATCAATACAGTATAAACTTCATTAAATCCATGTCGACAGAATAAATCCATGCCAATGTAAATAATTAAGCTATTGAAGGAACAGAAAAAGCACCCCCCCACCAAAGGGCACAGAGCTTGACTGCTACGTAGAAATGGGAAGACAGGTAAAAGTGATGAAATTCAAAAAGGGAAAACTTCTAAGAGCTTTAGCTTTTAACTCAGCATTTCAGCATATCATCTCCAATCATATCACAGCCACTTTAAAAATGACCTGTGTTCACTGACCTACCTGTGTGTTCATATTTATGTCTCAGTAATGAGCTACTCTTCTGAAAAATCTTATCACACAAGTCACAAGCGTACATCCCGTTCTCTGTCTTCCGCATTTTCTTTTTAGGTGGCGTGGAGTCAGAGTCATTCTGGTCTTCCACAGTGGACACTCCTTCTGAGCTAGTGTCTTGCCTTTCATCCTAGGAAAAAAAGGCTTCAAATTAAAATTCAATTTCATATTAAAACATAAATAAGAAATGTAAATAAAGTAGAGGTGAAAACTCCGATTTATGCTTCCCACCACCCAACCACAAGTACACCGCTCATCACCACAGGCAGCTGCAGCGGAGCGAGCTCCACTGTAACAGTGAAAAGGAGCTAAAAAGAATGCAACTTGTGTACTTGGTTTGTGATAAATCTGCAGAAAGCTTTAACCTAAGAGTTTGCTAATTGCTAATTTCTAACTGCATTATTTTCCTTTGTTTTTCATTCTGGATTTCACTATACAAAAAAAAAAATAAGATTCAGCTTTTTAAAAGTTGTCTTTAAATGATACTTTCTGGGCCTTCTAAAGACTGAACCAGTGCTGTGGTCTCCCTGAAAAGAGGTCGACTCTCCACTCTGATGTGAGGTGAGCAGCAGCTTGCAAGGGTCCATGTGGTTGAACAGCACTTGTCAGAAGGAACCTTTAATGCCAGCAGAATGAAGTATCAGGCACTCAGGGAAGTAATCTGGCAGGAGGCTCAACTGTAGATAGAATACTGCCTGGAGACGGTTACAGAACTAGGACAACTCAGTTCTTTGTGCCCTTTTCTAGAGTTTTCCATTCTGTTGCCTCTAAACCTACAAATTTGCTACAAGTTCCAAGTTCCCCAGATCTCTTCTGGCTTTCTTAGGCAGGAGCGATGCAGCCATTTATTGGGGTCACTGTGTGCTGCCATGGACGCTGAAGGAACTCTGCTTTCCTTGCATTCAGTCTAGTCACATGATTATGTGGAAGTTAAAAGTGGCTCTTTTTAAATTTATTTTTACTTTTTTTTTTTTGTTTTTGAGACAGGGTCTCACTATGTAGCCCAGGCTGGTCTTGAACTCAGCGATCCTCCTGGCTCAGCCTCCTGAGTGCTGGGATTATGGGAGTGCGCCACGACACCTGGCAAAAGTGGCTCTTTTTTTAAATTCAAAAGTGTGCAAAGTGTTCGATTCACTGAAGATTACAATGAATTCACTAGTTGTGTGCAAGTTTTTTTTCCAAGAGTTATTACAATTTCAGGGAACTCAGTAGCCACATTAGGGGAAAATAAAAGCAACAAAATACATATGTGATAGGATATTGCTATTACAGTCGGTACCTCTTATAACAAGTATTTGCTTTAAAGATCAAATATTAATTTCTTATATTCATTACATCCAATCAGGAAATGATGGGGAAAAAAGTAAGATATGAAGGTTAGTGACATGAAAAGAAATCCTAGACAATGAGACAAAATAGCTACACAACACAGCTGTATCCGAAGTGATCTTGGAGATTTGGAAAAAGTTAAAGAGGGGCTGGGAATTTAGCTCAGTGGTGCCATGTCTGCCTCGTAAGCACAAGGTTCTGAGTTTGATCACCAGTACCAAAAAAAGGAAGAGAGAAATTCATTGCCATGTTTCCTCATACATTAATTATGACTGAAAATGGTTTTTTTCACAGCTAATAAAAGGATCGATAAACTAGCTGAGTTCTATGCATACTTATTTAATTAAAGCCTTTTATAGATGGAGGCATTGGCACAAAAGAGTGGTAGCTGAATCTGAATTACAGTCAAGAAAGGGAAAATGACCACAATCAGGAAGAGACTATTATTAATTTGGGGAGTTTAACTGTGTAAGAAGAGAAATCCAATTAATAAGTATCCCAAATTTTCTTTTCTCTTTTGTTTCTAATCTCAGATAGGTATTTGTGAAACATATGTTCACAGCACAGTAACACATTAAACTTTTTGATGCTAATACCTTGAAGTCACAAAAGCTAAAGCAAACATTGATCTATTCCTTTTATTTTTCATTCCTTTTAAATATGACAGTTTCTAACAACCTAGCTGACCCTACAGTGACTGAAATTTTTTTAATTACAAACCTTTAACTGAAGTTAGTCAAGCTAGCATTTTAGGAATGGACAGGGATGTGTTTACCTGATTTCCATTTGGCTGGATCACTTTCAAGGGTGGTTCCTGGACGGCAGGGCTGACGGTCGCTGAGTATGTGTAAGCCACCTGGGGAATCAGAATGGTCTGCTTATTGGCAGCGAGAGCTCGTAAGCATGGAACACTGTTCTGGTCAGCAATGGCCACAATTGTGGGCAACTGGGCAGTGACTGTAGGTATAGCGATATTTATGGGGTTGGCACTTGGTGGGATTACATTTACAACTGGTTCTGAGTCTGTAACACAAATGTCCTTTTGTGGCTCCTTTTTTGCACAAGACAAGTTCAAGGGTTCTTCTTGGACAGAATAAACACTGTTCTGGTAAACACTAGTGATGGTAGACCTTTCCAGTAATTCTCCCTGCTGCTTTGGTAGTGAAAGATCGAGAGGTTCTACTTGGGGCTCTTCTTGCGCACCCTCTGCTGCATAGGGATAGACCTGCGTGTTTCTGGCTGAGGAAAGGTTCAGAGGTGATGGGGATGGTGTACTGCTTCTGGAACCATTCGTGGCTGAGCCCACGGGGGGAGCTGGGGAGGGTGTTGTCTTCGGAGGACTCTGCAGAGTTGTTTTGCTGTCCTGGGGTTGTTCCTCTGCATTTGCAGACTGTGGCTGATCATCGTTCTTTGCAGGAAAATTTATTTTGTCTGGTTCAGGAGAAGATGGTTCAGAAGACTGCACTGAAATCTGTCCAGCTTGCATCTTTTCAAACCACTTTTTAACTACATCCAGGGGTAGGTTTACAGAATCAGCAATTTTTGAGAGCTCTTCTGCACTTGGTTGTGCATTCAAAGCATAATAGGCTTTTAGGAGAGACAAGAGGTTCTTTAAAGGTGGCTGGTTGGGAGACAAATTGCCATCTCCAGTACCTGATGAAACAGAGGACTCGGACTTCTCAGCCTCTGGGGCAGGGAGTGGAGCAGGCCTAGCAGGCTGCTTTACATCATAGTGCTTTAATTCTGGAAGTGCAGTAAGGTCGCCTGGACAATCATCACACAGAAGACAAGTGCTATCACTCACTTCCCCATCGAAGCTTTTGTCCTTCTCAGATTTAACAGTAAGATCTTCTGGTAACTTTTCGCTTTTGCAACTGTTTGTGGGGACTGGGTTTTCTTTTTTCAAATTCTGAGGAACAACTTGAAGTTGGCTAGGTTGCTCAAGACTGTAGTTAATGATAATTTTGGTTGTTCCATCTTGATCAACCAAAGGAAGACTGATGGCTGAAATAACAGAATGACCACCTTGTTGTATGGATGAAGCACTGATTGTTTCTTGTTCTTTGGATGCAAGATTGGCTTGATTATTCTCCAAAACTTGTCTTATTACATTACCATCTACTGCCACTTTAAGTACATTCTGAATATCACTTAAATTGATACTTATGGGAGAAACCAAACCAACTGTTGGCAGCACAACAGCTTGCACCACACCCTGAGGAGAACTGGTTGCCTGCAATGGGCCACCACCACTAAAAACCCCATTTTGTAAAGGGGTTGAACAGTTGATTCCTGAAGCAACCACTATGGGTTTGAACTCATAATCCACAGGTTCAGTTTTAATTTGGTTTACAGAGAGTTGCTCTTGAAGGGGTCTATTCTCTATTTTTTGCCTTATCTGTGGCCGTGTGGGACTCCCTGGTGATGCCGAGAGAGACGGTGAGGAACACTGCGATGTCTTGAGTCCCGTTCTTGGTCTCCCGTTCACAGGCAGCAAGCTGATACACTTCTTACTGCTTATGTGTGAGCTATAGGAACCAGAGTGAGAAAAACGTTTCTTGCAGTTTGGGCATTCATATGGCTTCTCTCCTAAACAAAAAAACACAGTCACTGAATTATTATGTATAAATTTGATGTATTTATATTTTACCTAAAATAAGCAATATCAACACAAAAAAGCAAGGTTACTGTGTATGCCTGTGATTTTATTTAGAATCATGACTTTAAAATTCAAATGACATACATAGTTTGAACTACACGCCCTAACCAGTCTTCGCAGCACAGGTATATAATAATTGTTCTCCCAACCTTTATAACTTCAAATAATTCTCAAATATCATGATTTAATCTTACTCCTGAAGATTTTTTCTTATTCTCTTTCATCACCCTACATAATTTTCAGTATTTCACTCTACTCAACCATCTGTAGGAGAAAGTAGTATTACGGGAAAGAAAAGTAACTACAGTCCATGATTTAACGATGAGTATCCTTGACTGATAAGAATGCTCTGCCCATTTCCATATGGTTTCATTGGGGGGATCCCCTTTCCTGAGTGGAGGAAAACTGTACTATAAGGTATTGCTATAATCATGGACTTATTAAGCTGGACTGTCTTTTATACCTCCTACCAGAAAGGTTCTAGGAGATACGTTCTAGTAGATAAGCAAAACCTCTTAGAATTTCAGTCTCTGTGAGACTGGTTATTGAGGACAGCATACGATACTCATATGAACTGGCAAGAAAAACAACATGATGTCAAAGAAACATCTTGTTTGTGAAGGCTCCCCGAGGTACGGGACATTTATTCTCCTTGACCATCAGAGATAGTGTGGCAATTTGGAGAAGTACTGAGCTAAATGGGATATTTTTCTATAAGCCTATTTTTTCATTTTAGTTAAATTTATAGTTATAGTTCGTTACATTTACAATTTATAGTTCCAATAAGTTGGGGGCTTCTGGATCTTGTTTGCCATTTATCCCTTGCACTTATCACAATACAGGTTAAAAGATGCTTATTAAACATTTTTAGAAGAGTGATGGCTAATTTCGAATTATGAAATTTGATACTGATTTGCCTACTCAGTAGTATAATAAAACTTTCTTTTAAAGAATTAGAATGAAAGCCATGAGAAAGTGAATGTAAGTGCTACTAATAAAGTAAGTTTCATGCTGTAAAGTTTAAATAGTTGTTTTCTCAGAAACGGGAATATTTGAAGAATTAGATAGTAGGAAGGGATCTAAAGAGCCTTCTAATAAGATTATTTTCCCACAGTGGATTTACTTTATATTGTCCTGACGCGAGTCAGTCTTGTGAAACCCCTGGTAATGGGGGTTCCCCACTCTACAGAAGGCACCGTGGATGTGGGGTCAGAGTTAGGCTCTGTCACGTACTGTTCTCTTGACCTCTGCCGGCCTCAGTGTGATGCTGTGCAGGCGTGGACACGTTCTCCCTGGGCTGTTCTAGGGGCGTACGAGGGGGTACAGCAAACTCAAAGTATGCACTAAGCAAATGTTAGTGAGCTTTAAACACTCCTTGCAGGACATAGTTTTCAGAACTTTACCTGCTTGTTTATCAGTATCAACGTATCCGTATCTTCCCAGTGGAGTGCCTGGGATAGGATTCAATACTCAGAATGCCGCTAGATAAAAGTGCCCCATGGAGATAAACAAGGGATGTGTTCTAGAGTATCTCTTTTAGTATTTTTAACTACTTAATAAAATTTTAGGTGAGTTACACTAGTATCTTTGCAGACACGGTAGGAAGATAAAACATTCCTAATGTAGACTATTTTATCTTTACAAACACGGAGGTCACGAATAATGGGCAAGGCGGGAGTCAGGAAGCCACCATGAGCTCCGGCTTTGCCATGTTTTAGCTGAGTGAACGTGGACAAGTCAATTGAACTCTTAAGTCTCCATTTTCTCCACAACAGGGATATAACATAAAAGACCTCTTAGTTTATTTGAGGACTATAGATGTTAGTGTAATAGAGAACTAGTGACAGCAAATAGGTATTTAATAAAGTCTGGCTTTCATTATTCTGATTGTTCGGAATTACCTTGATATTTCATCATTGCAAGTAAGAAAGCTTACAGAATAATTATTCAAAAGTCAAAGTTATTATGTTAGAAAACTGTTTATAATCTCGTAACTGTATGGTTTATACCTTAAGCTCATCAAGTAATTTACCCACTTTAAGGTTTGCAACGAGTTTAGCCTGGAGGATGTACCAGTAAGCTTCCCTCTACCCAAAGTTAGATATAACATGAGTCTTGAGCGGTTTTAGATGGCTCAGGTGGGTATTTGGATGCATCAGATGTAAATATTTTCCAGGCTAAATTTACTAAAACTGTGAAACAAGAAGTTATTTCCCAAGGAGGACCCTCCCCTATGTGCAGGTGGCTCTTTGTCTCGTCTCTGAATGGAAGTGTGGTGGCCTCCTTATCAGAGCTTGGCTCCTACATGCAGAGTTCACATGACTGAACACACCTGATTCTGCACAGGCTCATTATTAAGGTTTTATGGGTACCTGAGCAGAGCAATATCCAGGCAACTTTAGGGAATGTCAATTTGGATCTTGATCCTCCACGCCCTTTAAAAGCCCATCTGAGAAAAAAGTGTGACAGAGGTTTCCTAAGTTCAGCCCCTACTAGTTCCACACAATCTACTTACTATTAACTAATATTTTGTAAAATATATGAAAATGTTCTAGCAGTATCTTGGTGTAATAGTTTTTAAATGCTTAGTTTCAATTCTGTTTTCTTCAGGAAGCAGTTACACAGGGTTTTCAGCCTGGCACTGCACCAGTCCTCAGCTGACTCTTGGGGTAGCCCTGCTCGAAAATCTTCCCTTGGCATAAACCAGACCATCAGGGAAAGACTTGGACAGTGTTCAAGTGGCCACCCTGCAGAAATGCTTTTTCTAAATTGCACTTTGATAAAATATTGTTGGCTTCTATTAAAAATCTGATTTAAAAAAGAAAATGCTATCAAATTCTCTGCTGAATTATGTTAATGATAGTTCTGAGGATGTCTTAAGTTGTACTTTGCCCTTCTTTATGATGCTACAAAGACCAACTTTTCTGTAGACTTAGTATCTGGAAGAATAGTCTTAATTTTTCTTAAATCATTCTGAATCAATTTACCTGCTGAATTAAAGGTATACAAGCCTCATATTAGATAATTTCAAGAATAAGATATAAGCACATAATTAATGAACAGTGGAGAGCACAGCGGGAGTTTCTGTTCCACCATCTGGCACTGGCTGTTCAGCAGTGGTGCATCTGAGCTCACATTAAGGTCTTGACCACCCGGATTTACTACCTGACTGAGAATTTTGAATACTACTCCAGGATTTTGTAATTAAGTTTCAACTTCTTGTGTCTAGATGAGTACCGCAATCCTTGGTAGAACCTATGCTTCTCAAGTTTGTATCATCTGATAAATTCTACATACAGCTATAACATGAATCTTACCATTTTCTTTTTCCTTCCTTTACCTTAAACACTTTTAAAGCTCACTTGAATTAGCTCTATCTATTAACAACTTCAGTAATTTTTAGCAAATGGTAGGTGATGATAAGATTTTATTATTGATGGCAATTGTCCCATAGCACAGGAACTAAGAAACAGGATACTCTGGCAGGCTGCAACAACCTTCACTTTTCAGAAACGTTAATCAGTAGGTGGAAACAAATGCTGTTTAGGAATCTTGGTTTGAACATGTCCGAGTGGTAAGTTTAGCGTACTTATCACAGGGAGTTAACCTCAGTGAGCAATACAATAAAACCTCGAGAAGCACAATGCAGAATACACCACAGGCACCGCCAATCGCCACTTGCAAAGCCACCCAGCTGTTCTTTTGGACGGGAGGGCATTTGTGAAATGTAAATGTCAATACAACAGTTTCCACAAAGTAATAAGCAATGTCTAGACATCACTGTTTTCTCATTCACTGCTTAATTTTTCATTAAAGTAATTTATATCTGAAATAGTGCAGCAAAACCGATAAGCAGATGAACAGATTGTAGTGTGCGATGTAGGAAGCTATTAGTTGTTCTTTCTAAGCTTTAAGTAGAATCTTGAAAGAAATGCAAACACAGCCTTCCTTGTTTATCATGTTTCTATATCATCTATCACATACATTCATTTTATAATTATTTAGAAAATGATGTGGGCCAGAAAGGTGCAGATGATGGGAACGCATTTTTCTTCTAAATGCACATTAATGTTGTGGTTCTCTGCACACTCGTGCTGTCCCTGCTCACTGACTCAGCAGCACTTCTCTGAGTTTCCTGAGTTTCATTTCTCCTTTTCTCAGGTAAAGGCCACGTTCATCTCCTTATTTCCTTCTGTAAATTTTACCTCTACACAAAGGAGACAGTGAAATTAACATTCATCAGAAAACTGAAGTGACTCAGTTTATACCTGCTAAACGTGCTATATTATCTTCTGATTAGGAAATCTGGAATGGCATATCAATTTGATATACTTTAGTCAAAGTTTAAGATGCTACTACAATTTATATACAGAAAATTTCTCCATATCGGTCATTTTTTGGAAGCAAAACATTTATTGGTACATTTTAGATAATCCGTATTGGTCTTTACCCTAAAAGAAAAGCAAGCAGTTTTTGAATATGTAGGTAAATCATAAGATGTAGTAGATTACCACAGATGCTACAACATTCAGGATTGAGAAAGAGAACAAATATTTACCACTGTGAATTCTTAAGTGCTCTTTTAGATGGTGTTTGTATTTGAAAGCCTTTCCACATTCAGTGCACTTGAATTTACGATTACCCCCAGACTGTGTCACATGTCTCTGTAAGAAAGAATTGTTTTATTTTGAAAGCAAAAGACATAAGGAACATTCACATGTTAAAAATGTTTTCGGTGAGTTTGAGAACTGTTCTGTTTTTTAAAGGCCTCCATCTCTAGCAGTCATAAAACTAACAGCAGAATTATCCACCTCCACAACAGAAGGTGAGAGAGAGTGAGAAGTCTGACAGAAAAATCTCTGCTTTTTAATTTAAAGCATCAGAGCCATACTTTATTAAGCATTAATGTAGCATTTAATATAGCATTGAGTAAAAAGCAATATTCACTTTATGAGGAACTAGAGATTGTCCTGTCTAAACTCTAATTTAAAGATAGATTATTCTTGGCTTCATTTTTTAATTTAAAGCAGTTACTCATAGAAGGTCCTGAACAGAAGGGCTGAGCTTTCCCAATACTGTACCTTATCTCTTAATACACTTGGTATTTCCAAAACATACTTTAATGACTTTAAAAAACTTCAATATTTTGAGTCATGTGGATTTTTAAAAATAATAGCTTCCTTCCCGATTTACCAAAGTCTTATTTTTATATCTTTCAAAAGTATTCTGCACGCGTCGAATAGTCATGAGTACTTCTCGCATTGCACTGTATCAGATCCCTGCGTAGAAGTCTAGAAGGTTCCCTTGCCCTGAGTAGATTCCAAGTCTGGTTTCCAACCCTGTAGCCCTGAGTTTCCATGACTGTCTTTTAGCACTTTTCCAGAAGAAGCCCATGCCTCAGTCACTAAGTGATTTACCATCTTCTGCACACACATGGCTCCTCTCTGCTTCCTGGCTGTACTTTGCACTGTTTTTTATTCCCTGGGTGCATCTGCCCTTCATTCTGTTAAGATCCTGTCTGTCCTTCTATAGCATAACTCACTAGTTTCATGGCACCACGACTGGAATTTTCTTTTTTTTTCACAGTTAGAAAAGAGAATGAGTATTTATTATGTGTCAAGCCCTGTGTCACCCAAACTCATGTCTCAAGGTACCAAACATATGGTGACAACTCTCAAGTGTGTTTTCTAACCTCTGTCCTCCCCAGACTCCTGTGCCCGACTAGGCACCTGAAACTTAACACACTAACGCCAGACTATATTTCCCCCCAGCAAGTCATCTCTTTCTATAGCGTGTATCTTTCTGGAATAGCACTCGCATGTGTTTATTGCTTAGCTGTTGAACTTTACAACGCTTCTCTTTGTTAACACCCATCCATCAGGGAGCCATCTTGATATGGACTGAATTCAGCATTCTTCACTGTCTTGTCTGCCATATGAGCTGTGGCCTGGGTTACAGCAAGACACTATGAATGGTCTCCTCGCTTCCATCCTGACTCTCTTGACATATTTTCCATCCAACAGAGTTTCCTTAAAAAAATTTAAAAATCCAACATCCTTCAAAGGCTTCCCCACTATTATTATTATTATTATTATTATATTTTTTTTTGGGTTTTTTGAGACAGGGTCTCATTATGTAGTTGAGACTGAGCTGGAACTCACTATGTAGCCTAGGTTGGTCTCGAACTCACAGCACTCGCCTGCCTCAGCCTCTCGAGTGCTGGGATTACAGGCGTGCGCCACCACGCACGGCTCCCCGTTACATTTTAGAATAAAATGAATACAAAAGAAACCTATATATATAAGGCTTCTAGCATGTGTCCGCAGGACCTCTCTGGTCTCAGTCTTCCCCTGCATTCTCACTGGCCTTCTGGCTGTTCCTGGGATGTGCGAGGCAAGTCTCTACTCAAAGCTTTTTTTTTATTATTATTTTTTCTTTTTTGAGAGGAGCCATGTGTGTGTAAAAGATGGTAAATCAGGGACTGAACTCAGGTCCTTGGGCTTGCGAGGCAGGCAGTGGAACCGATGAGCTAAATCCTCGGCCCTGCTCAGGGCTTTTTCAGGTTTCATGCTATTCCTTTTCACTGTAAAGCCCACCCACAGCGTCCCAGGACCTCTTCATCTAATGCTGTTGGACACCAGCTCAGATGCCCCATTTCCCACGGCTCTCTAAGAGCTGGCAGCTTTCCTCACTTCCTATCTCTCCTTCTGCTCTTTTACTTTTCTTCACACTTCACACATTTTCCTTGTTTTGTATCAGCCACTAATGTGTGCCGCCTTGGTCAGGACTTTGTCTTTTCCATGCTTGTTCCTTCATCATCCAGGACAGGGTGTGACACACAATGGAAACACAGATATCTATTGAAAGAACAAATCAGGAAGACATAGATGTGCTTGTGGTTGTAGTCACAGTACTGACTTCAGTGGTCAGCGAGACAGACATTCCAGCCTGCAGCTTGCCGTCTCGCCATGTTTCCCTGACCTCTCAGCTACACCTCATTACTTGCACCCGCATTTATCACAGCTCCTTCCTGACTTCCTCTGACTCGCGGTTTATATAAGGTGTGATAAAAATGAGTGCTTCCATTGAGAAACCGTATTACAGTACAGATGACTGCGCGGCCTCCAGTCCCCATTTCAGACACACCGGTCCCATCATTCCTGTCCGTTCCTGCAGCAGCTCTGGAGTGCTCTTTTGTACGAGTCTTTAGTGGTCCTGTCCTGCTGCCTGGCTGTACTGAATCTATTCAGATATTTACCTTTCATGGTCATCTTGACTTGGCAGAAAACCTGGAAGCCACACAGTACCAGGTCTGGTGAATACACTGGACGAACCCACAATATAATGTCTTTATGAGCCTGCCTTTCAGCTTGACAGAGACATTAACCGAATATGTGATCACACCTAATAAAGACACTCCAGGAAAGCATCAAGAACTATAAGTGTATTCGAAGAGAGGGGGATCATAGTGTCTTCCTAAGACAGATTTTAAAATTTAACATTCACTGTATTTTTGATCATTGCTTGTATATAAAACCTACTTTTTGTACCCACCAAAAACATCATCAGAGTGAGGAGCCTTCACGATCTTCAGAGATTTGTTTCTTAAAATACTGGCATTTTCTCTTCTCACTACTGGTCCTTTCCTTTGACAAGGCCACAGGGTGTAGTGAGAATGTGGTGGGAGCTTGCAGGAGTGTCTGCCCGCCAAGGCCCTGTGAGCCTGTCTACACTGTGGTCTGTGGGACCCACAAGCACTGCGATGCATGCGGGAAGGAGGTGGCATTTGTCCCACGGTCCCTTCTCTGTGTCAGCATTCCCTCCAGGTCTCTCCCTTGTCCAGGGCTCCTTCAGGGATGCACCCCTGAACTATGGCTGGAAGTTGTGGTCCTGCTCTCCTGCCACTCCCATCCCCACCGTCTTGTTCTTTTGTGAGTGTTTTGCCAGATTTCTGAGGAAACAGGCTGTTCATTCTTTATTCTGTTTAGTTTAGTCAGCCTCCTTAGCAAGGGGTCTAACTGGTTTTCTACAGAATATGTGACTTATATTACGTACTTACACAGTGCCGCGTTCACACAAATTCAATGTATTGGTATTCATAACTCTGACATGAGGCTGGACATGTGCCCCAACCCCGGCACACACCCTGTGCGACTGAGACAATCGCTATTAATTTGTTGACAGCTGACAGTTACCAGAAACTTATTAAAAAAGACAACTGCTAAACTTCCTTATCTTGATATAGAGTCAAGAATTTAAGTGTAACTTATAGTTACAAACCATTTGAAACCTAACTGCAAACTAGATTCTTAAAGGAGGCAGCTTCCCTCATAATAAGAAAAATAAAACTACAGTAGTTTACACTGAGCCTAAATAAAGCAGTCACTGGGTCAAAGAAAATTATATTTAAAAAAAAGTCTTCTCCATTTGGTTAGTATCAAGTCTTGTGACTTACGTAGCCAGTATTTATTTTCTCACACCGAATATTTTAATAGAATGTGATTTGAGATCTTCTAAATTTGGAGTAGTATCTATTATGAAATAAACAAAATAAAAAAGCAAAAATGGAAAGGACCATACCAGAAAAAGAAAAAATTTAATCACTTTCATTTCTTATTTTCCTAAGACTGCAGATAAGATGGTGTCTCTACCACATCGTTTTAGCTCTTAAGTATACTAAAATCCTGGCCTTTCTTTAAGAGTTGAATTTCCAAAACTTTGGAGGCAATGAACTCCAGGCGATCTCACTTACTTGATCTCTTCCTGACTTATGTGATGTCATGTGACGTTCAAGTTGGGTTCTGTATGCAAAGGTGTAACTGCACAGGGAGCAACTAAAGTTATCTTCATTCTTCTCATGGCGATATTTAATGTGTTCTTTCAGAGAGGTAAAGCGCTTATAGCCTCTATCACAATACGGGCAGGTAAGTAACTGAGAAAATGCATCTGGTGTTCCTGTAAAGGAGATTATATATTATAAACTCAAAGCATTCAGAAAATGCTACCAAAGTTAACACTAAGTTCCTATGCTAGGTGCCAGATACTGTGCTACCCACTTTATATCTGATCCTCAAAACAATACAATATTCATTTCCATTTTACAAAGGAGAAAACACAAGGCTCAGAAAGGTTAAATAGCCTAAAAAGTCAGAGTCGGTGAACAATGAAGCCAGATTCAAACACAGGATGACCTTCAAGGCCTCTACCTTTTTCACTAATTACACAGTAAAGGAGGAACTATACATAGAATCCACTGGTAACAGTTGTTGTCATCATTTATTTAATGTTTATCTTAAGCATTTGAAGATGTACTACATAGGCAATATTTCTGAGTTTCCCTTCCGATGAGATGTGGCCACATGACTGACTTCAGACCAAAAAGAAAGTGTGTGCGTTGTGGGTGAGGGTGGTGGCGATGGGGCCAGATCTAGGCCTGCCCGTAAGGGCCTCCTGGACCTGACTCTTTCCCCTATCAACACAGTGACAAGCTTTCTACATAATTTTTTCTGTATATATGTAATTTCAGAAAACAAAGGTATCTCCACATACTCCATAAACATATACAGTATTCCTCTATTAGAGTTCATGTCTGTATAAATTAAACGTCCTGCTTAAACAGCAGCCTGCCAGTCACAGATTGAATGCCTGAGCTCTAAACAGCTACTCAAATATACGTGGACATGCAACAAATATATAAATAAAATGAAACCCTCAAAGCCCCAAAATTTATAATGTTATCTTTTGTTATTAGCTAGCAAGGCACAATGAACCAGAAGGCTTTCCATTGAGCATCTTATCTGGGGAGGACATGTCAAATTTTGTCCAGTACAGATTTCCTCTTTTTATAGGCCAATGGGAGTCAACACTGGACTCGCCCCCCGCCCAGAATGCCTAGTCTGGCTTACTGCTTTGGTCGTTACAATGGCAAAAGCCAGAGGCTGCCAAGGTGGGGGTTCCATCAATGTCATGAGATCCCTTTAATCAAATGTTCCTCCTCCAAGATCACAGAGCTGCCTGCTCTCATTTTGTCTTTGTCTTCATGATTGATCCATGTAATTAATAAAACATTAATAATCTGTAAAATGATAGGTTGCTCATGATATTTTAATAGCAAGTTATTTTCATCAATCAGTATCTACTAAATTTTCCTACACATATAAGATATGAATTTATTCTTGAGACAGGGTCTTACTATGTAGTTGAGACTGCCCTGGAACTCACAATGTAGCCCAGGCTGATCTCAAACTCACAGTGATCCTCCTGCCTCAGCTTCCCGAGTGCTGGGATTATAGGTATGCGTCACCATGCCTGGCTGAATTTATTCTTTTAAATCACTAGCATAAAACAAAAGTGAAACTGAGTATTTGGAACAAACAGAATAAGCAGGTTTAAAAGGCAAGTGAAAGTTTTTATTTCAAAAATATAAAAATTCATTAAGATTCATATTGTAATTAAGGTTTGCTATGCAGGGGAAATGTTTCTTTTCAGATTGACAAGAAACTTAAGGTAGTGACTCAATGCTACTAAAAAACCTGTATCTGACCATTTTTAAACTGCCTATAATTTCTTCAAGTATATGTAACAATATTATTTTTTACAACAAAATTCTTAAAATTTTCTAGATTTCTGTTATATAGTATAATTTTCTTAATATAAAACTTATAATATTTAATATAAAACTTCTGAAAAGTCCCTTATATTTGTTCTCCAATGATTCCAAAGTTTTGATTATTCAACCTGCTGGTGTTGGTTTGCTTATATATAGCTTATTGAGGGTAACATGCAAGGAAGTGTGTTTAATCTAATGTGAATTAAAAACTAAGAGCTTCTGAAGATGACTTTAAATGTACAGCTACTAGTGAAAGTACCTACACTAGAATACATTATTAGTCTTTAACAAAGTTATGCTGTAAACCTGAAAGTGTTAAATTAGCAACATATTCTATAACTCAGATGTTGTACTAGTTCAGAACGGTGAGCTCCGATTTGTATGAGTTGATCTGCACAGACTGATGTTAGCAGGTGCCTCTGACAACACAGCTTTACATTCCGTTGCCCCTCGCACAAAGGCTTTTGTGGGGTTGTTCTGTGATGTATGTGTGCCCACATATTTAAAATTTTCCATGTCCCTCTCAGTTTTATTACAATCTACTGCTTCTTCTGGTGAAACGGTGATATATTTTCTTTAAGAGAAACAACACCGAGAATGAAGCAGGTATGTTAGGGATTTACAGCATTGTGCAGACTTCCAAATGCAAACTGACCAACAGAACACTAGTGATCTAGCTGCCCTGCAGTGACCCAGGGCAATAATCTGCATTCTTTAAAAATGAACCTGTTTGGCACAGTAGAGGAAACAGGTCTGCAGTGTCCTAGTTCACAGATTTGGTTTTGGAAAATCTTATCCATTTAGAATGACATTCATTTATGCTCTTTTTCATAGCTGCTTCCTTATTTAGTGATCAAAATGTTATTTACATGTACGAATATGCCAAGATAAACCGCTATTATGTAAATTAATATGTACTAATAAAGAGTTGACCGTCATGGATTCTATTCTGTACTTTATATAGTATTTCTCAATTTCTCTAAAAATTTCAATTGATTTTTTGAATATTAAGCTAAATCTATCTATGCACCAAGAAATCCTGAAAAAATAAAGCAAGACTTAGGATATTAGCAATTCACAAAGTTTTAAACATTTTAAGTACCTTACTAGTCTTGGTATAGATCTTACATAAAATTTCTTAGTGTAACATGCTGTTTATTATGCTTCAAGGGGGCAGAATAACATTCTTTTCTGAAGTATCTCAGCATTTTTATTGTATTTATACACCAAGTGTTCACCATCAGAGTAGGCTGAAGCAGATACAAAAAAACTATTGTTTTCAAATTGGTGAACTTTCAACCAGACAACCATGTTTTGCTAGCCAAAGGAACTGAAAAAAGGGGATGGAGAGAGAAGAACCTGGAGGAGGACAGGGAGAGAGAGACAGAGAGAGAAAGAACTGTTAAGGTGCAGCTACCATTCTCATCATGACCACTGGCTTCTGGCGTGCCCTGCCTCTGGTCCTCTTCAGGTGCCTCAGGGTAGATGACAGCCGTGTCTTGTTGTTGTAGGAACTCTTCAACATTAGGGTCATGGTTTTGCTCATTTTCTGCATCTGAGTCGCATTCATCATCTTTTACTGAAAGAAATGAATGCTTTATAAATGACAATTTTACCAAGTTGTTACAAAGTTTTTCTAAATAAGAAATTATTTGAGAAAATACAAAATCGTTTTTTAAATAATAGAAAATATTTACTGAAGAGTAAAATGAACTTTACTCATTTTTTTGCAATCTATTAAGTGCTTTTGGGGGAGGGGGTTGGTACTGGGGATTGTGCCTGGGGCTACATCTCCAATTACTTAATTTTATATTTTAAGTTCTAATTTTGAGACAGGGGCCACTAAACTGCTAAGTTGCCCAGTCTGGGCTTGAACTTGTGATCCTGCCTCAGCCTCACAGAGTGCTGGGATTATAGGCATGTGCCATCATACCAAGATCCTTTTGCTTTATATATTTAAAATGTTATAAATGTTGGAAATTCCCACATTATCCCTTTTAATCCTTAAGATTATACTTCTATTCCATGTGTCTGATAAATAAAATACAAAGTAATATGGTTGACTGAAATCATTATTCTTAATGATAAAAGGAAAAAAGAACAGTTCTCAAAGACCACCTTCTTAGCAACCTATCAAAGTATTATTCAAAGTTGCACTTTAAATCTGAATCATTCCCGTATGAACCAGTCTTTCAGTTATGTGAATTCTCAGAAAATAACTTTAAATGATCTTTAGTTAAGACTTCTAACAAGAAGATATCAAATCACATAAATACGAGTTGATTTTCACTTCCGTTAGACTTTCTATACAAACCAATTCCTCCTTTATTTATGCCTTGTAGTGCCTAACTGGGATTAAGGCAGGTCTGTTTCTTATGGAGTGAGAAAGGGCTGGAGATAACAGACAGCCCAGTGCTCTCGCTGTGGGAGGGCTGCCCAGAGAGCCACGCCGTCCCTAAAGCAGTGCCGCTGAACTGTGGCCGCCCACTTCCCCGGGTTGGCTCTAGGAGCCTGTGGGCTACAGCTGTGCTAACTGCACCAGGTGGAGGACATGACTCCCAAGTGCCTCACGGCTGACTTCACAGGTCCGAGACTGAACTGTCAGCTCTAAATTAATAAAACGGCACTTCCTGGTAGACTGAAACTAGGCCAAATGAAAATGGTGATGTATGGGCAACTTTCTGTTTGACGGTTACTAAAACAATCTTGCCAAATCTACCCAGTAGTGTAACTGAGCTCCTCAGATGGTTGCTGTTTAAAATCTCAGAATCAGTAACATTGGTTCGTAGAGATTTTACGTTTTCAGTAACACCTCTAACTATCATAGGCTGAAAAATGTCATTTGTCATTAAACCAGGGCTGCTGAATCCAGAAGCATGTGAAAACTTTAAGAGGAGAGCTGATAACTGCTGGTTTAGGGGCTCAATTTCCAGATCCTCAATGTCATTAAAAGGGCTGCTGAATCCAGAAGCATGTGAAAACTTTAAGAGGAGAGCTGATAACTGCTGGTTTAGGGACTCAATTTCCAGATCCTCAACTTCCAGGCATACTTTTGGCGGTCTGAAGGTTCTTCTCTCTACTCTCCCTTTTCTACAGTATTCTTTCTTCACATTTTCTTAGGAAAAATAGAAAAAGGCATATCCCTCCACTGATGTGCTCTATTAATCTATTACACTAATGAAGGCCTGTCCCTCCATTGATGTGCTCTATTAATTTGGTATACTGCCAGAGTATGGAAGAAGAAAAGTTCGAAATAGTAACTGGGGAGTTTTCCTTATTGACTATTCAAAGCAGCATAAAACCATTATAGGTCTTCCAGTCTTTCCTATTTACAAGCATTTCTATTAAGCATGGCAAGTGAAATGGGGGTAGTTTATTTCCAAATCAACTATATAATAATGTGGACAGAAGAAGTGAGGAAAATTTTCTTTAATGCCCTCATGTGCTGTACACCTCCTATTGCTAAACAGCTCACTGCCCATCAGAATGATGAAAGGAAGGAAGAACGTACTGAAACATCTTCCACCACCAGCTGGGAAAACGAGCACTGCTGAATAGCTAAAGCAGTGACGTCAATGGCATTGAGTCTGCTCACTGCAAATTCAGCCTTTCAAATTAAACCAGATAAAACTCATGAATGAAACTTATATTTCATGTGATTTCTTAGAGATTCCCTATACTCTTATTTGGAAAAACATTTTTACTCAAATTATTATAAAAATGTTTTTCAATTTAGAAATTTTCATCTCATAAAATGTTAACATTTTCTACATCTGAGTAACATGAAATAGACACATAGACATAATGTATATATTGTGGGTAGCTTAACACACTGCTGCTGCTGGAATGAGTTTTAAAATAGCATACACTTTTCAGAAATACATAATCTATTTCATAGATGATACAGTATTTGCTTCTTCATTATCTGTGTAGTAAGTGATTCCAAATATACACATTTGGAGATAGATTTTTATAACTAAAAATTAGATCTACAACAGCTTCATTACTAATTTGTTTTTATATTTACATTTTATGTTTTAAATTTATAATTTAGATATTAACTCATTTCCTCTTGAAGAAATTTTTCTTAAAATGTATACTAACAGCATACATACTAATAGTAAATGTATACATTATTTGATTGAAAAAATAAGGACACACATTTTTTTCCTTACAGATAGTCTGGTTTGACCAGGGTAGTGGTAATACATGTCTTTGCTAGTTACATTATTAGGCTGAAATTTTCCAGGTATTAGGTGACACAAGGAATTGATAAAAAAAAAATAGTGCATGTAGGAAAACAGAAGATTTTTCAATAGAAAATGTTTTGGAAAAAATACTGAAATTAACTATATTTCAATTTCTCCAAAAAGTTGCCTCTTCTTGAGGACAACACAAAAAGCCCAAACAGGTATAATTAGTCCATTGGTGAGAAGTTTTCAGCAAGCTTTTCTGGTGCACATCCAGAGAATGAGAGAGCGAATAGATCTAATGACCAGCAAACAAATCTACCTGTAAATAAGGTGGCTTTGAATTTGTTTTCAATAAAACTGAAGGAGTACTGAATTGTTAGCCACAGGGTATTAAAATATTTGTATTGATGAATAACTATAACTAAATATTGGCATATAATTCTGAAGATGTACAAAAAATTGAGACAGTTATAACAAATTTTTCATTTTGAGAAACTATTACAGTGCTAAACAAAAGTAGAAGCAATGTTAAATACTTTTACAAGTTAATATTACATAAAGTAAATGAAAACTACTTTTGCTCATTTAATCTCATTTTCAACACGTTTCCTTTAACAAATATTTACTAATATGTGTAATTAATGTGATCAACTGTGATAAATCCATTCTTTAAACCTTGATTCTTCTGATCCCTGGAAATGAAAGAGAAATTTCAATTTCATTTTATATATGTATCCTTCTTATAATGAAATGTTAAGTTGATCAAAAATACCTTCAAGCAAAAATATATATTGTCAGTATAAAATTCTATAGGATATATAAATGGCAAGCATGAGTTCAAGGAGTAAACACTATCCTATCACATTTCTGGTTCTACCAGGTTATTTTAACAAATGAATGACAAAGTGTTAAGTTGCTATGGATTTCACAGATAAGAATGATGTTAAAATTGGCAATTATTTTTAATATGCTAGAAATTGTTACTGCTTGATATAAAGAAAAATTTTATATGTGCAGTAAGAAGTTTGCAAGGCAGTGTAAGATCAGGTTACACACTATAACATCTGGGTGACACAGTAACTCCTAGGGTTGTTGTGAGGACTGAATTAGTATAGTAACGTGCTTATTAGTACTGTGCTGGACATGTAGTAAGTGCTATATAATTGTTAGCTGTTTTCCTTAAAATGGTCCTGCAAAGTGAACGTCATAATTTCACAATTAACATTTTTCTCAATAGAAATTAGGACTGGATCCAAGATCCAATGGGGAAAAAAGTAAGTACTACTAGAGCAGACAATTTGGTATTAGGCTTCTGGGATCAAATCCTGGGTTCTTTCCATTAAACTACCCTGTCTCCATGAACCCACATTTACCAAGGCCAATTTCAAGCGGAAACCCAAATTTGTGCAGTTTTATCTCAAAATTTAACATATTGAACATATTGCAAAGTAGACATCATGAAAAGGTCAATTACAAAGAAATTTCCTGGTCTTAAGATTAATCCACTTATATATTTAGGCACTAGATGGGCAAATACATAGAAATACATAATGGTAATTTAGATTTCTTTTAGATAGGAGGAGATTCAGAGCTGATTGTCAAAGTACAGAATTCTGACACTATAATCCCTCAACAAAGTGTAGAACTACAGGACTGTAAACCACAAAGTAGACACCAGACATGTCATATAAAGACTACCATTTTTTATTTAGCCATATATATAAATATAAAATATATGTATATGTGTGTGTGTGTGTGTGTGTTTGGAAATATATTTCTGTGCTTGCTTCCTCCCTCCAATCTTTACTCTCCACTTTTGAGATTTTGTAAAGCTGCTAACTGTATAAAGGGGCTCAGAACAAAGAATGTTTTGGGTGAATATATCACTCTCTGAATACTAAGCTCAGCCTACAGTTCTCTTAACTTCATGAATAGCAAGAGGAAGTCAGCTACAGAAAAGATCTGACAAAGTTCTGAACTAATGATAGTGACCTTTGTACTATGTTTTTGTCAGCAGGTTATTCCATAGAAGTCAAGGAAATAACAAAAGCAGAGGCAAAACCCAATTTTATAGTTTAACTGGAGCTTTCTCAAGTATCTGCTTGCTCTCTCTTCTCTTGTCCCAGGGGAGTTAAGGCAAGAGGGAGCATTTTCCTGTGGGGGTGGGAGAGGCCTTACATTTTAGTAGCAACTTCAGGGATTAAAGGTTACTGTGCCTTACAGATGTGTTTTTTAAGGAAAATTTATGTATTACTCCATATTTCAAGCTGAATTAATTTATTTTTATAACAGAACAAAACTGAGATCAAATATTGTAAACTTGGAACTACGAATGTTTTATTTGATCATTTTTTTTTTTTTGCCTAGAATGGCAAATGGTTTAAAACTCTGGCAATACAGTATTTACAAGCCATCAAAGTTTTAATATTAGATAAGAGTAAAAATATCATTCTTTTGTGCTTATTAATATTATTGGTTTAATAACAAGTATCCAGTTTAAATATTTTATATACTCTTTAGGTTATATTTGATAACAAGTATACCTGAGTACATTATTCATGCATGTTACACACAACCCAGTTAAGGAAAGAATGTAAGATCTTAGGCTATAGCACCATAAATTATCACATACTCCACTATTAATTAATTTAGAATTCACTTTTAATCAACAAAGATTCATTCTTTATTCTGTGTGACTGACAAGTATGAGAGTGCTAATATTTATACTAGAGATGAAATCTGCTTTTGATATCTATTAACCACGAACCACTAGTAGTAGTAAAGGATAATTAGTAGTGAAAGATAATTTACAAGGCTTACAAAATACTGCTAAAATGTACTGTGAAGTAAAAATCTACCAATGTTGTTAAATCATGGAAGAGAATGTTATTACACTTAATTAAAATATGATAGAAATATCTAATCTGACTGAATATATAAAATGTAACTATATTGCTTTCAAGGATAGTATTTTGAGGAAATGTTTTAATTTGGAATTCATTTTTTAAGTTTACATTTTAATGGTTCTCCCTCAGATAGGGACACCATAGCAAGTTTCTCGTGTTATCTTACAGAAGATCTGACTTAAGATTTCCACTCACTCTTGTGCTTGTTGAGTCTGATTGAATCCATTACAGAGAAAGAGCCTTAAGTCTCAGGGAGTATGAACTTTTAGTCATCTAGAGTCAAATTTCCTTGTTTACTATCATTCAACTTCATTTTGACCTTTTTAATCACAGAAATCACAAGAAAAACATCAATTCTTTTGTTTGCTGTGATATATTCATGATTCTCATCTGGTATAAAGATCATTCATGATATCTACTTGTATTTCTCTCTCCTGGGTTGTCTCATGGGCACGTCAAAGCAGACCCTGATAACTAATAGTAATAAAATTCAAATGGCTGTTAGGTGCATTTTTGTAACTTTGGTAAAATTTGTGATACAAATTCAAATAATCAAACATTTATTATTTTAGATTAGCTGTAGGTTATACTTGTTATTCTTATAGGATGGAAAATTTGCTTTATTAAGCAAATCTGTAAATGTATACTGTATTTAAAGAATATTAGCTTCTAACTTTTAGTCTAGTGCCCTATATGCCTTAATAGTTAAACATTTAAGGAGGGCAAGATAAAAGAGGAGAAAACAGACTGAATTCAGGACTTGTAAATGTAAAAACCGGTGTCACAAAAGACTTCCTTCAAAGACTGTAATATAAGAGAAAATAGTCAGAGTACCTGTACACCCTGCTTCATCTGCCTGAGCTTCAGGCCCCAGGATTTCTTGTCCTTCCTTTCCTGCTGAAATCAAAGGACAAGGGATTAAGATACATGTGTCACAAACATTTTAACTTCTAGAAATCGAAAGAGGAAACTTTCAGTTCAGACTGTATTTAATTTGGATTTTTCTTTTATTGTATAAGCACACTGGGATTTCAGCAGTATTTTAGAAGATCTCTATTTAAAGGTAGTAGGATTCTTTTTCATTTTCTTTCTTCTTTTCCAGAGCACAAATTTCTGTGTGGTAGGCATTGTGCTAGATGTTTTAGAAAGTTATTCTTAATCTCTGTAACAGTCTATCAGTTAAAAATGCAAAACAAAACTTGAAGCTTGGAAAAGTTAATGTGCCCATAGACACACAGCTCTTAGGCAGAGAAAGGGAGTTTGAATGCAGATCTGACTGACTCCAAAGCCCACTGTCTACTGTGCCTCTCCCTGCCTAGCTGGAGGATAGGAAAGTAGAGCAATGGAACACGTATCATCACAGGTATCATCAAAGTAACCAGCTGAGGCACTGTGTCTTCTGTTGCTCATTTATTATTCTCACTACTAATAAAATAATGATAAATATTTTAGATGTTTGTTATTTTCCCTTGTCATTTCAATGTTTATGAAGGGCTAAGTATAGCATTCCACATAGAACAGATTCAGAGTAATTATTTTATATTATAAATAAATCCATGCTTTGTGGCAAGGAGAAATTGTTTTGTATATTTGCATAATTATTTTAATATTTTATCAAGAACATTATGGGTGTATGAAGGAGTTAAAACTACTCCTTGAACTATAGCAGAGTAAGTGCATAATTGTGACCAGAATAGTTAAATGCTGTGCTAAAACACAATATAGTTATGCAGACCCCCATCAATTAGCACCGAACATGGCAGTCAGAAGTTCTAACTTGGGGATCCTGAAGCAGCAGAGCCCTGAGCGGCAGTAACTCAGCCAGGACAAAGTGTCAGTCTGGAAAACAACAGCTTGGGGATGCAATGAAGTGATGGAGGTTACCTGGGCACCACGGGGGAAGTGGCAGAGTTGAAAACAGGATTAGGTGATACAGAAGAAACAGATCCCACCACAAAGGAGACCACACAGGGCCACTGAGAGAGGCTGGGCAGCCACGAACTGGGAGCCAAAGTCAAACTAACAACTTTTGGGCTCGTGGAGAACTGGAGAACTCCATCGACCAGAAGAATCAACCAACCTGCAGTTGGAACCAGCAAGGAAAACAAAAGAGGGACCCTGCCTCCAGGGCCTTTCACATCAAGAGTCGGTGAGTGACCTGGGTACAACTGCCCGAATTTACTACCGTGGAGCAAGATCTGGCAAGGGTGCTATTGTAGGGAGGGCTGAGAATCTGAGCCTGGGTCCCAGGGCAGCCCTTCGACTGCCCCACTCTGCCAGGTTCCCAGGGTTGGCGAAGGAAGGACAGTCCTGGAGACCGGCAGGAGCTACAGAACAGGCTGGGAGACCCTGCTGAGAGGCCGGGCTGCGGAACACAGACCAGGCTCATGCAGTCCGAGGCCAGGTTGAGCCTGGGTCACACCGTCCAGGAAGCTCAAACTGGCGCCCTGATCCCCCTGTAAGCTGACATCTATACCCAGCACCATTCTGCGGGGGGACGGCACCTTAGACCTCCAGTGTAAGCAGAAATATCCTGCTTGAGCTTTGCTCCTTAATCCTAGGCTGAGGAAAAGAGCCACGCATCTAAAACAATAGAAAACTTTCTATTATTCTTTAGATTTGTATTGTATCTTTCATTTAAAATTTTAAAAATTATTCTGTGCTGTTTCTGCTTTTCTCCATGCTTTTCCCCGTAATTTTACTGTTCTTCCTTTATGAGTGAGTCTGTGTGTGCTTCTCTTCCGCTTGCTTTTCCCCACCCGATACAGTTTATAGAAGGTAAGGGAATTCTCTCTTATCCCTCCTACTTCTACCCATATCTCTTCACCTGACGTCTTTCTCCTGTCTTACTCATTCTTAATTTCTCTTTTCTTTCCTCTTCCTCTTTTTACTTATCTTCTTTAAAATATTTCTCTAATACTTGTTTCAGTCACAGACTTTTCCCATCTACATTTCTCACTACCAATTTTTTTTCTGCTTTCTGTTATTCCCTGTCCTAGTTACTTTTCTTGCTACTAAGACAAAATACCCAACACCCAAAGTTAAAGGAGGAAAGGGTTCTTTTTTTTAGCTCACAGTTTGCAGAGGTTTCACCTCCAAGGCAGGGTACACAGCAGAGGGCCACTGAGGAGAAACAGTCCACGGCAAAGTGGGGTAGGCAGCAGCCAGCCAGCAGTGAAGTAGCAAGCAGCAACCCTCTTTCTACCCCTCATATGCTATCCAGGCTACATGCACTTAGGGTGGAGGGCACTCACAAGCAGGGTGGGTCTTCCTGTTACCCACACTCGGAACTGTGGCTCAATAATCACACACCCTTTATCCCAGCATCATACTCTAGATCCAGCCACCCCTGAGGAGCCCCACTTAGGACTGCAGGAGGTGTTGGGGGGACACCAGACACAGCCATCACACCCCTTTCTAAATATATAACTTGCCCTACAGCACTAGGCTCCTTTGCCCCTCTCCTGTTTCCACCTTTCCATATCACAGAGCAGAGGACTTAAAAACCCAAAAGAAAAAAGTTTTTTCCCTTTTCTCTTCCCCCCTCTGGCATTACCTGGTTCCCAACCCTCTAGGCTTTAGATGATTGATTCTATAAAATTACCATGCATGTTATTTTTCACTATTAGGGCAAACACAGCCATTCCATTTAGTGCTTTTTAACTTTGAGTCAAGACTTGAGTTGTTCAGATGCTTGCACAGTAAGTGTAGATTTTTTTTCTAGGCTAAAGGGAGACCCAACACAGGATTTTATGTTATTTCTTTTTTGGAATTAGGTTTATTTGCACTCTTCAGATCTACACAATCACATTCATCACAGGGAATTTCTACCTGTACATTCCTCTCACTTCTCTTCAACCTCTCTTTCCCTTATCTATAAATCTTTACTTTCATTTTATCCTTCCTTTCTCAATTTTTACCTTTTCCTTTCCTTCCTGTTTCTCACACCAGAGAGACAACGCAATATATGTGTGTCTGATTTATTTCACTTGAGTATGGTCTCAAGGTAGATCCATTTACCTAGAAATGTCTCAAGTTTATTCTTTATGGCTAAGCAGTACTCCATTGTATATTTAAAAAAAACCCACATATTTTTTATCCACTCATCAGTTTATGGGAATTTGAGTTGTTTCTAAGATTTAGTTATTATAATCTGTGCTGCTATAAACATGGGTGGACATATGTCACTATGGCATGATGCTTTTAATTCTTTTAGGAAGATACCCAGAAGGGGAAAAGATGGGTCAAATGGTTCTTCTAATTCTTTTTTTTTTTTTTTGAGGCATCTCCACACTGATTTCCACAGTGGTTTCACAAGTCTACATTCTTGGCAACAGTGGAGAAGAGTTCCTTTTTCCTCATAGCCCTACCAGCATTTATGTTGGTTGATTTCTTGATAACAGCAATTCTTTCTGAAGTGAGATGGAATCTCAGCATCGTTTTAATTTGTATCTTTTGAATGGCCAGTGATGTTGAACATGTTTTAATATATTTACTTGCCATTTGTACTTTTTCATCTGAGAAGTACGTATTCATCTCAGACATCTATTTTTCAACTGGGTCTTTAAATTTGGGGAGTCTGATCTTTTTCATTTGAAATGTTCTAGATATTAGTCTTTCGTCTGGGGAACAACTGGTTAATTTTTTCCCCCACTGTGGGAGTTATCTAGTCACTCTGTTGTTGCTTTCTCTTGCTGTGCAAAAGCTTTTTAATAAGATGAGGTCCAAGTTGTTGATTCTTTGTAGTATTTCCTGTGTTATCAGGGTTCTGTTCATAGTCTTTTTCTGCAGCTATGTTTTCAAGAGCTCTACTTCTTCTCTCCTCCAGCAGTGTATCTGTTTTAATATTTAGATCTTTGATCCATTTCGATTTTAGTTTAGTGCACTGTGAGACAGAGGTCTAGTTTTAGTCTTTGGCATGTGGAAAGCCAGTTTTTCCAGCACCATTTATTAAGGCTACCTTTCTTCCAGTGAATGTGAGTGTGCTTGGGGTTGCTTCTGCATCTTCTAATCCACTCCAAAGATCCTCACATCTTTTTTTTTTTTTTTTTTTTTTTTTTTTTTTTTTTTT
>NW_022900931.1:32617941-32620071 GCF_012274545.1 Fukomys damarensis | reverse complement strand
TATAATTTCAAGTCAGGGATTGTGATGTCCTTGCCTTGCCTTTGTTGCCCAGAAATGCCTTTGCTATTCTAGGTCTCTTCTGGTTCCAAATGAATTTTATAATTGTGTTCTCTAGTTCTGTGAGGTAGCTAATGGTATTTTGATTGGGACTGCACTCAGTCTGTGTAACAATTTTGCGAGTTAAGGACATTCTCATTATGTGGGCTCTACCTAAGAGCAAGGGATATCTTTCCGTTTTCTGATATCCTCAATCTCCTTTTTCAGAATACTCTAATTTTCAATGTATATATTCAATGTATTTTCAGTGTATAATTTTCAATCTTTTCCTTTTTTAGATTGATTCCTAAGTATTTCATCATTTTGCATGCTATTGTTTTACTAATTTCTCTCTCAGTAAGTTTGTTATTTGGGTATAGGAATGCTATTCATTTCTGAGTACTGACTTTGTATCCAGCTACTCCAGTAAATTTGATTATTAAATCTATAAGTCTTTTGGTGGAGTTTTGGGGTCCTCTATGTAGAGTATAATGCCATCGGCAAATAATGATAATTTAACTTCTTCCTTTCTTATCTTTATTTCTTCTCTTATCTAATTGCTTTGGCTCGTGTTTCTGGAACTATATTGGATAGGAGTGGTGATAGTAGACATCCCTGACAAACCAACAGTCAATATTAAACTAAATGGTCAAAAACCGAAACATTTCATTCTTATGTTATTTCTCAACCGGGCCTGATAGATATCACTGTAATGGATCAGCCTGTTGCTGCTGTAGCTGATTTGACTGCACAGGAATATTCCTGACTCGGTGGAAAACTTCATGCCAGTGAACCTGTCTGCCAAATCTACCATCACACTCAGGAAGAGGGACAGACAGTTCCCAACACAAGGACTTGCACTGGATCAGACTCTGCAAGAGTGCCTGCAGCTGGGCAAACAGAGGTCCTGAGTCTGAGTTGCTTTCGAAACTGTCTGTGCTGGAGGGCTGAAGAGTTACTGAGACTCTGACAAAGGAGCTACTTGGGAGTCACATACGCAGTGTTTCATTAGAATATTTAATCTGCTGTCATTCGGTATCTTATAGGTTTAAGTTTTTGTGTGTTTCCTGATTTATTTAGTAGTGTGGGGTCATGTTCTTTTATGACTTCCTGTGTTTATTAGGTTGTCACTTTTATGTATTTGTTCTTTCACTGGCTCTGATTTAATAGGTATCTAGGTTCCTTCCCTAATCTCAGCTCCCTATCTCAAACCTGAAATAATATTAATATATTTTAAAATTCTTTTTCTAAGTACCTAAGTTCCTCCTCCAAGTTTTTGAATTTCCCATACTGAGCTCCTCATAGTCACTCCTACCTTCTCTAGCATTACTCCATGATGCTCCCACCTAAGCCTCTGGCTCCTCCATGTCTTACCTACCTTACAGTCCTTTCTATCACACACAGCTGACAATCACATATTCTACTCCATCACAAAGTAAACCCCCTTACTCCCACAACATATCCTCTGAAAACTCTCAGTGCTAACACTTCTACTCAACTAAAAGTACTCCTTTGACATCGGACCCCACATCCACCTATTCTCAGCCACCAAAATTCCCTGCTCAGTCCCCCTTAGTATCTAACACTCCTCATCCAACCACTGCATTACTTAAATGACAGGAGTGAATACTAGCACTGGACATACAAAGCTGAGAGTGACTCACAGGGAGGCAATATCCTTCCATTCTCCCCATCCCACAGACCAACCACAAATAATAAACTGTCACAGTGTGCACAGAGAACATAGACGAGGGAAATGTAATTACAAGGACTATCACACAGAAATGTTGTAAGACTGAATTTATAGTTGCTGTTATAATCAGAAGTAATTCTTTCGGCAAAACATAGAGACAGAGTAAAAAATCACTTACATAACAGGAGTAAATATTAGCACTGAACATTCAAAGGTGAAAATTATCCATGGGGAGGCAATATCCTACTAAACTCTCCAAATAAGCTACACACTCTCCTCACTTCTCTAGTCCCCAACCTGCAACAACCCTTCCCAAAAAGGATGGGCAGAGATAATTAAAAATACACACACACACACACACACACACACACACACACACACACACACACACACACCGAACG
>NW_022900931.1:32609732-32617889 GCF_012274545.1 Fukomys damarensis | reverse complement strand
ACACACACACACACACACACACACACACACACACACACACACACACGGAACGGGAAACAAGGAAGTAGAAGATCTCTGAACCCAACTCCCAACTCTCCCAAGGCAGGGCAACAGGTCACAAAGGAAGAAGAAATCACCAAGTAACAGAAATCTACGAAAAGCTCTTAGAAGAGATGAAAATAGATGAGTTTAAAGAGGAAATGAATAAAAATTCACAGCAATTTCACTACTGAGTGTCCAAGGTGAATTTTGGGGAAATAGGTAAAAACTGGATGAGCTAACCAAAGCAGTTCAAATTTCGAATGACAGATTCAGCAAGGATGTGGAATACCTGAAATAAAAACAACTATATGCAATTTATATACTGTAGAAATGGCACTGAAGACAGTGTCCGATACTGATGACAAATAGTGTATTAGGACAATGAGCTCAAAGACAAAGAAAATGAGAGAACAAGAGAAGACTATTCAGCAGCTACACATGACCAGAAGAAGACTGATCTAAAGCTAATTGGAGTTAGTGAATCCATCTGTGCTATCTTGTAGTTTTTCTCTACCATGCTTACAGAAATCATGGAAGAAATTTTCCCAAATATAAGAAAAGAGTTTAGAAAGAATATAAGCAATGTTTACAGTACACCAATTATGAAAAAAGAAGTTCACCAAGACACATCTTTATTAAATTACCAGATATCCAAAACAAAAACCAGATTTTGAAAAGCATCCAAAGAAAAACAAAAGAATTACATATAAAGACGAACCAATGAGAATCACAGCAGATTTCTCAACACAAAACCTAAAGGCCAGAAGAACTTGGAGTGAAGTATTTCAAGTGCTAAGAGCAAGTAACTTCCAACCCAGATTAACTTACCTAGCAAAGCTCTCCTTCAAAAGAGAGAAATAAGGTATTTCTATGAAAAACAAAAACAAAAAGAGTGCAAAACCAGCTCTAGAGAAAATACTTACGAATAATCTCAACAGAAACAATGAATAGGACCCAGGTAAAAACACAGAAGAAACTAGTGAAGTCAATGGATAAAGAGCAAAAAACAAAACAAAAAAAAATAGTAAAGCAAAATAAAGGTACACCAACAGATAAAGGAGGAAATAATAGTAAGTAAACAACGTATCTCAGTAATATCTCTCAATGTGAATGACCAACTCCAATTAAAAGTCACAGACTGTCAAGGTGGATCAAATGACATAATTCAACTATTTGTTGTACTCAAGAAATTCATCCAAAAAGGGATTTTCAGACTGAAAAGGACACAAAACAACATTTCATGGACCAAGATCTGAAAACCAGCAGGGGTAGCAATTCTAAAATCAGGGTTAGCAATTCTAATATCAACTTCAAGCTAAAACCGATTAGAAGGGACCCCCCCCCACCAAGTCACTACAGACTAGTTTAAGGGAATAATCCAACAAGAAAAGAGAACATTGATAAACATATATGCATTAAACATATATGCATTAAATACTGAAGCACCTATCTTCATAAAACAAATGCTGAAATTAAAAGATCAAATAAATACACAATCATAGTAGAGGATTTTAACACCCCACTTTTGCAAAGATACAGATGAACCAAACAAAAAAACCAATAAACAAATTTCAGAGTTGAACTGCACCCATAAACATATGAATTTAATGGATATAAACAGAGCATTCTACCCCTCTACAATGCAGTATACATTCTTTTCAGAAGCATGTGGTACTTTTGCCAAAACAGATCACATACTAGTCCACAAAGAATGCTTAAGTAAACATATGAGAGATTACCTTATGCATACTATAGACCACTATGTAAAGAAAATAGAAATCCAAAGCAAGAAATTTTGAAAAAGGCAAAAGTTTCTGGAAAAGTAACAATATACTCCTTAACAACCAGCGGGTCACAGAAGAAATAAAAACGGAAACTTAAAAAAAAATTCTGGAAGTTAATGACAATGATGGTACTACTCCTTGAAACCTCTGGGACACTATGAAAGTAGTTTTAAGAGGAAAACTCATCACAATCAATGTTGACATTAGAAAAATAGAGCAAGCTCAAATAGACAACCTATGATAAATTTAAAAATATCTGTGAAACAACAATAAACCGTCCCAAACAGAAATTGAGGGATATTATAAAAAAAGAGTGGAGATAAATGAAATTGACACTATAAAAACAACAAAGAAATCAACGAATCGAAGAGCTTGTTCTTTGAAAGAATAAATAAAACAAACTCCTAGCAAGACTTAGAAATAAAAAAGGTGAAATCACAACAGACACTGTGGAAATTCAGAAGATAGTAACTACAGTGGTACCTCAGTTCACAAATAATTCTTTCCATGTCTCTGGTGGATGAGAAGCAAATTAAATTTCCCCATAAGGTTAAACCTACTAACTGAATTTGATTAGGTTCTCACCCAATTTGGTTTTTCCAGAATCATGGGAAGAATTAAATTTGTGAGCTCAGCTATCACTGCACTTCATAAATTATATTCCAACAAATTAGCAACTTCTGAAGAAACAGACAGGTTCTTAGACATATACAAACTACCACAACTAACCACAGAAGACACAGTAATGAAACTACCAACCAAAAGTCCAAGACCTGAAAGATTCACTGCTGAATTCTACAAAACTTTTAAGGATTTTTAAAAATCACCAGTACTCCTCCAACTGAAAGGGATGGAGTGCTCCCAAACTGATTCCAAAAACCATAGGCCAATCTCCGTAAGGAGCACAGATGTAAAAATCCTCAACAAGATATTAGCAAAGAGAATGCACCACATTATAAAAAAACATACATCACGATCAAGTAGGTTTCATCCCAGAGGTACAAAGATGGTCCAACACAAAGAAGTAAGTGTAATACATAATAAACAGTAGTAAGGTAAAAAAATATATATTGATAAGATACAGAAAATGCTTTTAACAAATTAAAAAATTCCTTCAGGATAAAACCCTTGAATGAAACAGGTATAGAAGGATCATACCTAAATATGATAAAAGCTATACAGTGACAACCCAATAGCCAAAATAATACTAAAAGCATTCCCCCTAAAATCAGGAACAAGACAAGGAAGTTCACTCTCACCTCTTGTATTCAACATAGTAATTGAAACATTAGGCAGAGCAATTAGGCAAGAGAAAGAAATAAAAGAGATAAACGTAAGAAGGGAAGAACTCAAATTATTATTTGCAGGTGACATATGTTACATAGAAAACCCAAAGAATTCTTAGAAATCCAAAAAAAACTTCTGAGAATTAATAACCAACTTCAGCAATGTAGCAGGATGCATGATCAACACACACACAAAAAGTTAGATTTGGTGTACACCAATAATGAATAGGATGAGAAAAACTATGACAATAATACCCTTCATAATAGGTTAAAGAAAAATGAAATACCTAGGGATTGACCTAACTACGGAAGTGAAAGACTTCTACAAAGAAAACTACAGTACTCTTCAAAAAAGGCGCCCAAAGAGGACATCAGAAAATGGAAAGACTTCCCCTGCTCCCAGAAAAGCAGAATCAGTATTTTCAAAATGGCCATACTGCCAAAAGTGTTATACAAGTCAAGGCAGTCTCAATCAAAATATCAACAGCATACTTCATAGATCTAGAAAAACAATCCAAAATTCATATGGAACCAGAAAAGACCCAGGATAGCAAAAGCAATTTGGGCCAACAAGGGCAAAGTGGGAGGCATAGCAACACCTGACTTCAAGCAACAGTGATAAAACTGGCATGGTTCTGGAACAAAAAGAGATACACGAATCAATGGAACAGAAATGGCACAACGAGCTATTTCATCTTTGACAAAGGGGCCCATAGCATATGCTGGAAGAAAGTCTATTCACAAAGTTGTGTTGGGAAAACTGGTCAATTCTGTGCAGAATATTGAAACTGGACCCTTATTCACCATATACTAAATTAAAATCAAATACCTAAACATTAAAACAAACACTAAACCTACTAGAAGATAAAATAGGTAAAACATTTGTAGACATAGGTATAAGAAAAGATTTTCTAAACAGAACCTCAACTTCTCAAGAAATAACGTCAAGGATCAACAAATGGGATTATATCAAACTAAAAAGCTTCTGTATAGCAAAATAATCAGTGAAAAGACAACCACAGAGTGCCAGCTACTCCTCAGACAGAGGACTAATATCTAGAATACTATACAAAGAATTCAAATATTAAGCCACCTAAAATTAAAGATCCAGTCAAGAAATGGACAAGAGAAATGAACAGATACTTCACAGAGGAAGAAACACATATGATCAATACATGTAAAAATGTTTGACATCTCTGGCTATCAGAGAAATGCAAATTTGAACATATAACTCCAGAAAGAATAGCAATCATTAAGAAATCAAACAAATGCTGGTGAAGCTATGGTGAAAAAGGAACCCTCTTTCACTGTTAGTAGGAATGTAAACTAGTACAACTATTAATAGAAATCAGTATGGAGATTTCTCAAAGAACTGAAATTAGAAGTTTCATATAACCCAGGGATCTCACTGCTAGGTGTCTTCCCCGAAAAGCTTAAGACATCATACTATAGTGATACATGCACACCAATATTTGTAGCAACACAGTTCATAATAGCAAAATCCTGGAAACAGCCTGTATACTAATCAACAGCTGACTGGATAAAGAAAACGTGCTATTTATATATAATGGAGTATTACTCGGTCATAAAGAATGGCAGATTTAAGACATTTGTAGAAAATGGAAATGCACCTGGAAAATACAATGTTGAGTGAAATAAATCAGATAGACAAGTTTAAATACCATACTGTCTCTCATTTGAGTGAGGCAAAGCCCAAAGAAGATGGTAAGGATGACGAGGATAGAAGGGGTCAAAGAGATTTGTTGCAACAGGGAAATGGTCTAAGGGTAAAAGCATATGGGGTGAGGAGGAAGGGAAGGGGAAATAAGTAGAATAAAGATATGCCATGTACAGGCACCTAATAACATCAATTAATGTAAATACTACATGCTATAACATGAACTAAGATTAATAATGTCAGCAAGAATGAAAAATGGGATAGGGGAATTGGAGGAGGGAGGGAGAGAAGGAAGGGGATTAAAAAACTGTGGTATGTAGACGTAACCACACCCCACGATGACTGGAAATTGCACAACTGCAAATATGTACTAATAAAATTTTTAAAATTCTGATTTATAGTTTTCCTAAATTTGATTGTTGAGAAATAGAGCAATAATTAATCAAAATCTTTGCATCAAATTAAAGTGTTTTGGATTATCAGCATATGCTCAGAAGATTTTCTTTACTCATTTTTACCCTAATACTTAAAGATGATCACTGTATGAAAAATAGCTAAAATATGCACAAATCTTTTTAGACCAATATAAAAGTTCAATGTAGACGATCACGATTAACATCTGCTGAAGAATTCTCACTTTACACTTCCCATCAGCAAAATGATACTTCAAAAATTCCTGCAAAGAGTTCACGAAATTATAGGATAAACACCTGTGTTTGGTAAGTAATTGTAAACTTAACCTCTCCTCCTTTTCCCTCACCAATACATCTACCTAAGCCAAAGTAATAAAAACAGTATGCCTATGGGTAATTATAGGATGTTACTATAGTTATTTATTGTGTATTTATGCTTTTTATTTTTCTTCAGATGAAAATCAAAACAGTAAAGAATTAGTACTTGCTAAGATGTCAAATCACATTTTGAATACAGTTAATTTATATTTGTAGTTATTTAGCTAATTAGCTGATTCAATTAATTTATTTCTGCTTCCACTTCTCTGCTTAGACTAAAATCAGGCTTTTTAGATGAGCATTTTGCATAGTTTGGACTCTGTTCTCAGACTTAATACCCACTATTTAAAAAAACTAGAAGGCTCCACTCTTACTCATTATTGGGGGTAGAATTCTGGTCGAAAAAATAACACCATGTTCCCTACTGAAGCCAGAAACGACCCTAATGCTGGCCTGTAACATGAACATACTTCTTTCGATGCAGAAAGTGCTGCCCAAGAATAGGCCGCTTCCTGCTTCCCCAGCGGACTGACTAACGTTAGGGTGTACTCAAAGGGCCCTCTAAATGTTTCTTGTGCAGCATCCTCCCTCCTGTGTTCTGATTTTATCTCTAGGAAATACAATGAATAGCATAAGAAAATCTACTTGTCCACAGGACTTTTTTTCCTAAAAGACAATAATGTCAACACACTCTGATCGGTTAATCTGAATGCAATTTAAAAAGGAACATGAGAAAACTCCTAAGGCTTCTGCTTTAGTTTAAATTCCAAAGCAAATATACAAATGAGAAGAACTCCTGAGTAATAAAACTTTGTTTTTTCAAAAGTCAAACTACACCTTGAAAAATAAGTCATGAAATATTACTCAGCATAAAAAGGAACAAATTACCGATACATGCCACAACTTAGAGGAAATTCCAAAAAATCATGTAAAGTGAAAAAGCTAGTCCAAAAGATACACACTCTATGAGGTCATTTGTATGACACTCTCCACATCACAAGCTTAAGATAGAGAACAGATCAGTGCAGCAGGAAGCAAGAGAGGTGAGCACACACCAGGAAACTAGGGCGCCTTGCAATGACGGAAGTGCTCTGTGCCCTGACTGGGACAATCAGTCTCATACTCTGGTGATGATTTCCATTACAGCTCTGCAAGATGTTAGCACTAGACGAAGCTAAGCGAAGGGTGTGTAGGCTCTCTCTTTTATTTGTGAATCTATAAATGTGTTTTGGTTGTAAAACTGCAACTATATCCAAATGAAAAGTCCAGTTAAAACTGGGTCAAAGGCAAATAACAGAAATTTAGATGCAGCTCATTTTAGCCATAATTCCAAGTAAGTAAAAACAATGTCAACAAATGCAATTTATTTTAACTAGAAATCCAAGACTTATTATCAATTAAATAATAGAACTGTTTTAAGTACAGGGCTGATGTTTAACACATGCTAAATTCTAAAATTTTCATTTAAAAAATTCATACCAAAACAAAAAATGCTGAGATTTTCTGTGTAGCAATTTCTAAGAGGCACAGTAAGGGGCTGAGTCAGACTCTACCCTCAGTAAGTCTTCTCTTACTGTAACTTCTCCCTGCTGTTCATTTTTACTGCCCCTGTTAAAGAAAATCAATCCAAAAAGCACATGACAACAATTTAAACTTAAATGCCCAAATTGAAACTTAAAAGTGTTCAAACTTTAGGGATTAAATGTTACACTGTTTACTTTTCCAGTTTCATTTTTTTCTCACCTGTATCTTCCAGTCTCTAATCATATAAACAAATATGTGTGGTGCAGGTTGAACACCCCTGCCCTGAAGATCTGAATTTAAATTCTGGATTTTGGAACATTTTCGATTTTTGGCTTAGGAACACTTGGCTACTAAAATTCATGCAAATATTCCAAAACGTGAAACACTTCTGCTGCCAAGCATTTCAGATAAAGGGATATTCCATTGTATCTATCAAAGTCACAGTAAATATAATTTGCAATGCCTACGAATACCTGGTAATTTTAGATGAAGAAAAAAAAATACATGAAGCAAGATTCAGTTAATATGGAGAAAGCACAAATACCCAGTCTCCTACTGAATGCCGCTAAAAAACCCTGGGAAGTATGCATAGAGAAGAGATATTTGAAGACAGACACTTGAAAGACAAATCACACAGCAGGTAGCAGGTACACCGGAAAAGGAGATGGGGTAAAACTGAAAAAATTTTTACCAGCTGTACCTCAGACAAAGGACTATTATCTAGAATATATAAAGAACTCAAAACAATCAGTCCCCCCAAATATAAAGACCCGATTCAAAAATGGGCATCCGAAATGAACAGACATTTCTCAGACAAAGAAGTAAAAGCAGCAAGTAAATATATGAAAAAATGTTCCACATCACTGGTCATTCGAGAGATGCAGATGAAAACAACACTGAGATTCCACCTCACCCCACAAAGAATGGCTGCTATCAAGAAATCACACAATAACAAATGTTGGCGGGGTTGTGGGGAGAAAGGAACCCTCCTCCATTGTTGGTGGGAGTGCAGACTAGTGCAACCACTATGGAAATCAATATGGAGATACCTCAAAGAGCTTGGACTGGAGGTTCCATTTGACCCAGCCATCCCTCTGCTGGGTATCTTTCCA
>NW_022900931.1:32595499-32607996 GCF_012274545.1 Fukomys damarensis | reverse complement strand
AATCACACATGTGTAAATACCAAATAGTTTCCCTGGTGGTGAATATTCTGCAACAATGCATAAGATTCTAATAAGATTACTGACATTTAGAAATGGGAGGAAAGGAGCTAAAGGTGTAGGGAAGGTGTGATGCATAGGGGAAGAACAAAAAGGGAAAAGAAAAAAATGTGAGAGAATGAAAAGATGAAAATAAAGTGTTTGTAGATGGGGAGGGGAGGAGGGGGTGAAGGGAGGGCAGAGGTAAGGGGAAAAAATGAGAATCAAGACTTGCCATGTAAAGGTACATGATCCCAACAATGAATGTAACTGTACTGTATCCCTAAAATGTACCAATAAACTCAATAAAATTAAAAAAAAAAACAAAAAAAAACTGAAAGCACCATCGTACGTGTTCCTTTACTCTGGTATTCCTGGTCCTAGAAGTGGACACTGCGGCACTGTGGTTATTGAAGCTCACAGAGCAGAAAAGGACTCAAAAAAGAGAGAAATAGTCACTTCCCCTCTTTTCTTTTGCCTCAGCCCCAGATCATTCCATGGTAGTATCAGAGACAACAGTGACAGCAGGAGCCTGAAGGTGACTAAAACTTGAGGGAGGGGAACTTTCTCTCCAGGTGAGGGGATGTGACCTCAAAAAGATGGTATATAAATGTCCACTGAATTCTTTCTCTGCACTTTCCTCCAGGCGTAGTTGCAGGAAGGGCGTGGCAAGTTGGGGAAATAAAGTCCACATGTTTGTGCTCGATGACTGAAAAGGTGAGTCCCAGGGAGCTCAAAGTCCCCATTGTGGTTTATATCTAGATGTCTCCCTCATGCCTCACAGCATCGAAGGTGGGACTTTGGATGCTGACTGGTTTTATGGGACCCTTACAGCTGACTTGCTGTTAAGAGGCAGGGCCTGATGGGAGAGGTGGATCACTGTGGTGTGACCTGGAAAGGTGTCTCCCATTCTGGCTCTGGCTTGGCCCTCTGCTTCCTGTCTGTCATGCTGTGAGAGAAGCTCTTTTCTGCCATGCTGTTCTGCCTCTGAGTCAGCCAACCATGAGCTGTAAACAAGAGCCAAAATAAACTTCAAGAGTTGTGGGTGTTGAGTACTGTGTTCCAGCAATAAGAGAAGTGACTATGGAGTACCAGGGAAGATTCAAACAGTGCTGTGAAGGTTTTAAAAATGAACTGTTTATGAAACCACAACTTACAAAGTTGGTAAGAACTTAAAAATTTGAATATAACTGGGTAAGTTGCCTGCTAAACCAAAAATGTCAACAATTTTGTATAGGATTTAAATAAAAATAAGGTTCTCATAACATTAATACTCAACATGTGCAGTATACAATCCAAAATAATCTGGAATACAATAAGTCAGTAAGTCTCAACTCATATGGAAAAATATGAACAAAAGAAAGCAGTATTGAGAAGACACAGATGTTGGAATCATCACACAAAGACTTTAAGGCAGCTTCTACAAAAGTGCTCCAAGAAATAAGGGTGCACATCCTACAAAAATGGACAAAATAGAAGTTTCAGCAAGCCAGGCATAGTGGAACACGCTTGTTAATCCCAGCACTCAGGAGGCTCAGGCAGGAGGATTGCCACAAGTTCAAGGACAGTCTGGGTTACATAGTGAGACTCTGCCTCAAAAAAACAAAACATAACAAACCCAAAAGAAGTCTTAGAAAATTCTCTGTAAATAGAGATTAAAAAACAATCAAAATTACAATAACAAAAATGAAATTTTTTGAGGGGTAGTGGGAATCAAACTCAGGACCTTGAGCTTGCAAGGTAGGTATGGCGCCTCTGAGCTAAATCCCTGACCCAATAACAAAAAATTTAAATATCACTGCAAAATCAGAAGAAAGAGAAGTCATGGAACTTGATAATAAATCAATGGAAATTATTCAATGTGAACAAAGAATAAAAAGATTTTAAAAAATAAGAGGTGGGATGTATGGGGTATGTAAAAACGGGACAAAAATAAAATAACATTCATGTTAATAGAATCTTGGAAGAATCCTGAAAACAGCCAGAGAAAATGATGCATAACTACCAATAAACACTGACTTAAAATACTAGATGTATCACCAGAAATCATGAATTATAGAAGAAGTGGAAAATATCCTTCAGAAATGTGGGAAAACACAATAAAGACAGTCTCAGACAGAAGAAAGATAAGTGTTCATTGCAGCAGACCTGTTCCACCAAAATCACTGCTAAATGAAAATCATCATAAAGAAGATGAAATGGTATCAGAGGCATATTTACAAATGTCAGGAGTGAAAGAAATGTATATACAGCTACTTCAAAAAGGGAAAGAGGGGGATGAGTATTTAGCTCAGTGGTTCTGACACCTGCTTTGTAAGCTCAAGGTCCAGAGTTAGATTCCCGATATTAAAACAAACAAACAAAAAAACAAAAAGGGAAGGAGGGAGTGTAGTGGGGGTAAGGTTTCCATGTTCCTTTTGGAGTGATAAAATCCTGATTGTAAGTAGACTGTGAAAAGCTTTTTATACACATAGTTAAGTCTCATGCTCTATGAACTCAACTAGTCAGATACTCCAAAGTGTATATATTCTATAGTTACTATTAAAATATCTATACAAGGAGATACAGCAAAAAAAAGAACACAAAATATTCAAAAGATCCAAAAGAAAGAAAATAGGAAAATAGAAGAATGAAAAACAGGAAATAAACACTAAAATTATAAATTATCAAATATAAAAATTACATTAGCTATAAATGTTTGAAATAAGCAATCAAAGGAGAGATTATCAGGATACATGGAAGAAAGAAAAGCTCCCTTTACACCCTAGCTACAAAAAAATGATTTCATAGCTGTTGTGGCGTATATCTAGATGTACCCCCAATCTTACAAATGGGTCTGAAGTATGTGATGCTGGGATTAAGTGTGTGATACTGACATTAAAGGTGTGATGCTTGGATTAAGAATGTGTCATTACTAAATCCGTCCACTGATTGCTATGGCATAGTTCTGGGTATGGATAATAGGCCTATCCTGGGTGTGAGTGCTACTTGCCCTGAGGGTGTGTAGCCTGGATAGTATATAGAAGACAGCAAGAGACAGCAAGAGGGCTGCCACCGAAGTTTGCCCCTGCTTCGCCCCTTTGCAGCTTGCCGCCTTTTGTGGTTTTCTCTGCTATGCCGCCTTTCCTTGGAGCCAACGAACTATGAACTGAAACCTCCACAAACTGTGAGCTACAATTAACCTTTCTTCTTTTGACTTTGAGTGTCAGATATTTTACTGCAGCAACAAGAAAACTAACACTGAAGCTAATGATATAGTTAGGTTAGAAAGTAGAATGATGAAAAATTGCATAAGCAAACACTAATCAGAGATTATATTAATGTCAGAAAAAGTAGACTATGGAGCTTAGAAAATTACCAGAAATAAAGAGAAATACTGCATAGTAATGATTTGATTTACCAAGAAAACACAATAATCTTAAATATGTAGGCAAAGAACAGATTTTAAAACAGATGGAGCAAAAATGGACAGAAGTAGAGACAAAGCCACAATAATTGCAGACTTCAATAGTCCCCTCACATTAACAACTGACAACAAGTAGATTAAAAAAAAATCATCAATGGGGCTGGGGATTTAGCTCAGTGGTTCCGCGGCCTGCCTCACAAGCGCAATGACCTGAGTTTGATACCCAACAGTCCCCCCAAATCATCAAGGAAACCAAAGAAACAGCCACAAAAACTAAACTGAATTGGCAATTGTAGAATACTCTACCCCAAAATAGCAGAATTCTTTTTTACACATCCACGAAAGTACATCTAGCTTTTTAAAATAAATTTTGAAGAACTGAAATGAAAATATGTTTCTCTGATCATAATGAATTTAAATGATGTCAGTAGAACAATAAATCTCTAGACATTTGGAAATTAACACATTTCTAAATGGATCAAAGAGAAAAATAGAAAAAAAATTGGGGATATTCTTATATCAATCCTTAGAGGGAGATTTATAGCATTAAATGTCTAGGCCAGAAAAGAAGGTCTCAAAAATTTTAAGTTGTATGTTACTAAAACAGAGAAAAAAGGACTAAAATATGTAAACAATAAAATACTAAATATTTGAACTAAAAACAGAAAAAGAGACAACCAATGAAACAAAAAGATAGTTCTTTGAAAAGAACTTTAGTAATACTGACCAAGAGAAGACAAACTACTACTACTATTATTATTGTTATTTTTTGGTATCAGGAATCAAACTCCGGACCTTGTGCTTGCGAGGAAGGTGGCAGCACCACTGAGTTCAATCCCTGGCCCCAACTACTAAGATTATTAATGAAGAGGAATCATCACTACAGAACCACGAGATGGTAAAAGGGTAATATAGAAATTCTATTAACAACTCTCTGCACACCTAAATTTGAAAACTCTGAATGGAGCAATTCCTTAAAAATCAGAAACTATTAAAACTTCTTGGAGATGAAACAGATAGCCTGAATATTTATGTAATCATTTAAAAATTAAATTTTATCTTATATGAGAAACTCCAAATATAACTAAAGAACAAAATAAAAGGCAGCAGGAAGCAGGGAGATCTTTTTCAAATGGGAAGGAGAACAAGAGATGAAGGTAGTGGGGAGGGATGGAAGGGAAAAGGGCTAAACAGAAAGAGAAATGAAGACAATAAATGGATACAGAGCTTTTGCAAATGGGAAGGGAAATGGGTTGGAGCAGGGAGGGAAGGCAGGAGAGCAGAATGAAAAAAAATTAAGGTGTATTATGTACACATACAAACTCCCCCGTGTTAACTATAATTGTGCACTGTAAGCATGTAGTAATAAAAGAGTAAATAAAAATTGAATTTTAAGACATTCTCATAAAACTCACACCCAGATTTCACTTGCAAATTTTATCACATTTAAAGAAATGAGACCAAGTTTAAACAACTTTTTCCAAGAATATAAAAGATAAAAGAACACTTTCCAACTCATGAGGTATTACTCTGATATCAAAACCATACAATAGTAGTACAAAAAGAAAACTTACAGAGCAATAATCCTAATGAATGCTGAGACAAACATCTTCAGCAAAGTATTAGGAAGTCAAATTCAGCAACATGTAAAAATAAAATTAGCAAATGGGGCTTTTCAGATAATCCAGGCTGGCTCAATAACTCAACATTCATTAACACATTTCACCATATTAGCAGGTTTAAACAAAGCTACATGGTAATTTCAACTGGTACAGAAAGAGCAGTTGAAAAAATTTCATATTTATTAATCATGAAAACTCTCAGCACACTAGGAATAGAAGGAAACAATGAATTTCAAAAAGGGCATCTATAACAAACCTAGTTGACAGCATCCTTACAGGCAAAGGACAGTGTTTTTTCTCTAAGACTTGGACTGTCACAACTCTTGACATCTTGCAATAAGTAAATAAAAAGAAATAAAAGGCATATACATTAGGAAGGGAGTAATAAAAATGTCCTTTTCAGAAGACAAAACTGTCTACATAGAAAATCCCAAGGAATCTACAAAAACTCTTAGGTCTAACTACTGAGTTCAACAATCCATAGGATATGAAGTCAACACACAAAAATCAATCATATTGCTATGCACTAGCAATGAACACTTGGAAACTAAATTAAAAGGAAACACCTTAAGTCATTGTTCCTCCTTCCAAAAATATGCAGATATAAATTAATAAAAAACTTGCATGTTATGTATATTTTGCAACTATCAAACACTAATAATCAAGTAATCAAACAAGCAGACATACCATGTTCATGAACTGGAAGACTCATTAACATAATAGAAAATGTGAGTTCTCCCTAAATAGATCTATAGATTTAATGCAATTCAAATAAAAATTCCAGCAGTACGTTTTTGGGTGGTAGAAGGGATGGAACCTAGGGGTACTCTAACACTGAGGTCTATCCCCTGCCCTAATCTATTTTGAGGTAAGATTGCACTGAGTTTTCCAAGTGGTATTCAGACTTGCAATTCTCCTGCTTCAGACTCCCTCAGTGCTGGGATTATAGCTATGTACCACTCCACCTGGATAAAGTAATCTTTAATATAGATTAATATTTAGGCAAAGGAACTCTAATAGTAAAAAATAATTAAAAAATAAAGCTTGAGGGATAACATGCTCCAATTTTAAGACTTCCTATAAAGCTAAGTAATCAGGATTAATTTGTATTGGTCAAAGGACAGACTCGATAGCAAAAGAACAGAACAGAGTACAGAAATGAATCCACAAAAGTACAGAAAATTAGTTATTGACAGAGTCACTGACAAATTAGTTACTGACAAAGAATGAACAGGCTTTTCAACAACAGTGCTGAAACTGAACATTTGTATCAAACAAAATAACCTCACATTTTACTAAAAAATTAACTCAATATGAATCTAAAAATATAAAGAAAGCAAAGGATACATTTCTGCTGAATGAGTTAAGCAAAGAGCTGTTGGACATGACATAAAAACATGATCTATAAAGGAAACACTGATAAACTGGACTTCAAAATTAGAACTTTAGTTTTGAGGGTGAGTAGAGGAGTGAAAAGACAATCTATAGTCCAGAAAAAATATTTGCTACAACTATAAGGAACTTTCAAAACAATAAAACAATGTAGAAAATACATGAAAGATGTTAACCGAGTTCACTGAGGGAAAATAAACACATGAAAATCGTAGATGGCAAAGAAATGAAAACATGTATTTCTTTGCCATCTATACTTCCATTAGCCATTAGGAAAATACAAGTAAAAAGCTACAGCTGTCATGAACATATAACTCTTAGAATGGTTAAAGCAAAATGTACTGATAAATGCATATGGGATGTACAGCAACTGGATCTCTATTTGTGGGATGGCACAGTAAACAGTTTGGCAGTTTCTTAAAACATCACATATACATTTAACATATGCTACAACAATCCCACTTCTAGGTATTTACCCTTTGAAAATCTATGTTCGCAACTCCCCCTAAAAATCATCTGTGTACTAATGTTTACAGCAGCCTTACTCATTATCTCTATAAACTGCAAGCTATGCAAATAATGTCCTTCACTAGGTAAACACATAAACAATGGCATATCTATACAACGAAACAGATTTCATCAATAAAAAGGGTCAAATTCTTGAGGCATGCATGACTTGAATCTCAAAAAGGATGCTGAGTTAAAGAAACTACAGGTGACAGAATAGATCATCAGTTTTACACCTGTGTGTGTGTTTGCATGTGTGTGTGTGTGCATGTGTGTGATAGAACTGTTTTTTGCCCTGCAGTGGCTGATACATGAATGTGTGTATATGTACGGGAGTGCCGTTAAAACTCACACAATTTAGATTCCTGACATAGTAATTTAAAAAAGAAGAAAAAAGGTACTTTCCTAGTTCAATTCTATAAATGGGGCATTTAGTGAATGGAACCCACCCCTGTGCAGCATTTGCCCCTGGCCAAATCTGCACCCATAGATTCTATGCATTGGCTGTGGCTGCCCACTAATTCCAAGTCTATTTTGTTTCTCCTCAGCATGGTGTGGCAGAAGTGCCAAGCAACAAAGTGATCTGACTGTAGACAAGGCCAATACCCTAAGGAGAAAAGGTAAGGCCCAGAGAGCCAGCTACTACAGGGAGAAATAATGGACCCGACCAGTCGTACCAGCCCTAAGGAAAGCCCATGGCTACTGTAAACTATAAACACAGAGTGCGATTTTACTGCAAAAGTGACTCGCTCACTGCAGGCTAGAGTTGAAGAAGAAACTTGGTGCCGTACTGAGAGAGACTGTGTTTAATCAGATTCCATTCGTCAAAAACGTTAAGACTGAGCCACACAGTAACTACAAAACAACTCCACATCAGGGTTTCCAGTGTCACCCTCCCATAGTGACTAAGTGAAAGTGTCAGGAGACAGCAGTGGAGAGGTTGTGGGCACTCACAGGGACTCTCAGAGATGCCTTGAGAAATTTTAAGCTCAGGTTGGGAAAGACATGGCCATGATTTCTGTGGTGAAAAAGGAGGCCAATGAGTGTGGCTTTCAGAGGCAGCTAAATATGAAAGTGCTGGCATAAAGTCCACAAAGCTACTCGAACCCTTTGCCCACTGTCTATACCCAGCATAAAGCAGTGGTCTGACTACTTTTTACATCTACCACGTGGCCAAGGATGCAGCACCCTGGACAGCTGCCACAGTCTGGGGCATAGAGATAGAGGGGCCTCTGGGCCAAGGCGGAACATCACAAACACAAAACAACCTAGGTGGAAAAAATTGTGACTTGCTGGATTTAAAGACTACAGATCCTGGAAACAAACCACTCATTCAAAAAGAAAAAAAATTTAAACTCAAATCTTCTTTCTTTTTCTGTTTTTGGTTTGTTGGGGGTCTTGTGGTTTGTCCTTTTTTGTTTCATTTTCGCTTTTCCCCTTTTATTTTTTCCTTATTATTTTTCCCTTATTTTGCTTTCTGTTCTTTTTGTTTGTGTTTTTCTGTTACTTTTATCTAATTGTATTAGTTTACTTCTCAATTAGATTCTTTTTCTTTCACTACAGAAATGTTATTGCTTTATTTTTTTTCTCATTGAGTTTACTGGTACATTTTAGGTATACAGTACAGTTACATTCATCATTGGGATATTGTACCTTTACATGACAGGTCTTGGTTCTCATTTTTCCCCCTTATCCTTGCCCTCCCTTCACCCCCTCCTCCCTTCCCTATTTACAAAGACTTTATTTCCATTTTCTCATTATTTTCTTTTCCCTTATTACCTTTCCCCTGCCCTTCCCACTTCCCCTACACCTTTAGCCCTTTCCTTCCTATTTCACATTGTCAATTATACCATTAGGATCTTATGTACCATTATAGTTTTTCACACCCGAGAAACTATTCAGTATTTACACGTGACTTATTTATTTCACTTAGGAGTATATCCTCAATATGTATCCATTTTCCTATGAATGACTCTAGCTTCTCATTCTTTATGGCTGAGTATTACTCCATTTTATAGAAAAACCACATCTTTTTTATCCAGTCTCCAACTGATGGGCAAGTGGGCTGTTTCCAAGTTTTAGCTATTACAAACTGCCGCTATAAACACAGGTGCACATATATCACTGTGATATGATTCTTTTAATTCTTTTGGAAAGATACCCAGAAGAGGGATGGCTGGGTCAAATGGAACCACTAATCTTAGTTCTTTGAGGTATCTCCATATTGATTTCCATAGTGGTTGTACCAGTCTGCACTCAACTGGATTCTTTATATCACTTTTCTCTCATCCTTATCTTTAGTAGATTAATTTTTCAAATTCTACTTTTATCAACCCTGGTTCTCTACCCACTTTATCCGTACTAGTGTAACTATTAAGCTGCATGAATAGTTAGTTAATTCGATGCTATTACTGTTGAACACTATTCTATTAGTGGAGGTATAGTTGTTGCTAAAGTAGGTATTTGCTGTATGTCAATATTTTGTTTGTCTTAATGTTTATAGTATAATTATAGACCTTTTTTCTCTGGTAAAGAGTGGTACAATAATGGTTCTTGCGGTATGTCAATATCCAGTTGCTCTCACTATTACTGATTTTATTGCTATTGCCAATGTGGCATAGTTGTTGCTCTTAACTGATTTTTTCTGTATGCCAATACCTGGATTCTTTTTGACTCATACTGCAGCCTCCTCTTCCAGATAAAGGAAGTGGTTAGATCTTTGGACAGAAGCAAAGACCTACTGATAGAGCAATACTATACAATGAGACAGGCCCTTGCCTTGTTTCCATTTTTTCCCCACAGAATGTTTTGTTCCAAAAATGTAATGGTTTGTGCTGCTGGGCAGAGCTTCTGCCCAATGTATGAAAATGTTTTGTAACTGTTTGAATTTCCTGACCTCTCAGGAATGTTCTGTAACTCTGCCACCCTGCTTCTGTGAGCATGCTCATATCAGACAAAGTGGATTTTAAACCAAAACTGGTCAGAAGAGGCAAAGATTTCTACATATTGGTTAAAGGAACTATGCAATAGGAAAAGATAAAAATTATAAACATATGCAATGAGCAACACCACACGCAACTTTACAAAACATACTCCACTGGACACAAAAGATAAGACAAACACTGGCAGGCATGGTGGCGCACGTCTGTTATTCCAGCACTTGGAAGGCTGAGGCAGGAGGATCACTGAGTTTGAGACCAGCCTGGGCTACAAAGTGAGTTCCAGTTCAGTCTCAACTACACAGTGAGACCCTGTCTCCAAAAAAAAAAAAAAAAAAAAATCAGATAAACACTAATTATAGAAAGGGACCTCAATATTATGTCACAAAAATATCAACAGAGAAATATCAGAGTTGAACTAAACCTTTGAACAAATGGACTTAATAGATATTTACAGTGTTCTAATAGAACACACATTCTTCTCAGCAACACAGAAGTTTCTCCAAAACAGAAAACATAGTAGTGAAGAAAGCAAGCTTAATTATGTAAACACAAAGTAACAAATTATCCCATATATATTATCTGAAAATAGTACAAGGAGACAAGGAATCAATAGCATAAGAAACCACAGATATTATACAAATGCATTTAAATGAAACAATATATTATTGAATAATCAGTGTGTCATAGAAGTAATTAAGGAAGAAATTAGTTCCTAGAATCAAACAATAATGCCAGTACAGTGTACCAGAACTTAAGGGACACATCAAAGCAGTCTTAAGAGGAAAGTTTGTAGCTGTGACTGCCCATATCAAAACAAAACAAAACAAAACAAAAACAAAAACCCAGAGCCAGCCCAAGTAAATAATGTAACAATGTACCTCAATGTCCTAGAAAAACAGTAACAATCCAAACCAAAAGCTAGTACAAAGAAGAAAATATAAACATCAAAGAAATCAATAGAACTGAGACCAAAACATAATACAGAGCTAATGAACTGAAAAGCTGTTTCTTTGAAAGAATAAACATAGATAAACCCTTAGCCAATCTTACCAGAAAAAGAAACAAAAGACCCAAATCAATCTAATAAAAGAAAAAGGTGAAATCCCAGTGGCTCTACTGAAATCCAGATCACTAGTAACTAATTTGAAAATCCTGTATGTACTCCAGTAAATTGGAGTATTCAAAAGGAATGGATTCCTGAATATATACAAATTAACAAACTAAACCAAAGATTTAAAAACCCTAAATAATCCAGTAATAGGCAATGAAACTGAAGGGTAATAAAAAACTTACAACTAAGAAAAGCCCCCCCCCCGCAAAAAAGAAAAAGAAAAGCCCAGGTCCTGATGAATACACTACTGATTTCTATGAGAACTTCAGGGAAGATCTGAAGTCCATGCTCTTCAAACTTTTTAATAAAATTGAAAGGAAAAGTGTAGGTGGACTGCCTTACTGATCAAGCTCAAAGCAGGCTGTGAGCAGTGCAGGCTGTAAAGAGTTAACCCGCGAGTGAGGGCAGCCTGAAGCCTACATGCTGAGTCACCACGACTCGCACCCAAATTCCATTTCCAGAGTTAAAACCTTTTCTAAAAAGACAAGGTTAATTATTAACCACAACCTATATTTCGTCTGTTCTGTTCCTAACTCAAGAATGCTTTGTCTTTTCCTTCACAAGCCCTGCCTGCATCAGTGACGTGTCCATAGCAACTGCACGTCCTCTCACGCAGCCCCTCCACCTCATTCTAACTATGACGTCACCAATAGATATCGACAGCTCTGGGTGTTCAGGGCCTTTGCTGGTTCGGCCTTGCTTGTATGAGCAGTGGTCATCCTGGCTCCCCATTTTTGTCTCTTTAATTTCGTCTTTGAGTTTTCCTTTTAACCTTGTGTCATAGCACTGAGCAGGAGATCAGGGGTCTCTGATACAAAAGAGCAGTCTTGAAGTCATTCTTGGAAACTAGCATTACCCTCAATAAAAAACTAAACAAAGATCCAACCAAAAAAGATAACTGCGGGACAATCTCTTTAATGAACATAGATGCAAAAATCCTCAACAAGATACTGGCAAACAAAATGTAACAATTCATCAAAATGACCATATGCCATGACCAGGTAGGCTTCGTTCCAGTGATGCCTGGATGGTTCAGCATACACAGATCAATAAATGCAATATATCACATAAACAGAAGCCAAGGACAAAAATCACAGGATCATCTCAACAGACACAGAAAAAGCCTTCAACAAATCCAAAAGCCTTTATGATAAAAACCCTGACAAAAATATGTACAGAAGGACTTTATCTCAATCTGATAAAAGCCAAATATGACAAACCTACTGCCAGTATCATTTTAATGGGAAATACTAAAAACGTTCCATATAGTACTCAAAACATCAGCCAGAGCGTCAGGCAAGAGAAAGAAATAGAAGGGATATATATACATACATACATATATGACAAAAATGAAGGACTTTATCTCAATCTGATAAAAGCCAAATATGACAAACCTACTGCCAGTATCATTTTAATGGGAAATACTAAAAACGTTCCATATAGTACTCAAAACATCAGCCAGAGCGTCAGGCGTCAGGCAA
>NW_022900931.1:32530478-32586311 GCF_012274545.1 Fukomys damarensis | reverse complement strand
TATATATAAAAAGAAGAAGCCAAAGTATCATTATTTGTAGATGACACTGTCCTCCTCATAAAAGGCCCAAAAATTCCATCAAAAGACTCCTAAAGTCAAAAACTAAATTGAGCAATGTCCCAGGATACAAAATTACACAAAAAATCAGTAACATTTCTGTACATTAATAATGAACCCACTGAGAAAGAAATTAGGAAAAATACCATGATAGCATCAAGAGAGAACACTTGGGAATTAACCTAGCCAAAGAAGTGAAACACCTTTACAATCACTCTGAAAAAGGAAATTGAAGAGTACATCAGAAAATGAAAGGATACTCCCTGTTCTTAGATAGGCAGAACCAATTTTGTGAAAACAGCCATACTTCAAAAACCAATATACAGATGTAAAGCTTTCTCAATAAAAAATACCAACAGAATTCCTCAAAGAACTAGAGAAAACAATCCAAAACTCATATGGAACTAGAAGAGACCAAGAACAGCAAAAGCAATCCTTCGTGACAGAAGCAAAGTGGAAGGCATCACAATTCTGGATTTCAAGTTATAAGACAAAGCTGCAGCGATAAAAACAGCATGGTATGGGCATATAAACAGACTTGTGGATCAATGGAACAGAGAGAACGAAGGAATAACCCAAGCACATTCAGCTGATCTTTGACAAAGGGAACGAAAATAGACACTGGAGAAAAGAGCCTCTTTAATAAATGATGCTGTGAAACCTGGCTATCTATATTCAGAAGACTGAATTTAGGCCCATATATTTCACCATGTACTAAACTGAAATAAAAATGGATCAAAGATTTAAATAGTAGGGCCGGGGATTTAGCTCAGCGGCTTGGTGGCCTGCCTTGCAAGCGCAAGGACCCGAGTTCAATCCCCGGTACCAAAAAAAAAAAGATTTAAATACTAAAACAAGCAATCTGATATTGGGAGCTCTTATTACACTGGCTCCTGTGTCCTTTACATATACCCTCATCTTATTTAGTTATTTGTACTTAATATTCTGGGTTATCTTATATTTCCCTGCCCCAGTTCTGGAATTAGATATTTTTCCAAGGAGCTTTGGTACCTCTTATTGGAGAACTATATTTTGGTCCCAGCTGTGAGCAGTATGTGTATGCACTGCTACTGGATGCTCCTGCTTTCTTGCCTTCTCAGAAGACAGAACCAAGAATTGGGTATATGTACATTAATATCTCTGAAACTGGATGAAAATATATGGTGAATATTTAGACTTAAAAGAAATTTATTACAGCAAAAGACACAGTGCCTTAAGTTCCCCCTCAGAATACTCCCCCTTGCTTCAAACACACTTATCATTCTTAACACTTTCTGAAGCTGTTCTGGAAGAGTCCTTTTTCATGACTTTGGAAGGTATAAACAAAAATACAGTGAATACTGCTGTCAAGGGTCATCTCATGGAAAGGCAAGATTGCAAAAACATTACGGTGTGTCCTATCCACTTTATTCACCAGATCTGGCAGTGTGCAACTTCTGGCTCTTCCCCAAAGTCAAAATAACCATGAAAGGTAAATGTTTTGAGTCAATTCAAGACATGGAGGCAGCCTAAAGACACTCATGAAAGAGGACTTTCAGAACTGCTTCAGAAAGTGGCAAGAGCGATGAGGCGTGTTTAAAGCAAGAGGTAGTATTTTGAGGGAAATTAATGGCAATATGTACTTTACTGTAATAACTTTGTTTCTGGTACTGGGGATGGAACTTGAGTCCTTGCGCTTGTGAGGCAGGCAGCAGAACCACTGAGCTAAATATCCCTGGCCCTTGGTAACTTCTTTCTCACTGAGAAACTTGGGTCATATTATATTTCATTAAGGATATAATTAGTTACTACTTACAAAGGATATATTTAATTATTCGTTAAATCCTAGCACACATATCGAATAGTTTGAGAATAACCCAAATCTCTATGAGAAATAAACGTATTAACTAGAGGGGAAATGGGGATAGGCTAGCAGGCATGGGGGAATGGTGAAACTTCTCTGACTCAATCTGTTTGCACAGTTTACCTAAGTAACCGTGACAATACTCCCCACCCAAACAAGATTATTTAAATCATCCAGTGGACAAGGTGAATGAAAAAGTGAAAACATACCAACAAATGAATCTACTACAAATGAGGAATGTCAGAAAAGAAATCACCTGTGTGACAACAGTTTAAACTGCAAGGCTAATGACATAAAGAAATATACACTGTGCTATCAATAGCAAACTTGTTTCAATAGGAATTTTAAAGAGGAGAGAGTGTTATGACAGGTTCAGTATTGTGGGGACAGCCCAAATCCTTCATTAGTGTCACTTCTGAATATTTAGATACATGTATGCAAATATTAGTCTGGCCTACAGTTTTCATTTTACAGATGCAAAAGTGTAACTCAAGAGACCATGGTACAGTGAAGACTAAAACCCATGTGCTGAACTTTGTCTAAATCACACATCACCTGGGATTCAAAATGATTCCAAATAATAAGTTAAACAATCTTTAAGAGTGAGTAAAATTTTGACTCAATGCTTACATAGATAGCAACTGATATATTCTTGGCATAGCTCACTTATGGTATTTTATTATAACCTGCACCCAAGAAAGCCTTAATATTATGTACTATAGGATTAGAGTTCAGTTTTAAATATTTTTATGATAAAGTTTTTATTCCTTTAGCAGTTTAATAAACATGCAAATTTTTATAGTTTTAAAACTTCAATGAGAAAAATGTCACCAATACAAGGGATTTTTTAAAACTCAACAATTTCAAAATATTAAGAAACAGTGAACATATAAAACAATATTTTATATTATAAGGTTAACTGTATGTATATTAATTTAAACTAAAGCATGTGTCTTGAAAACAGGTGCCTCAAAAATTATGCAAATATATTTAAGATTTAACTGACATGAAAAGTTTGGCTGAACCACAAGATCTTTTAAGATGAATACAGAGATGCTGGAACACTGCAAATCATAATTTCTTTCCCACAAAGAAGATTTAAAGTTGATAGTATTTTAAGACAGTAGCCTTTTATTACTCTAGAAATTGTTTATTTTTATGATAAAGATGTTCTACTTTAATATCTACAATGAATATAGTTTCTTCCATATAATACTTCTTTTAAGAACCTGGTTATAATTTGTCATTTAGGTAAGAATAGCTTTTAGGCATTAGGTATTTCAATAGCATTTTATGTTTTCTAATATAATGGGAGCCTTGATGCTACAGGTTTGTGAGTATTGTGAGTACTGGCCTCATGCATTAATCTCTAGCACAGCTGGACATCACTGACCATTTTGTTTGTTTCCCATTTTGCTTATAAGTCTTAAAATGACTGGTATGTGGTTTACCCAGTTCAACAACATTAAAGGCCCTTTGCCTTTCCACACATTAACTGGACAGAAAATTCTCTGTTGAGCAAATGGCTTTCCAAAGTTCCTGGAATCATTGCAGGTCCTCTACCTTCTCAGCAAAACACTGCTAATTTCTCCTCAATAGCATAACCATTTTCATATTCACATCTTTTTGAAGCTATATGATCTAATGCCCTACAGCCATTTTTGGTTTCCATACTGAATAGTACATTACCGTACAATGAAGAAAACAAAAACTGCAGAGCTGATAAGTCTTCCCAAAGAACAGGCCCTGAAAGTAATGGTAAATACAATGGAGCTCTATTAAATAGAGAGTCTGTACTTTAGAGCAAGCTCCTTTGTGGTAACTTCTCTGTTTCTGCTTTTGGGACAGGCTGGACTGATCAACCACAGCCTAACTGATGGGCTAAATTTTCAAATTCAGGGCTGGGCTCAGTGGTTCTGCTGCCTGCTTCTCAAGCATAAGATCCTGAGTTCGATCTCTGGTACAAAAAAAAAAAAAAAAAAAAAAAAGTAAATTTTCAAATTCAGCTAGAAGGACCATCTTTGAGGAACCAAAAATCAATTAAAGGATATAAATTTTCTTTTTGATCTGAAGTCCCATTATCTAAACTTTCATTTGAATGCATGACTAAGGGCCCTTTAATGGCAACCAAATGAATGAATGAAGAGTGACCATGTTTTTACTCAGAAATTAAAATTGTTTTACCAAAAATTCTGAATCAATATACTAGGAAGAAGTCTTAGTTGCCTTGTATCAAGGGACAGTGCTATAAATTTGTTCTGCACATTTTCATAATATTTGAATGCCTATAATGAGAAAGGATATTTTTAGTTGAACGAAATAATGGGTTCCCATACCAGAATACTATGGGATCATTTGTGTCATTTTTCTACATGTGTAAACCATACAAGAACAATTTTTTTTTTGTGTGTGTGTTTTTTTTTTTTGGTACCAGGGATGGAACTTGAGTCCTTGCACTTTTGAGGTGGGTGGCAGAACCACTGAGCTAAATCCCTAGCCCATAAGAACACTTTTTAACTACTGCGATGCCAGGTTTATCTCAATTTATGGCTCTAAATGGCAGGTACTGACCTTGGTATTTTAATTTTGTTTATCAAAACGACCCAGATTTGTATTTATTGGTTTGTCTTGTGGGTTAGGCAAGACTGTTTTAAACATGACATGATATACATAAACTTTTTTTTCAATTAAATGAGGTAAAGCCTAGCATTATCACTTCATATAGCTTTGGAAATAGTTTACTTATGAAAGTTAGGCATCTTGACTGAATGATTCTTTCTAGAACTTTAAATTTAGTTCCCCCGGAATGTTCTTTGTAACATAATGCATGTTAAGCAATGGCTTAAATGAAAATAGTTATGCCACCATAGAAATCAATGTGCAATTCTAAATATTCTATGGTTTAGGTGTCAAATTTATGATAGGATTAGTCATATATAAATTTTACATAGCTTATATGCAATATAAATTGGAAATTGCTAATTATTATACAGTTTTATTAATTCTATCTACCCCATATTTAGATAGTTTTGCTTCAATTATCAGAGAAAGGTGAGAAAACTGTAGAAGGGAAGGAAATTTTACTCTATGTACCCATAATTTACTCTCCATTGTTGTTTCTTCCTTCCCATTACCCTAACACTCATCCTTTTATCATTTAAGGTTGACAGTTCTTTTCTTTCAATAATTTAAGAGTATGCTACATTCTGCTGGACTTCATGGTTTCTTGTGGTAAACTGCCATTATTCAAATTGCTTTTTCCTTAGTAGAAGTATCATTTATCTTTCTCTGCTTTCATTTTTTTCGTCTTTAGTTTTCAGAAATTTTAATATGATGTGTCTTGGCACGGACTCTGGTTGTATCCTTTTTGGAGTGTAGGCTTATGACTTTTGGTAAATTCTGGAAAGTTTTACCCATTTTTCTCAGTACTTTTTCAGCCTACTCTCTTTTCTCCTTCTGAAGCTCTGATATCACAAATTCTAGATCCAAACAGATTGCAGAGACTCTGCTCTTTTTCCCCAATGGAGTTCTGTTGTTTAGAGTGTGTAAATTCTATTGTTCTATGTCCAATTTCATTCTTTCCTTTGTCCATTCTGCTACTAAGCCTACATACTGAGGTTTTTCTTTTCTTTTTTGGTACCGGGTATCAAACTTCTTTTATTTTAGTTATTGTATTATTTAGTGGTAAATTTCCATTTGGTGTTTCTTTTTATTTTCTATTTCTTTGCTGAGACTTTCTAATTTTTATTTTCAAACCATGTTCATAATTGCTTAGTGAAGCATTTTTTATGATGGCTGCTTTAAAATCCTTGACAGATAATACTTCAGTGATGGTGTCTGTTGACTGTCTTTTCTAATTTAACTTTCCTTGTTCTTGGTATGGCAGATGATTTTTGAATGGAACATGGGGACAGACACTGGCTCTTATTTAAATCTTCTGTTTTAAGGTCTTTTGTGACACCGGTCTGGCGGAGAAAGTCAGTCCTCTAATACTAGCAAGTAGGAGTATATGTCCAGGACCCTTTCTTAGTTTCCATTCCTTTTCCACGAGGGATGTTCATTACTGCAAAGCCAGACTAACAGTTCAGACTCCCTGCTAGAGTCTTCTGACACCACCCTGGCTGGGAGGACCTTGTTCCCCTTCCCATGTGGTTTCCACTGACACTGGCTAAGAAGGTATCCTCATTACCTCTGTGTTGTGGTAGAAGCCTTGACTCTCCCCTAGTTTGCTCTGATACCAACTCAGCAGGGAGGGAATAGGGTGCCTCGGACCCACATGTATGGATGGAATGGAAGTGCAGCATTCCCACAAGGTCACCTCGGATATTGAGGGAAAAAGGTGATGTACTTGCTACCATTTGGTGACAGTGAAAGTCTAGCTCCTTATGGTCCCGGTTGACTTCACTGTGGTAGGGGCTGGGATGCCTCATTTCAGTGAGGATGAAATGCTCCCCACTCAGACTTTCTTGGTATGGAGGAAGAGAAGGATACGATATTTTTCTGTGGTATCTGGCTATAGTTGAGCAGTTATTGTTTAAACATTTTCTGTCTTATGAGGCTGCCTCTTTCCCAGTTCTTTGGTTAGAGAAAGTACATTTTCTGGGGAGATCTTTGGTGTGTATGTGTGCACCTGTTGAGGTTTTCAGGTTGCTGGCTTCACCAGCTACCCAGCCTGATCTATGAGAGAGAAATAAGCCAAAAGAAAACCCAGAGAATTCACTGCCAAGTGAGTGTTTGGCTTCTTGAAGTTCTTAAACTGCCTGTCTCCTTCTTTCTACTTGTCATTTGTTTTATATATAAAACTAAAATGTATTCAGCTGTACTTAGTGAGAACAGGAAAAAGTATCTATTCCATTTTTCCAGAAGCAGAAGTCTCCACAGTTCTTTTTAAAAATAATTGATAGAGGATTGGTGATTTACCATATTTTACTAGGTAGACAGCTCATATTATGAATTAAGAAAACTTTTTAATTGATTGCATTATGTTATGTATAAGAAATATTTCTTAAGACTGTTGTACAGAGGGATCTTTTAGGTAGCTCATATTTTAAAATTTTATCTACAAAAGGCAGACAGAGTATTATATAGTCAAAGATGAAGACAGGAATTTTGACAATATCCAAATGGTGTCAGTTAGATAAAAAAGAGAACCGAAGTTCTCAAACATACAAGGAAAAGGAAAACCATCTTCTTAAAATTGATGGTATAACAGTTGAAATTAAAACTAAAACAGGAAAATATCTTAACATTCATTTTTAGGATACTTCAGCATCTAATGTATATCAAGCATCCATGGCAAAAGACACAGATATTAATAAGATACAGTCAAGTCACTGCCCTATGGAATTTAGAGGAGCAGAGTGATCCATAATTGAATAGTCATTAACTACAACACAATGAACATGAATAGGTTTGCAGTACTCACTATGTCTAGGTAGGTCAATTACTGGTTTACAGAAAAGGACAGAGGGAATGGAATCTGCAACGATCCAGAAGAATGCAAGAGTGGACAAGGTGAGTGGCACAAGGACCAAATCTGGGAAGACACCGTATGGAGTCTTCTCTGTCAGGTTAGAGTTTGGACTCAAATCCGAAGGCAACCAGGAATAAAAATTAGTTTTCTGTTTTCTTCTAGAAAGTATTAAGTTGAAACAAAATAAAGAACCCAAACCCAGAGTAAGTAACCATCAGACAAAACGCTTGCCTCCTGGCTGATGTACTTCAGAAAGTAGAAAAGCCTTTGAAAATAAATCACTAACCTGGCCATAACCTTTGAGGAGCAGTGGAAACCAAGGCAGCTGGGAAAATATCTCTGTCTTTGCACATTTCACCTGACTTTCCTTTATAAACTACAGATCAGAGATGCCTAATTTGTATCCTGAAAATATTTTCTAGAATACATTATAAACGTATTGTTTATGTGTGCCTAGGTATACAAGCAAAGCACAAACAGATAAAAAACCAAACCAAAACGAAAAATGGACCTCCAGCATCCAGGATGAGTTTACCAAAAGAAAAAAACCTCATAAATCGGTCTTGTATCCATTGCTGATGATACTATTATAGTAGTGGGCTAGAAAAAAGTTAGTAGCCCTAGTGTATTTGCATATATGACAGGATATATTTATTTGTGAAGACACAGATTGTAAAATAGTTGAATAAATTTATTCAAAAAGTGCTTTATGAAAGCTAGCACCATTCCACTAGCTCTGTTTTTACCCAACTCATCAAATTTCTGGGGGACAGGAAAAAACCTGACATGTTATGTGACAGAAACAGAACAAAAAACAGATACATATGGGAATGATTCTAACAAGATTAAGATAGCAAATATCTCAAAATTAGACTTGATGCAAAGCTAACCATATAATAGAAATATAATATCATCTTAAATTTTCATTTCTTTCTCAATCCAGATTTAATTGTTTATCAACAAATCCTATGACTACACATGATACCAAGATAGCCGGAACTTCGTATCTTCTCACTGTCTCTACTGCTACTATCCGGATTTAAGCTACAACTGAACATTACTGTGAAAACCTAACTAGTTTTACGGCTTCTGCCCTTCCCTGTAGTTTGTTTCCAGTAGAGCAACCAATCATCTTTTAAAAATGAAAATCAAATTATACCACTACTCTGTTCAAATTCTTCTAATGTCTCCTCATTTAAATAAAAGTGCTTCAAATAGCTTCTCAGACCTTTTGAAGTTCTGGAATTTCATTACCTTTTTTTTACTTCATTTCTAGTAGTCTGTCCTTACTCTGCTCACAAGCTTGCTGAATATGCCTCTCATGCCACATTAAAAATCATAGCACTGTTAGTTATGTGGCTACCTGTATTTCTGATACAGAGTGATATGTTCTTATCTTCCTAAAATTCCATAGCTCAGTCCAATATGAGAAAATAACCAGACAACTCAAATTGAGGAATATTCTACATAACATCTGAGCAACATTATCAAAATCATGAAAAACAAAGACTGGGAAACTTAGAGACAAAGAAAAGATTAAGGGCACAGGCCAACTACCTACAATGTAATACCTTGGAGTGGATTCTAGAACAACAGAGGGTATTAATGGAAAAACTAGAGAAATTAAAATAAAGCTTGAAGGTTAGCTTTAAAAAAATTGTGTCTTCTAATTCATGAACATAATGTATTATCTAATTTAGTGAAGTGTTCTTTAATACTGCTAATAAAGATTTATAACTTTCATGTGGTCATACAAACTTTATTTTATAACAGTGCTATGTAAGAATGACTTTAAATTCAGTATACTTTGTAGTCAACAAACTTTTGCCATACTCTTCTCAGTTTTAATAGTTTATGCATAGGGTCTTTTTAATGTATAACTCCATAACCTGGTAAGTAGTGAGGTTTTCCTAACTCCTACTTCTGTTGATTGATTTTCTGGTTCTACTGCAATGGATAGCACGTCCAATGAAAAGCTGGAAAGGGATGAAGGTGGTGACAGCGAACATATTTAGCTTCTTTCTGATCACAAAGGAAACGTTTTCAACAAATTATCATTAATTATGATGTTTGTGACAGAGTTCACGCTTTATTAGATAAAAAGTACCCATTATTCCAAGGTTTGTTAGTGTTCACCATACCCCTTACCAGTTCTTAATTTTACTAAATAGTTTTTCCATTTATTGAGACAATGGTTGTTCTTAAATCTGTTATAGTGGCATTTATGGCTTAAATGTTATTCTGGTCCTGCACCCCATACATGCACACACACACACACACACACACACACACACACACACACACACACACACACACAGAGCATAGGTAAAATTTTGTTTGGGATTTGTGTCTCTGTTTTGATTAAATCTCTAATTTTTCTTTCTTATACTTTTATAATGTAGAGAGTGGAGTATCAGGCTTCTTATTCTAGCTGAAAGAGTTGTCTAATACTACAGTTGTTATCTCTTTAATATTTAGTAGACTTTACCAGTTTTGCCATCTGGGCTACAGTTTCTATGCAGAAAACACACACAAATACACATTATTATACAGAAAATTTTCTTGTTACTTCTTCTGGTGTTCAGTTCTATGAACTTAGATATATGTATAGATCCATGTAACCACTACCACAGAGCAGTACCATCCTCACCTGAAAATCAACTTCCTAGTGCTAGTCTCACTCTGCCACAATTGCTCCCTACTTCTAACCCTTAGCAAACAATCGTTTGTTATCTAACAAGACAGTTTTGTCTCTTTAGAAGTGTCATATAAATGGAATTATTACAGTAGGTAACTTCTTTTACTCGGTATAATGCCTCTGACATTAACCCTACTAACTGCTTCTGTTAGTAGTTTGATCCTTTTCACTGATGAACTGCATCATTTTATAGATATCCAACAATTTCCTTCACCTTTCATCTGTTGAAGGACAGTGGTTTTTGTTTTGTTTTGTTTTTTGCGGTACCAGAGATCAAAGTTGGGACACCAGTGGGTTTCTCATGGCTAATTTTAGGTATCAAATATGAATGAAGAGAAAACTAGATAGCTGGCAGTGTTTCTGGGTATGTCTGTGACTGGTTTATCTGTGAAAGACTTGTGAGTAGGTGGGGCAGATTTCATCCAATTAGTTGATTTTCTATCTAGAGAGATATCCATTGTTGAAAGTGGAATATTAAAGTCCATTATGATCACTGTATTGTTATATATTTTTCCCTTTAGTTCTGTTACAGTGGTACCTCAATTCATGAACTTGATTCTTTCCATTATTCTGGTTGCAAACAGAGTTGGACAAGAACTGAATCAAATTCAATGGTTAGGTTCAATATTGACCTTGTGGAGAAATTTGATTAATTCTTCTCCTGTTTGGTTTGTGACCAGAAATGTGGAGAGCACTGAGCTCGTGAATGAAGGTATTACTTTATTTACTTTATACATCTTGATGCTATACAACTTGATACACACATTTACCTTTTCTTTACAACTGCTGTGTCTTCTGATAATTTGACCCTTTTATCATATGATGACTTTCCTTGTCTGTTATAACTATTAAAATTCAGTTGTGTCTGATGTAAGGGTAACTAACTGCCTTTAACTCTTTTGGTTACTATTTTCACAAAGTATCTTTTTCTATCCTTTCTCTTTCAGCCTGTCCATGGCAGTCTCTTGTAGGAAACTTAATTTACTTTTAAAAATATCAACTTAGTCTGTGTTTTTTGATTGGAAAGTTTAATCCATTTACGTCTAAGGCAATTAGTTATAGATAAGAACTTCTGTTGGCTGTTTTGTTCATTCTTTTACTGTTTTACAGTTCCTTTCTTCCTCTTGTCTTCCTTTGTTATTTGGAGATTTCACCAAAAATGGCATTTTGCTTGACTTCTCTTATTGTGTATCAACTATAAGTCTTTTTCCTCATAATTAACATGATGCCTACAGAGGCCATTTTATCATCATATGTCTATTTTAAGCTATTAATAACTTAGTTTCATCATATACAAAAATTATACTTTCACTTTTCCCCTCCCACATTTTGTCACTTGTGTCCCAATCAATATATTTTGTGTGTATTAATTAACAAATTATTGTAGCTATAGTCTGCTAGTACCATTGTCTTTAACTTTAAATGACATGCACCACAACTACAGTATTAGAGTATTCTAAAGTCTACTAAATATTTACTTTTTCTACCCCTTTATCTTTCCTGCTTCATCTGCAACTCTGGTATGTGTATTACTTTACTTGATAGTGCCTCATAGTGCATGGGGTTTCTTCTGTGCTTTCTGTTCTATTCCACTGGTTTATATGTCTATTTCTGTTCCAGTACAATACTGCTTTTCCTACTATAGCCTTGAGTTATAACTAGAAATCCACAATTGTAGGTGTCCTACTTTGTTCCTTTTACTCAGGATTGCTTTGGCTATTCCAGGTCTCTTCTGGTTCCATATAAATTTTAGGATTTTTTTTTTCTGTGAAGAACATTGTTGGTACTTTAGTAAGAACAGCATTAAACCTATGTATAGCTTTTGTTATTATGGCCATTTTAATAATAATAATTCTGCTTACCCAAGAAGAGGGCATGTCTTTCCATTTTCTAATGTCCTCTTCAATGTCTTTTGTCAGAGTTCTACAGATTTTCTTTACCTCCTTGGTTAAATTAACTCCTAGGAATTTTATTTTTTCAAAGCTATCATGAATGGAACTTTTCCCCTGGCTTTTATTCTTGGTTGGGTTCATTATTGGTATACAAGAACACTATTGACATTTTTGTATTAATTTTTATTCTAACACTTTGCTGAGTTAATCAGCTCTAAGGGTTTTCTCGTGGAGTTCTTTGGGTCTTTTATGTAAGGGATCGTGTCATCTGCAAATAAAGATAATTTGATTTTTTTCTCCTTTTTTATGCATATCCATTTCATTATTTCTCTTGCCTGATTGTTCTGGTTAATGTTTCAAAAACTATATTGAACAAGAGTAGTGACAGAGAATACTGTTGTCTTATTCCTGATTTTACTAAGAATGCTTTCAGTTTTCTCCATTCAGTATAATGTTGGCTGTGGATTTGTCATATATGGCTTTTATCACTTTGAGGTAAGACCCTTCTATACCTATTTTCATCAGCATTTCTTTTTATCATGAAGAGAAGTTGGATTTTGGACTTGCTTTGGTTCCATCCCTATTTGCACCTTTTGGAGTGGGTATGTTTACCTTGTGCCATTGTATAATGGAAGTGTTTGACTTTTTCATCTTTACAGGGGCTTGAAGCTAAGAGTATGTCTTCAATCTCAGAGGAGAACTTGGATTTTAGTTTTTTCAGCAATGCTTAAAGTATTAGAACTTTGGCAACTCTTAGAGATGGACTAAATGACTTCTGCATAAAGGGATGTGCATGAATCTTTTGGGGGCCAGGTGCAGAATGTTCTGACTTGTATTTAGATGCCCTCTCAAAGCCTCAGGCATCCATAAGTGGGGCTTTTTGGAACTGGCTGGATCTAGGATGTGTGTTACTAAATTAGTCTACTGATTGGCTTAGCATAGTTCTGGGTGTAGATAATGGGAAGCCTCACCTTGGGGGTGGGTGGCACCACACAAAAGGCTTGTATCCTGGATGGGATAAAAAGAGAAAGGAGGCTTGCTGCTGTGGCTTCAGCTGCTTTACTGCCTGCCCTGCCATAGACTGTTTCTCCTCTGCCATACCATCCTACCTTGGAGCCAGTCAACTATAGACTGAAACCTTTACAAACTGTGAGCTAGAATAAACTTTTCCTCCTTTAACTTTGGATGTTGGATATTCTGACTCAGTGATGCAAAAAAGTAACTAAGATACCTTTTATGGGGCAAGTTTTAGGACTGTACCTCTTTTCTTCATCTTGCAAAGCCAGACCAGGTGCTGAAAGACTGCCATTTAATTTTCCTAAGGGCAACACCCTTCAGTTCAAGGTTCTAGGACTTTTCCAAAATCAGCAAATATGAGCTGGCTGCTAAGATCCACTCCTGCATTTTAGATCCATGTCTGTCTGTGAAACTCGCTGGCCAAATACAGGGTGGCTAAGGGGCGGATGCAGGTGGTTGGGCGCAAGCACCCACTGCCTAGGGATGTATACAGCTGAATCATTCTGTGGGCTCTACAAGTGGGTCTCTTGGAATTTTCTCTCCAGTTAGCAGGTCCTGCACTTGGATGCTGAGAATGCATGCTTCTTGCTGTGCCCTTTCCCTTTCTACCTGTTTCTATTTGCACCCAGGTGATTTCTGGGAAAACCAGGTGCTTCCTTTGCTCTCATTTTTCTCTGTGGGAAAAAAAGATCATTGGCTAAAGGCAACTTTTGGTAGCTGAGTTGTGCTCGCTGAAAGAGGGTGATCAAAACTGCTCTGCTCAGGCAACCACTCTTGATGCACGCTTTGCTGTACCAAAGTGGGGAACCTCTCACCAAGACTCTGGGGCAGCCTACAGAATATCCTCATCTGTAAGTGAAGCCGAAACTGGCGCTTTATGGGAGACAGGGGCTGGAGCCTCCCACTCTGCCATCCTATTCACATCACTCTCCTATTTATCCCTCTTGGATCTGTTGGGTCTCAAGAGTCTGGAGCCTGGTGTGCTTCATCAGTTCCGAAAAATACCTTAGCCATTATTTCTTAAAATACTGCTGCTACCTTATTGTCTATCCATCCGTAATAAGACCATATTGGACTTTCATGTTTCTTGTTTCTCATACTTTTGTTTGTCTGAGTTTTACTGTATATCATTTTTCCCATCTTCCAATTCATTATTTCTTTCTTTTACTTTGTTTAACCTGCTATTGAATCTGTTCTGTGCATTTTGAATTTGTATTATTTTTTATTTTTGTAAGTTACCTTAGGTTTTTCTTAAAACATCTTGGTTAGTTTATTCTGACATAGTTAATTTCAAGTTTGTTTTTCTTTAAATTCAATACAACATTCACTTTTGTTTTGTGGTGCTGGGGATTGAACTCAGGGCCTCATGCAAGCTAGCTAAGCACTCTAATACTGAGCTACATTCATTTTATGACCTCAATCATGTAACTTTAGTACTCTATGGTATCTTTCTGCATCCTTTTCACTCATGTTGCTGTCTACCTGGTTAATCATTTTGGAGACTGCAGTTCTAGGATGAAGATATATTCTCCCAAAAGACTTAGTATTTACTCCTGCTTAATATCTATAGATATTTGAAGCAAGCACAATTTATACTCAAATACAGTTTAAGATTTATCAGGCTACTAAGAAATGTGAACTGGGGTTTCAAAACAGCTTGTGGTTACCAGTTCCTTGAGATAATCCTCCACTGCCCTAATACTGAGCCCGTGCACCTTTTTTACTTGCTCATTTCTGAAGATGGTAGTGCTGGCAGATGGTTTGCTTTTGCTTCATTCTTCTAGTCAAGATGTAATACATACTAAAGGAGGATCTGCTATTAAAGTATCTGATTTTCCCAGGTTGTTTTTCATTTCAGGGGGCTGAAAAGTACCTCTTACATAATCTCAGTTGGGCAAATCTTAAGAACAAAAAGTTTTGGGCTCAACAAACAGATTAATAGCTCTACCATTAAGCAGCTGTAATTATAAATAAGCAAGTCAACTTCTCTGGGTTCTGCTATCCAGAAACCTAGAAGTTATATCAGCTCTCTATGTTGCCTTTCACATAGAATTAAACAGTTCTGAAACATTCTATCTCCTACACTTCCTTCAAATGTGTCTCTTTCATTTCTAACTCAAGGGCTAAATGCTTTGGTTCAAAAACTAACCCCTTACCTCAGCTGTTACAACTTTATTGAAGGTACTAACTTTGCCTTGGGCTCCCTCCCTCTAAACTTCTTTTTCTGTATTTCTGAATTTCATTTCAGCGATATTCTTCTCAGAGCTTCCAGGACGAAGTTCAAATTTCTTGACTTTTTACACAAAGCACTTCATATGCTTGCCCTGTTTACATCGCGCATTTCACTTTTATGAGGTTTGCTGAAGCCTCTGTGGTTTCATTCGTGTTGCTTCTGCTGCTGGAAGAGGCTAATACTGTCTCTCTTGTCTCATGAACCTTTAACAGTTCTTTAGATACCAAGGCCAGTGCTGTTTTGCTCATAAATTCTTCTAGGATTTCTCTTGCCCTCTCTGATTTGGATGTTTCTCCTTAATCCTCTTATGTAATTTTAAATTTACACCCACATCAAACTAGAATGCATTTGTAACTTACAACTCTTTCCCATTAAGCCATAAACACTTTTTGTAGAGAAAGTCTTATTCAACTTTGCAACTCTATTCCGTGCAGAGCTTGCTGAATGAGCAAATGAACTATACTATCACATATAACGTGGGAGAGGCCTGATTACATTATTTCAAAAGTCCCTTGTTAAGATACAAGTTTTGCTGTATTGCACAAATCTTAATTTCGATCACCCAGTGACTCTATTTGGACTTTTATCTAAGAATCCATATTTCGTTGTCCAAATTCTCTGACCTGCATGCTTGACCTATTTCCCCAGATTTTCTTAGCCTTAGTTTTGATATCCTGTATAGATGACCTGCTTGAACCAGACTCTTGTTGGGCCGCCTCCCTTTGGATTGACTTCACACATGAGTCCTTACATGCTTTTCTTCAGTTTGCTGATGCCCTTGTGTTCCTGGTCCCTGGCCTCCCTAATTCATACTACCTGCCAGAGCCACACACTTAAAAAAATAATACTGATGCTTAAATCTTGCCAAAATAAACAATTTAAATAGTTTACTAGGAAAAGTAGAAAGGAGAAATTTTCTAAGCAGTTTCTTCATTTGACAAATGAAGAAGAATATTAAACAATGTTTCCTCCAAGAAGGGACAGTCAATAGCAGGTCTCCTTATTTTCACTGTTCCTTTCACTCTGTTATACTTTGAGTAAAAGCAAACATTTTACTTCAATAAAGTTTAAAGCAGCAGGAAGATCCACATTACTTGTAAGATCCCAACATATGTATATAAAGACTTACAATCACACTAAAAACACTCCCAATCTGTGTGTGGAATTTTTGCACAGTAAAACTGTACTGTAATAAAAATATTATTTGATTCTAATTAGATATAAAAATATTATTTGATTCTAATTAGATTCTTCACTTAGGGGGTCACAATATAAAATTGACAGTAGGTTCAGTTGCATCGACAATATGTGGAAAGCTGGTCAGAAAAATCTACTAAAATTCAATCTGTGGCACACACTGTACAAGTTTTATGACTGTGCTCTGTAATCTACTTTTTCTTTCTTTTTTTTTTTTTTTTTTTTTTTTTTTTTTTTTTTTTTTTGGTAACGGATTGAACTCGGGACCTTGTGCTTGCGAGGCAGGCGGTGGAACCACTGAGCTAAATCTCCAGCCTGTAATCTACTTTTTAATAAGTAGGACATATAAAATTAATATACAGTAAGTTTACTGTTAATTTCAACCTTCTCACTCAACTTTTATTTTCAGTTAATATATATTTTAAGAGGAAGAATCCAGGGAATAGAATACTATTGAAAATGAAACTTACCTTCATCTTCCCAGCAGTTTGCGGCACTCCCATCCCTTCCACTGCTCCCCGGTAACACTGTCTGGCCTGCTGGCAAGTCATCGTCTGGTGCACCGCCTTCACAGTCTGCTGCATCCGTAACACTCTCTTCTTCCACAATGTGGAGTTTGTCCTCATCATCTGAATCGGAATTTGTTTCTACCACAGTATTATAATTTGTAACTGCAATACAAACAAAAGTGAATAATCAAAACTAAGTAGTGCAAAACCAGTTGTTATCAAACAGAAAACAATTTACAAGTGGTACTTAAAACACTGGAATTCAATATTTTCCTTTAGACCATTATATATAAAAATAATTTGCCAAGACACACACAGCATTTATTAGGTAGTAGATAACCAAAACAATAAAAATAGTGATGCATTTATTGAACACTTACTGTATGTACAAATGCTTTATAAATGCTAGCTCATTAAGTCTGTACAACTTTATAGTAATAGAGTTCTACTATGTACTACTTGTATTACTATTTTACTGATACGAGAAACAAGGAAGAGAGAGCATCTTATCCAAGATCATACAGCTAGGAAGTTTCAGGGCCTGGATTTGAAACCCAATGGCACAATGACATATTCTGAGCTCTTAAGCTACTATATCAAACATGCTCTCTGATCACAATTAACTTACTGCATATAACACTCTTTATGTATAGCTAAAGCTTCAAATCTTTAAACTATTAACACTTAAGAGTCCATGTTTTCCTAATAGCATTATGTCACCAAATTTACCACAAAAAGTATTATATCATTAATGTCACATTAATACGCCTTTCATATTAATCCAAAACTGACTTAAGAAGGAATGAACCAATTTATCTGCATAATGAAAGCACTCAAGTAATGTTTTTAAGTTTGTAATTCTGAAAAAAAAAGACATTTAAACACTTCCAGATGGGAATCCATCCCATAACTGTTAATGAATTTCAATGAAATTTAACACCAGGATTATAAAGATGTATAATTATTCTGAATGATTTTTATCATTTATAGAACCTGCAAGCAATGGTTAAAAATAAAATTATCTAAAACAAATAATGCAGTATAAGTAACATTTTCCTTCCCAGTTCTTATAATAGTCGAACAGAATATATGCAGAGTGACTCTTATTTCCTAAGGTTAAGAAGGGAGAAAAAAAGAAGCTTTGCATTGTCCAGATAATTAAACAGTAAGTACTTTCAGTTAATCTTTCTTTTGCTCCTTCAAAGGAAACAATCACTTAAATGCTTCAATGCTATTTACACACATCCTTCTCCCTACACACACAGGTGCACGAGTGTTCACTCTGTCTCTCCATCTCTGTCTGTCTCTCTCATACAGGAATACGACCACAAGCATGGATAAACATGATAAACATGAAAAAGTGAAAACAAATAAGCAAACACATCTGCTTTTATACACCTTGGGAAGACATCCTTGATTCAAATGAGGACCTGAAGTGTTCGTATTAGGAATTCCTCACTATTCTGAGTAAAAAAAAGAATGACATTTTGTTGTGTTAACACTTAAACATGAATATATTTTTCTAGGTCTTTTCTCAGGAGCAAATGCTTTCTTCCTTTATTGTGTTCACTGTAAAATAAATTTGACTATAAAACATGCAGAGTAAAAAAGCATCCCTATTCTTCTTCAATCTACTCTAGAAGGTAATAAATGCAGGAGACAGGCATGATACGAATCATTATCATATACCTTATTCTATTTAACTATAATATAAACTTCACCTTATACATCTTATATTTGATACAAATCATTTTGCCCATTTACAAATCTGTGTATTTAAAAATATGTATAGAATCACAAAAACCTGTTTTGGCACCTTTTTTTTTGCCACTTTACAAGGTGTCTTGAAAACTATGCTGTCAATATACATAAAAAGCTGTCTTGTTTCCTTCCCTCTGAACAGTCACATCATTCCACTGTTAAGATATATTTTAAAATACTGAATAGTTTCTCTGGTGTGATTAATCTGCAATAATACAGAAGATCCTAATAAGATTACTGAGATTGAGAAATGGGAAGAAAGGAGCTAAAGGTGTAGGGAAGGTGGGACGGGTAGGGGAAGGGTAAAAAGGGAAAAGAAAAAAATGTGAGATAATGAAAAGATGGAAATAAAGTGGTTGTAGATGGGAAGGAGAGGAGGAGGGGTGAAGGGAGGGCAGGGACAAGGGGAAAAAATGAGAACCAAGACTTGTCATGTAGAGGTACAAGATCCCAACAATGAATGTAACTGTACTGTATCCCTAAAATGTACCAATAAACTCAAAGCTGAAAAAAAAGATATATTTTAACCAAACATCTAAAAAAGTTTATTTGTTTGTTTCTAAAGGTAAGCACCAACAGCAATGTTACAATAATTTTTAAAATAAATATATATCTTTGGCCATTCCCTGAAGTCATTTATCACGGAGATTATAGGGGTGGAATATAGAGTCAAAGGAAATCTTATTAAGTATATATTGTTAAACTGCTCTACAAACTGGTTCCACAAACACTACTTGAGAAGATCTGTTCAATATTGAATATAGTAAATAAAGACTCCTTTACTACAGTAAAGGTAAATAAGAATTAAGATGAAGACTTGGGCAATTCATTACACTCTGGGCAAACTATGAGCAGAGTATGTAGGAGTCGGGGGAAGACTTCAAAGGCTGGTCCTAGCTGCCTGCAGCGGTCTCCTGAGGGGTCTTTCCCTGACAGGAAGATGGAGACGTGCCCATGTGAACACGTGCACACATGCTTGAGACAGGGACTTTCACTGACAAGTGATGCACAGTGTCATAACTTTGTTTTTACTTTGAGGGTTCCTTACTGGCAACCTGCTAAGTGACTTATTAAAGTCATTTAAAATTGTCATTTATATGCTATGCACTAAAATCAGAATATGGCTAGTGTCTACCAAGGATCTAACAATTCTTGACTCCAGTAGGATCTGGCTACCACATAGTTTGCCTCACTGCAAAGCTTTCATTATGCTTGGAAATGGTGACAATGGGTACATGGATAGTTGAAATTCTTGCTGCTTTGTACCTGCATTTGCTAGTGCCAGGTGGTGCCAGGTATAGCAGCATCAACTGCACAAGGCGAATGTATGGGTGTAGTGACTTTCAAATGTACTGGGATCAGATTAGCATCTGGCACAGCCCAGAAGGCAGTGTGCTGCCGGCTGCCAACATCATCATCATCTTTAAGATACTCATAAATAAATACTCTTCATAAATCTAAGCCAGTAAATTTGAAAACTTGGATGAAAATTCTAAGAAAAATAAATGATTATAGTTTTACAGCACAGGCAGATAATGAAATAAATTTAGGAACTAATCAAATAGTTAACCCCCCAAAACTGCCAGATGTTTTCTCAGGTAAATTGCTTAAGAGTTCCAGAGGAAAGAAAACTCTGCTGCTTTTTAAAGAGACAGAAAAACCAAATAGTCTGATTCTTTCTGCAAAGACAGAATAACAGCAGTCAACTAAAATCTGAGGAACAGCACTTAGGCATGCGTGCATGCACACACACATGCACACACACACACGCATGACTGATGTAGTTTTAAGTAAAATATTAAATCCATTAATACATAAAGTAAGGAGAACATTAGGAAATATGTGAGAGCTCACTATATTAACATAGTAAAGGAGAAACAAAGACTTCTACAGGCACTGAGAGACATTTGGAAAAATAAAAATAATGTACCATTCTTTGATGATAAATACATTTTCATGAAAACAAAACTGAAATTAGTATCACTATAAATGCTTATGTATTAGAGGCATTTATAAGATAAAGATGCATACTCTTGTTACTATACAGTTATAAAAGAAAAAATTAAAAAAGTATAAATATTGGAGAGAAGGCAAAATTATTTGTAGTTGGCAAGGTAACATTTCTGGAATTTTTTTAAAACACTGAATAACAATTAGTAAATAAATCTGATGACTTTCCAATATACCAACAGTAATCAGCTTATAAAAATAGAAGAAATCCATTAACAACAGCCACACAATGGACAACACGCAAAGAAACTACGATACAAAGAAACCTTTGTAAAACAGTAGTACAAATTCAAAGCAATTCTGATCCAAATGTTAACAAGATTAGATCCTACATCTGAGTGATTTGGATTAAATGATTTTCAAGTTTATCTAGAGAAGGTAAGAGCTTATTTAGTCCCAGAATCTGACTGTGTGGCTCAAATCATAGCTTTGCTACTTTCTGGCCTTGTCACTTTAGGCATGTTGTTTATTCTTCTCATGTCTCAGTTTTCTTCCTCCTCTATGAGAAGGAAAAAATGGAAACAAAGTCGTTGTGAATAGGGGAGGGTGGCGGAGGTAAGGGAGGGCAGGGGTATGGGGGAAAAATAAGAATAAAGATCTGACGTGTAAAGGTACAAGATTCCAATGATGGATGTAACTGTGTTATATTCAAAAAGTACCAATAAACTCAATGAAAAAGATGGTGATATATGTCCCTAATATGGTTGTCATAACAATAAAACACTTAAGTACAGTATTGCTCATATGCGCTCAGTATATACTGTAATATTATTATCTGGGACAATAAACATACAGAAACTTCAGAAAAAAAGACTAATGGTGGTAGGGGGACATGGTTAGCCATAACACAAAGTAAAGTGTATCTTCAAGCTGTTAGAAATGGAAACAGGTTTGTACTTTCACAGACATACATGCAGACAATTAATGCATTTAGATACAATCTAAGAACAGATCTCCAAATGGAAGGCCATCAGTGAGAGAAAAAAATGCATTATTCAATTAAAAATCATTGTGGAAAAAATACACCCAGATCCCTACCCCTTACTACTTCCATCAAGATTAAACCCACACAAATAAAATATTTTAACGAAGTGCAACCATAAAAATGCTAGAAGAAAATATACTGTGTTTCTCCAAGAATAAGACCTAGTTGGAAAATCCTTTATTTCCCTTGCAGAATAGCCACCAAGCAAGACAATAGTGATGGTAGGTAAGGCGAGGAGTAGGTAAGGCAAAACAGTTTCAGTGTAGTATTTTGTCATGACTGAGAATGACTTTTGCACTGTTAAAGCCAAAGACAATTATTGATCCTCACCTCACCTGGATCTAGTAGTATTTGACATAATCCATTGCCTCGGTCCAGTTGCAACTAGAATTGTGGAAAGAATTAAATTCATGAAACGAGGACCACTATAGTTTCTCCTTTTCAAAACAATCTCCTCTGACTCTACAGATTTTCCTCTTAACTCACAGACTGCTTCTTTTTCCATTTTTTCCCAGATCTCAATCTATCTCGTAGCTCTAAGTACAAATTCTCAACTCCCCACTCTATATCCAGCTTAAACTTCTCCCATGAATCTGACTTGCACAGCAGCTTGTATACTTACTATCTCTACTTGGATGTCTCACAGAAAAACTTGATCTATACAAAACCCTACTCCTGATCTTTCACAATCTTCTCCATTTCAGCAAAAGACAATTCAGTTCTCCTTTCTGTTCAGGTCAAAAACAATGATGTTAGTTTTGACTCCTGTTTTCTCCCACCCCCACATCTAATCTGGAGGGAAATACCTTAAAGATATTCTAAACAGTATAACCTTACAAGCTGTACTGAGTAATTTAGGTCCTCTGACCTAAGTGTTCTGAAAGATAGAAGAATGAAGTCAGTATCTACGGTCTCTGCCTCTGAGATGTGCGATTTTGTATAAAGTATTAGTAATATATATTAACTACTCTAGTCAGAAATGTGACAGTATATAAATCCAAAACAAAAGTAGTGTAAAAAATATTCTAGGAGTTTTTATATAATTGTTTCTAATCTCTCGTTTATGCCTTGCTAATAGGCCACAGAAATAAAATTATGAACATTTTGTTTCTTTTTATTTGAAATACATTGTTGGAAAGTTAAATAAATTTGAACTGAAGTACCGAAGAAGTCTTGATGTTTAGTTTTACCTACAGTATCTGAAAAGCAAGGGGAGTTGAATCATCTCTTGGCATAACATATTCCAGAAAAGTAGCAATCTCCAATAAGCTAGAAAGTCATGAGATCCAACCCACACTTGTATACATCTTATCTTACAGAGTAAACAGACACAATGGTGAAAAGAAGGAGCACTCTTAGAGTCACACCACATACTGAAATGAACAGAGAAAAGGGATATTCAAAAGTATTTTAAAGAAATTATGACAATGTCTACTACCGATAAAACATTAAGTCAGTGTCCCTTATGCAGTTTTGTATCCTGCTCCAACCCTGACCCACAAAGCAATTAAGAATTCAGTACTTTATATGCATTAAATCAGTAAATCCTTGAAGAAACTACTTGAATTATCTTCATTTTACCGAGAAGGAAGGTGAGAGTTTACACAACTCAGAAAGTAGGCTAGTTAGTACTGGAGTTAGGATACCAACCGAGGCTCTGTGGCTCTAGAGACCATTCTCTGCACAAAGTTACCTTAAAATAAGCAGAATAGTACAGCCCATAAATTAAAGAAAAAACTTCCAAGGTAAACAAAACAGAAACAAAAATAAGATGCCCAATAAATTGTTAAACACTTCATTGACAAGTACTTAATCAAATCTTTTTGAACTTTTCAGAATCTAAGATAATAAAATATTTTTCTCTACTTTGAAATGAAAATGGAGGACATCTATAACCATAAAATCTCAGTTCAGAGAACTGTTTTATTCTTGACTTAAAGTTTCTGACAGTTCTCTATTCCATATATCATAAATTCAAATTCTTATGAATAGCAAATGGTTCTCTCCAGACATTATCTCCACCTTCTTCTCTGCCCAGCATATTCTATCTCCAGACATTCCCATATTTTCTTGCTTCCCTTCTAGCCTCTCCCCTCTTCTCTAGGGATAAATTCCCATTCATCTTTCAGATAAACAGCCACTTCTCTCTTATCATCTTGTTTATTTCCTTTAAAGTATCCATCACAATCTAATTATCTTGGCTATGTAGTTGTTCATTTCCTTTTTCTCTATATATTAGTTTTCTTTTGCTACTATAACAAATTTCTATATTACTAAGAGCCTTAAAAATAACACTTATTATCGTTCCCAAGGTCAGATATTCCAAGACGGGTCTCACTGGGCCAAAAGGAAGGCACTGGTAAATCTGTATTCCTTCCATCTCCTTGCTCTTCCTAATTTATCCAGGATGTCCACTTTCCTTGGCATGCGGCCCCCTTCTATTTTCAAAGTGAGCAATGACCAGCGGAGATGTCCTCACAGCATGCATTCTGACACTGGCCTTCTTCAGCCTCCAGCTTCCTCTGTAAGGACATTACACTGAGCCGAGCAAGAGAATCTATAATAACCTCCCTGCTTTAAGATGAGCTGATTAGTAACGTAATTCCTTCTGCTACTTCAATTCCCTTTGATCAGGTAATATTCCATTTTCAGAAGTCCTAAGGATTAGGACACAGACAAAAATTTGGGAGGCCATTATTCTACCTCACGCATTCCCCCACTGAAGTAATCTAAGGGTAAGAGCATAAGTCTAAGTTCAGGCCTTGACAGGAGGACCTGTCAAAGGTACACGCGTGAGATACTTGTTGAATTCATGAACAAATAAAAACACACTACTCTGAAAGAAGTCTTCTAACTTCTAAGTCTTGTTCTAATCTTTGGGTTTTACAGCTCTCTGCGCTAGTGCCCATAAGCCATTGTTCAGTTTTTGTTAAGGTTACGTGCCTATTATTAGATTTTTGGTCAAGCATTCAGTGTCCTGATACTGTGACAGTGAAAGATGAAGTGCTGTATGTTAATGAGATGGTGATTGTAGGGCATACTAATACAGTGGAGAATATTACAAAAGTGTCAATAGGAAGAATGCAAAGATAAGTCTCGGTCTTCTATCTTACACTTAAAACTAAAACCCAGTGAAGTTCAGTGATTTGTCTAGTCACACAAAAAACTGTGATCCTGGCACAAAACCAAGTGGAATTTTTATAAAGCCTACCTGCTAAGGTAGTCACGCAGATTAAATTGATGCATGGAAAATTACACGACCACAGTGCCTAGCACATGGCAAGTGCTCTTCCTGGGAAGACAGCAGCTGCTCTTATTTTTAATGATATCACTCGAAATACTGTACATAGCTCATTCTCAACATTAAAGAATAACACCGCAAAGTAGATAATAAATAAAATACTAGTCCTGTCAATAAATGATTTTAAAAGTAACATGGTTAAATAATTTTAATATGCTAATTTCTCTCCTACTTTCATTTTAATAGGAAAAAGCAGGTAAAGGAAAATAAATGAGGCTGAGAGCATTATATTGATTTCTGTCATGGAGCTTTCCCCAATTTAACAGCAAATTGCCTATAACAAGAGGTCAGAGCCATTTTTATAACAACAGTAAAGTACTATTTTCCTTTTCATTCGCCGGACACTGCACTAATGATACAGAGGTGATGGTGGCTGAAACTGGTGCCTTAGCACAAATCAAGACAATGGGGGCAAACTTTCTCTGCACCCCTCATCACTACTCATTTCCAGTTTTGAGACAAGGCAGTTTTACTTAAGAAAGTCCTTGTTGAGGTAGCAAAACTTACCTCATTAAATCTTGATGCTTTATTATTTATCTTTTTATCAATCTGTGCAAAAAAAGGAGGGGGACCATATATGCTGGATATCGGAGTGTAGCTACCTTATGGAGAAAATACTCTGCCAATTGTTTAAACTGCTAGCTAGTGAACTAGTAGGGTTTTTATCCTCATGCTACATAAATTTAACTTGAGAACAACTAATTAATAAAGTATCGTTATTCAGACTAAACTATCTGGAAAACATTTTCTCAAACATAAATCCAAAGAGCCTGTTATTTCAAGGGGGAAAATGACTAAAGTTGTTACCAGTGCTAGAATTTGAGCTTTCAGATGTAAATTACAATTTTAGAAAATCTGTCAACCGCCACTGTGAGTTTTACAGCTTATCAATTTTAAAGACCTTCTAAAAAGACCTGCGCTACTATTGGTAATTTTTAAACTATGGTAAAATGGAATGCGTCACAGTTAGAAGATCTGCACAACTCAGTGAATGTCCCAAATGACTAATGTAAGATGTTACAAATTCATCACTGGGTACATAAGCCCTTGCAAAGTTTGAGATTGACCAGTGGATTCTAATCCATTGTAACACACTACCAAATTCATTCATATGGGTTGCACTTTCTGCATTGCAATTAAAATTAAGAAATGCTACTTGATGAGTTTTGGTGTAGTAATCAAAGAATTGTCATAGTTTTCTGAAAAAGGCTAATTTCAACTACATATCTATGTGAAGGTAGATTTTAATACACTACAAACCAAAAAACACACAGAAGTTCCTCATAATTAATAATTTCATGTTCCATGGATTCAGTACCCATGGTCAACCTCAGTTCAAAATTATTAAATGGAAAATTCCAGAAATAAACAATTCACCAGTTTAAAATGGCATGGCTTTCATAGAGGTGTGGTGGTTTGCACAACCCAGACGGAGCCCCGCTGGAATGTGAACTATGCCTTTGGTCCAGCACATCCACGTTGTGTATGCTGCCCATTCGGTCCCTTAGCAGCCACCCAGTTATCAGGCCAACTCTTGCAGTATCAGTGCTAGCAGTGCTTTGGGTTCAAGTCATTCATATTTTACTTAATTAATATTGGCCCTGAAACACAGGACTAGCAATGCTGGTGATTTGGAAATGCCAAAAGGCAAGTCAAAAGCGTTTTCTTTAATAAATGCTGAGGTGGCTAGGATCTACAGTGAGAATGAATGGGGAAACAGTGGTGCATATGGAGTGCAGTACTGCTCGTGAGGGCCTTGGAACACATCCTCCAGAGATAAAGGGAGGGATACTATGTTTTAATAGATTAGATACGGAAGCATGCATAAAAATTAGACTATTCCTATCGAACTAGATATTAAAGAGATTTGCAAAAAAATAATGTCAGTCTCTAATTTCTTTGAAAAATTTATTTCTCATAAAAATGTTATTTATTTTAACAGGTAGTGACTAAGGATTGTAAATATTTCAAGTTGTGTTTTAATTTTTAATGCAGGTAATATTGATGAATATAATCCAAAGCACTTTGGCAGAATTTTCACTTCCAACAATATCACTTATAACTACTCCCCCAAATCTATGTCATTCTATCTAAATATATCAGCCCTTGCCATAGCTACTTTAGGCTTTACTTTATCAATGGAATTTACTTTTATAACTTACAATCTTGAAATTAAATTCTTCTCACACATCTGCAAATTCTCTAACCTCTTAGCATTTTCTCCAGCAATTATTCACCACTTAATCATCATTCCTAAAATTATCAGCAAGCCAAGACTTCATCAGACCTATCTGACTAGAACAAGTAGCTCCCCCAAACATCTTCCATTTTCAAATAACAGTACAATAACCATTTATAACCAAAAAGGTTTAATGAAATTAAATATCACTTCTAGCTATAACATTAATCATTTAATTAGCCAAGTAATTTAAAAGACACAAAAATAACAAAAATCAAACATTTACAACCATTAAACAGCTATGATAAATATATATCACAGCCACACCCATAATGTGTTCATGATGGCCAACTTCCTTACTCTAAAAAATTAGTCATTATCAATCATTAAGTAAAAAGATTCTGAGATATATACATTTTGAGAACTGTATTGTTTAATAAGGTACTCACTAGTCATATGTATTTATTCACATTAAAGCTAATTTAAGTTGTAAATAAAATATAAAATACAAGACATATTTCAGTGCTTAAGTAATTACATGTGGCTAGCAGGCACTAGATAAAGTAGATACAGAACATTCTAACAGACAGTGCTGGCCTATACTATACAGATGATGGTTGTTCAGTGTATTGCTTTCACCGGTACAATTCTTTCGGTTGTTGTCACACCTATGTTAACTCCTTAAAAAGAACACACACCTTTTTTTTTTTCAGCTTTAATTGAGTTTATTGGTACATTTTAAGGATACAGTACAGTTACATTCATTGTTGGGATCTTGTACCTCTACATGACAAGTCTTGATTCTCATTTTTTCCCCTTACCTCTGCCCTCCCTTCACACCCTCCTCCCCTCCCCATCTACAAACACTTTATTTTCATCTTTTCATTCTCTCACATTTTTTTCTTTTCCCTTTTTACTCTTCCCCTACCCATTCCACCTTCCCTACACCTTTAGCTCCTTTCTTCCCATTTCTAAATGTCAGTAATCTTATTAGAATCTTATGCATTGTTGCAGATTATTCACACCAGGGAAACTATTCGGTATTTACACATGTGTGACTTATTTATTTCACTTAGGAGTATATCTTCAATATGTATCCATTTTCCTATGAATGAATCTATTTTCTCGTTCTTTATGGCTGAGTAATATTCCATTTTATAGAAAAACCACATCTTCTTTATCCAGTTTCCAATGGATGGGCAAATGGGCTGTTTCCAAGATTTAGCTATTACAAACTGTGCCACTATAAACATGGGTGCACATACTTCTCTGTGAAAGATTCTTTTAAGAACATACGCCTTTTGAGGTTAGGGACTACACCCCTGACGTATGCATGCAGGTAGACATTCTGTGATGCTGTACAATACTTTGTACATAGATACTATATCCCATAAATGTCTCAAATGTAGGTAAAACATAGGTCAGGCACTATATAATTATGTTTACCTTCCACATTCTAATACATTTTTGTCTAGATTTACAAGTACTGGATCTCCATTTCTTCTCTTATGCTTTTTGAATAAACTACTTAATATTTATACTGCTTCACTTCACATTTCCATAACTAAAATTTAATGCCAATCTAGCCTTTTTTGTCTGTTTGTTGGTCAAACTAAATAGGTCCTGTAGTTTATGATTATGGACTGCTAGTTAAGACTTTCAAAGTTTTCCACAGAACTCCATACATATGGTCAAAAGCAATGTTTTTATTATATCTTTCATTAATGCCATTACCCTAAATCCATAAAAATAAATTCATTAAATTTTTTTTGAATAAAGTAGCATCATCTAGGGTTTATAAAATTTTATTATCTGTACAGCTTTGTAAGGTATTTAACTTTTTGAAGTTTAGCAACTATTATTTTGATTTGAAAATCCTTATGTCCTACTAAAAGTAGTGAGTGAAATTTGTTGAAGTGTATTAAACCTAAAATTTAAAATAGATTTTGTTTAAATACACTCTGAGATTTTGCATATCAAGTCACTGCAAAGCACTTTGGGTGACACAACACTAGGGCTGGAGCACAGGGTCTACTCCTCTCCACTGCTCATCTACAGTGATAGTTAAGAGGTTTACACTGTAATGAACGCTGCTTATTATACCCTGTTCAGTTAAGGCAATACTCCTGACAGCAAGGCCACATATGTAGGAAGGAGGATAACAGGAGAAATATGTGGGCTTCTAGCCAGGTTTTCTTCTGGTCAACAACTATGTACCTGGAACCAGGTGAGAAGTTAGCTATGCTTGCTTTTTATGTCTGTTTTTAGGTGAGAAAAGCAAAAATGCAATGCATAAAACTAATACATTATCTGAACAATAATAAGCAGGACAGATTTGGGTCTTACAAAAACCCCTAGACACGACAAAGACTGTATATATTGTTAAGTTGAATCACAGGAATTTATTTCTCCAATAAAAGCAAATAAAAATAATTACTATTTAAATAAAGCAATTTTTATAAACCATAAACTTTATATTAGCTTCCAAAGCCTGTTTTTAATTTTGTCTTGCTATGTAAGCTTATTCTAAATAATGTAACTAGAAGACTTACGATCTAGAAAAGAACTAATGTAATAAACTGCTTTACTTTCCATATAAATTATGTGTGTGCATGTGTAGCAATTTACTTCCGAAGTAATACTAATTTAAAACTAAGAGTAAAACTAAGAGTTTGTGGTAGAAAAAGTTTTAAAAAGAAAAATCAAATTTAATAGCTCCAACTGGTTTAAGTTTGAACATGGGAAAAATGTGAGAAATTTAGATTAAAAAGTCATCTATCTAAATAATTGTTGTTGAAAAAAGACAAGTTTTAGTGAGTTCATATTGTTTTTAAGTAGTAGTAAACTATTTCAAAGGGAGTATTTGGCTTGCAGAAGGGAGCAGTTTCTTACAACCTATAAAGGTATTATTATTATTATCATTATTATTATTGTAACAGAAACTTTGGAACCAGGTTAACTGCGGATGAAACACTCAATGACTGGCTGACCCTGGCAAAGTAACCTTCCTAAATCTTGATTTCCTCACACATGCTATGAGAGTTCTACCTACTGATAAGACTGACGAGAAGTCTGAATGAGGTATAAGCTATTTGGCATAATAGATATGATGTGCAATAAATGATCGTACATTGTGCACGTGTGTACACACAACACTATACACAGTTCCTTCAAAACACATATATGCACTTCAGATAAACATTTCACCTCGGATTCATCATAATAATTTATTGAACTAATACAAAATCTTAAATAGCATATTGTTTCAAATATAATTTAGAAATTTAAGATTAATATTTCAAAATCTTATGCAATTGCACACAAACAGAATCAAGTAGAATGTCAGCATCTTATGAGAATCCTTCCTTCAAATAATAATTCTGTCTATAAATTATTCCCAGCAGAGTCACTGAATTTTAAAGCAAACCAGTTTAAGCTTTTTTACATTTCAGATGAGGAGAAAAAGAGAGATCAAGACAAACACAAGAGAAGAGACAGAGACTGACTGTGAAAAGGAGATCAAGTCCCTACTGTCCGAGCCCCTGATTCAGAGGTGGTGAACCTACGGCACCTACGGCTGTGGTCAGCTTTCTGTTATCCCTGGAACCTCTAAAAGGCTATCACTGCAGTATCAACCAAACCTCAAGCCATCAGAGCCAATTAAGTTCATTCCCTTAACTCCTTCCCTTTTTGGGGTTACACCTACTGAATGTGTTGGGTTTCTGAGACTTACAAACAACAGTCTTTATTAATGTACAAATTATGAGAGAATACAGCAATTACAGAGAAGAGAAGTTGTGTCTTCACAATGACTGGTGGTGGTAGATACAGCAATTATAACCAACATACTAATTCTAGAGCTTATGCTCTTAGGCACACTGCTCTAGTGAATGACAGCACCATCATCTACGTCCTTGAGATAAGAGGATTACACACATTCCTGAATTAAGACACAAGCTTGTACATACCCACATGCACCTATTTGTTAACCACATATTTTGATACCCTATAAAGATAATACAACTACTAAAAGAGACTATAATATGCAAATGATTTCTTATTCTTCACAATTTAGATAATTCAGAAATTCTTTTTTAGAGATTGCATCTATATATATAGGAAGAGGTGTACTGTGTTAGTCCTAGAGAATGACTACAGTCCAGTGTTTGTACTTCACATATGTCTGTTTAGATGAATAGTAAGTACTATCTAAGACATGATTATGGAGACAGAAGTAGGGATGTACTGTATCTTACTATATAATCTTTCCTTTTTAAGCAAAGTGACCCACCTACAAGAGGTGTTTGCTTAGGGAAAGGGTAAATAAACTCAAACCAGGGATTTCTGTTGTAGGAGATACTACACAATCTGGTACCAGAATTTCCAGGCACCCATCCAATTACTCACAAACAGGATATGGGTGGGATTAGCTAATGCACTATGACCAGATCACAGGATGTCCCCAATTGGAAAACCTAAACAAAAAGAGCTCTCTGCACTACTCCAGGGTTATAAAGTTAGACTAACTATAATCAAAATATTCTAGTAATCAAAAGTCTTTGGAGTGGTTACAGACATAAAAGTGTGTAAGAAGGTCAAAATGTGCTAGAGTCAGTGAATATCCACAGACAGCTACCTAGGCTGTTCGGGTTTCCCTAAGTATTTCTTAACCAAGAACAGCTGTCAACTTGAGCCACCAGGGTTGTGAGAAAGTGGGAGGTGGAGCCATGTTTTCTTTAGGCCACATATTTTAAACTAAAAACTTAAATCTTCTAGTTGACAATGAGTAAAACATCACTAAACTCTATGACATCTTTGCAACTCACAAGTTACAAACCATTTTAACCAAAACATCCTCAGAACAATACTGTGAGACTAGTACAGTTGATATGATCATCACTTTTAAAGAAAAAGGCATATGAAGTTTAGTAATGTTAAGCAAAGTACTCAAATCCACACAAAGGTCAATTAAAAAGAAAAAAAATTAAAGAACTCTAGAGTTCTTTCAAAAGCACCAGGGCATTCCAGGAATAAATAGAATATTCTTGCTAACTGTTATGAATGTATCATCACACTTAAATTTTTTCAAAACCCCTGAGCTATTTATATGTGTGTATATACTATTCTGTTTGATATCTTCAAAATTTCACTCTTTGCTAAATAAACATTTGTAGTCCAGCTTCTTATGATATGGAAAGGAGGCCAACTCTAGAAAAATACGTCTTCAAGTATCACCAAAATACAGACTGCTACATAGGAATTTTTTAGATTTGCAAGAACAAAACAAGAAAAACATTAAGTAAAAACTAGTGGGTCAAGTGAGGAGTTATTTAGTGGAAAAACTCTGTTGTGATGAGAAATGTAGTTCATATTGGATTTTCTTCCTTAAATTAAGGAATTTCTCAGATTTACTATGGAATATATTAGTAATTTTCACTCTTATTCCTCTAACCTCTGCTTTCTTCCTTTTTTTTTTTTTTGGTATCAGGTATCAAACTTGAGTCCTTGTGCTTGTGAGGCAGGTGGCAGAACCACTGAGCTAAATCCCCAGCCCCTCACCTCTGTTTTCTATGGGGCCCAGCTTCACCAGTTTTCCCAGCCACATTCTTTTCAGACACACAATCTCCTGCCTGCTAAGGAAGAACTGAGTGGTAACATTAAAGGGCAGTTTGGTAAACCGAGTATACCTGTGTGTTACTGAATGACAAATGAATCCATTAGAACTAACAGTGATAACTCACTGCATAACTTACTCAAAAATTTTAAATACTTTCCTAAATTTTGTATTCTTAAAATCATTCTTTTAGTCTAAATTTTAAAAATTCAAATTCATGGTTTTGGAGTACTTACTATTTTAAATAAATAAGAGTTTAATGAAATATCAAGAATAATTCTCTTCTTTTTTAGAGATATGTTGTGATATCCCAAATTTCCTCAGGAGTACTGAGAAGCTTCCCACAGTAACAACTGCTGAATGTTCAAACTTGCTAAATATCTTCGAATTTTCTGTAAAAAAAAAAAGAGTGCTTTTTCCATTAAAAAAAATGAGATATTGACAGCACTTACAGGACAGCAAAGGTCAGTGTTCCACTTAAGAACCAATACTTTAAGCCTACAGTAACCACTTGATAATGTAAGGTCACTAACATAAAATGTTATTTAGTTAGCCTAAAGGTTTAATGTGTAAAAACAAAATACTGAGATTTGGTGAGCCACTTTAACAAGAAAAATATCACACAATATATTATACCCAAAATCTACGTGTCAAAATGGAAATTTCCACTTAGAAAAAGGTACACCTAAGCAGCACAAACACATTCTCACACAAGCTCAGCAAACCAGTCTTCAGATTCCAATACCCTATTATCCACACCTCTTACATCACCTGCCAGAGAGTTGATTACAAATAGCCTCATACATTTTTAAATAAGGTCATTCTGAAATGAAACAAAGACAGTGTAAATATTCTTGTACAGAAGAGATTTAAATCCCAGTATAAAACAGCACATTGCTCAAATGTTTAATACAAAGAAAGCTAACAAATCTTTTATTCACTGTGTCAAACACGCACCCTGCACAGATTCAGTGGAATAACTACACAGCAGTGCCATTCATATGCAACAGCTTAAAAGGAATACTCTCCCCAATAAATTTTGCTCACATTAGTGAGACCTTATGCATTAGTAATGGCATAGTAAAATAGAAGTAAAACAAAATAATCAAATTTTTTTCAGTTTGTTAATCTAGCTGAAGCAACGCAATGCAAAGTCATGATTTAAAGAGTAGTCTACAAGGGAAATTTACAGTTTTGGCTGATGATGTCATTCATTATTAACTCCACAGAACTGATCCACCTACATATATTTCTACAATGTGAATTTACATAAAACATGTTAGAGAATAAAGCATTTAAATGGAGTGGCAGAATACCTTTCAGGAAAAAAATTAAATTAAAATTAAGCATAAGTTAGGGTAAATATCTGAAACAATGAGCTGACAACAAACAAACAATAAAAAATAAATAACAAAAACAACAGCAAAACTTTGGCTTTGTATGAATTGTACTTCATAAAAACATCATTATAAAACCTCTAGAAAGAATATAAACTACCCTTTCTTTTTCTGAGTGATTTTTCTACAAGTGATCTTCTATAATTACCTGTACCTTCCTTTAAGAAACTTAAGACTACCTCACATTATCTGTTATACGTTTTCATTCTTATTTATACTTTGTTTTTCACACCAGAGAAACTATTTGGTCCTATTTATTTAACTTAAAAGTATGGCCTCAATGGGCATCCATTTAGCTATAAGAAAGGGTCTAAAGGGGAAGAGGAACTTGAAGGAGTAGGGAAAATGTAAGAAGGGAAAGGAAAAAAAATGTGAGAAAAAGGAAAAAACAGAAACAGTCTTTGTAAATAGAAAGGGGTGGAGGGACTGAAGGGAGGGCAGGGGAATAAGGAAAAAAATAAGAACTAAGATACATCATGTAAAGGTACAAATTCCCAATGATGAATATCATCGTACTGTATACCTAAAATGTACCAATAAACTTCATGAAAAAAAAAAGAAACTTAAGACTACCAATCAAAAGACTGGAATTGAAGAACAACTGATACCAAGTAACTACAGTCAAATTTGCTTTTAATTGATTACTTTAAATTTCTAATTAAAGTTTCAAAGTAAAAGTCTTGAAATTCTCTGAATGAACATACTACATAGCCAGCTTTCCCCTGTATCTCCATTTATTCCTACAAGTCTGTCTACTTGCAGGTAACTCAAGAGACAAAACACTACATTTTGGGAAAGATAATGAGCCAGTGTGACTAGTTGCTTAAACACAAATCCTCATGAATTCATACTACCACGCGACACAACCTCTTTGAAATGTAACTATTGAATAAACCTTTATCAGAATAATTTGGGAACAGAAATAGAAAGCATGTGTAATAATAATGTTACTCAATCTCTTAAAAAAGTATTTGCATGTCCCCATTTTCTCCCTAATCACTCATTTCAGCTGGATGCAGAACTGTTTCAAAACATTGATTACATAAATCAGTCACCTCCTGTACACTGTTTTTCATACATAAGTAATACTTTTTCAACAAAAACTTTTAGTTAACTGTGGTCAATCTTCTGGAAAATAAGTTCTAACAGAAAATGGTTGGCCATGGAGAACTGAAACTGATTTCTGTCCATATTCCAGAAGAGCTGAAATACTTCCTGAAACTTCTACATAGTTATCCCTATCAAGTCCTCTTAATTCTATATTCCTATGCTAGTAATTAGTATTTCATAGGATTAATTCTCTTATTAAATAGCAAAATTTTGACTTGGGAACTATTTTTCCAAGACCACACATCTAATGATGCTATCATTTAACAGGTTTTTAACAGGAGAAATGTATGAAGATCTGAAGTGGAGATAATATTGTGATACTCTTTCTGGTAAGTATGAAAATAAAGTCATTAAATATTCTAGAACCACAAAAATATTCTGTATCTACAACCTTAAACATGTACTGTATGTTTCAAAGTGTGGGGATTCCTGAAGTTAGTCTTTGATCTATTCCTTAAGCTAAAGTTACTGGGATGATAGTTCCTGCTTGTCTACTGCCTATATTCAGAATGTCACTCAATATGAAGAATTGTAATTAAGATTCTCTGCTACTGCTGCACCCCATTCCAAGCATTTAGTGTCTAAGCCTATTTCCCTAAACTACATTTTAATGGATAAATCAATACAATGGAAAGAGAGATGAAGGCTATATCGAAAGAGGAAAGGGCACTGTTCCCTCCAAGCAAATGCCACCAAGCCATCCTTAAATTAGCTACAGAAGACTGATGACCTTGTTGTTTGCAAGATACTAACTAGATCTTGCTAGAAGGCAGACAGTTGAATTCAGATGAAAGTGTTGTAAATTTTAAGACAGGATTTCTTTTCAGCAATGTAAGTTGAAGCCATTGGTGAGTTAATACTACACAGCTGCCCCAACCTTTGCAATAACATCGCGACCACATTCACACTCTTTAAGGCACCCACACCTAACAGGACAACATTCCTCCATACCAATGAGGCAGCATCTGCTAACACCACTGGCACCAGCGTCTGTTCCCCATCCTGGTAAGGTCTTCCTACCTCTCTTCTGGTTCTCACCACCATTTACAGCTTCCCTGCCTTAAGAGTAGGAGTTGAAACCAGCCTTGCTACTCCAGGCTTCTAAAATGGGTTAAAAAGAAAGTGGGAAGAAACAGCACTGGGTGAAACTAGTTTCACTCATTGTCTGATGAGTGTGTGTTCAGTAAGTAATTGTAGAAAAAACATCTACTATTAGTTTTATTCCTAAAAAAAGGAAATTGGTCCTCAGCCAGTGGAAAACAATAGATATACAGTCGAGAAATAGGCTGAATTTTGGAAAACGTCATCAACATCAATGAAATGGGGGTAGGGAGTGTTGAAATCATCAAAGATGTGAAGAAACTAAGATACATATGATTTATTAGAAGCCAAAAGACAGTGATGATTTAAAAGAAGGCAAGGGAGGCAGGCAGAGTTCTACACTTTTTTTTTCTTTTTTGTACCAGGGATTGAACTTGGGTCCCTGTGCTTACAAAGCAGGTGCCAGAACCACTGAGCTAAATCCCTGGCCCGTTAGAGTTCTAAACTGACTTAACCTCCAACATTTTATGGCCTGATAGAATCCCCTCCACCTTGGTGTGGGCAGGATCTGGGAATACATGTGATGGGATATCACTCCTGTGATTGTCAAGTTATCCAGAAAATGTGAAGGATTCTGTATATGTAGATGAGGTACTTAAAGAATCAACTTGGTGTTTATACAAGGAGAGTATCCTGGGTGGGCCTTATTTAATGGAGTGAACCCCTAAAAAGAGGACTTCAAACATTCTGTGAATGCAGAGTTGAAGCACCAGAGTCTGCTGTCTATGGAAGAGCAAAGAGCCATGCTATGAACTGGCTGTGAAGAGAAGTAATCTTCTTACAAGTGCAAGGAAATGATTTGTGCTAACCGGAATGACTTTACAAGAGGACCTTGGACAACATCTGAGAATGAACCTTGGCTGATATCTTGACTGTGGCATTGAGTAAAGGACCCTGTGAAGACATGCCTGGACTTCTGACACATGGAAAGAGAGAAATACTAAATGTGCTATTTAAATACAAATCTGTGACATGGCAATGGAAAGTTAACCCACTGAGCAAGGTCCCAACTATTCTAAGAGGAAAGGAGTACTGGATTTTATCTGTAGGTTGTCAGGTCCTGTGACATGGGTTAGGACTTAGAGGGGCTGCATTTTCAGCAAAGCTTGTCAAAGTAGAAACTTTGGCAGTGTACATTAGAACCAGGAAGAGGTACAGGAAAAATGCATTCAACTTGACAAGATGGTCTGCTGAGGACCAAGCTAAGGTGTGCCTGGACATGACTGGAGTGTCCCCAAAGGCTCAGGTACTAGGAGTGGGGTCTCCAGTGTGGCAGTGTTGAGGCAGCAGAACCTTGAAGAAGTGAAGCCTAATACAAGGTTTAGGTCATGGGGTACCACCCTTGGAAAGCATAAATGCTGTTCACACAGCATGAGTCAGTTCTTTCCACAGTGGGTTGTAATAAAGTGCTGCCACCCCACGTTTGGCCCCCTCCTGCATGAAGCCGATTCCTGTTGTTTCTCTTCCATGCTGTGACACAGTTGTGGGGGAAGGGGATCACCAGAGGTTGAGTGGATCTGGCCACACAATCTTGAATTTTGAACCTCCAGAACTGTTAGCTAGATAAACCTCTTTTCTCTATGAAGTACTCAACATCAAGTTTTCCTTTACAAAAACACAGACAACTTAGTCCAGGTCTTGGGGTCTCATGTCTCTAGGAGGTTGGGACAGACAGGCCAATTCTAGACCCTGCCATGAGGCCATCAAACTCCTCAGCCCTGGTAAGTCAGCAAGACTATAAAGTGGATACTACACCTACCTTATTTATCCATTCTTCATCTTTCTCTCCTAGGCCAGTGGTGGCGAACCTATGACACACGTGCTGAAGTGGGCTGTTTGTATCACTGAAAGTTCTAAAAGGTTCACCATCATGGGACCTAGACAATACCTAGCACACTTAAAGCATCAACTGGATTTATGACTTGACTTTCTACTGTAAGGTGAAGCAGCAGTTCAAAATACGTAAAATTTCATGAGGAAAATTAGTAAAAATCAGGACCACTTCAGCTCCTGGTTAAAGTACAAATGATTTGGGAAATTAAGACAGGCAATGACTGGTCATCATTTAGTTAATCTAAAAATTCCTTCTGCGTGCCTACGATGTTCCAGATGCTAGGGTAAGACTCATAATAGTCTCTCATTAATATCCTTGTATTAACTACCGTTAGCCAGATTAATTTTATTTATTTATTTATTTATTTTTGGTACCAGGGATTGAACTAGGGTCCTTGTGCTTGCAAGGCAGGCCACTAAACCGCTGAGTTAAATCCCTGGCCCCAGATTAATTTTCTAATGAGATGAATCACCTCAACCCTTCCCTCCCCAAAACTTTATCATGGTTTTTATTGCCCCGAGGATAAAATCCAGAGTCCTTGACTTGGCTCTCTATAATCTGAGATCTGCCTTCCTCTCTAGCTTTATCCCCTGCCTCTCACCCTACTACCTCAGAGCATACATGAACGTTATACCCCTGCCTACAACATTCTGTCTTTGTCTACTGCCTACTCATCCTGCTGAGCACAACTTATAGCTACTTAAATGTCACTTCTTTACAGATCTCTCTATATAAACCATACTTCTGCACAGCATTTGTCACATAGATTGAAGATATATGCTTACTTTTTAATATTCATCTCCTCTGTTATACTGGAAGCACCATGAGGTCAGGGATTGTGTATGTTTTGCTCAGAAAAATACAGGTATTACTAGAATATGTAATAGATACATTATTATTGAATAGATACAAGTAAAGGCCCAAGAGACTGCCCCACCCCATATGATGAAAGCTCTTCCTACCACCAGTTAGAACCAAAGAGCCCTGCTCCATGACATGCTGACACTCCAACAAACATTTTAGGCCGAAGCAGAGCACAGGGCCAGCTGCAAATCAGCTGTCGTTACCCTTGCCTGATCCACCATTCCACCACGAAATACAGCAACCACCCCCCCAAAAAATCCATCAAAACAGTTCTGTTCTTATCTTTTAAAGTATTAAACTATTGGATAAAAGTTTAAAGAACTCTACTTCTAGGAAATCAAATGTCTTAAAATTACTAGTTAAAAGCCCTCGTGACAGGGTTTCTGCTGTGGGTGTAACACACCTATGGCCATGTCTACACTGCCCCTCACCCATCTGTTCTAACAACTGTGTGCTCTTATGGGGAGAGCTGCCTCCCTCACCTCAGCTGGCTCTTTTCCTCTTTTTTTGTTTTTCAACAACTGGGCTTGTGTTTCTGTTCCTCCCATGCTTGTCTACTTTGAAATTACTCCTACTTGCCTCATCTTAGAAGTTCTTTCCTCTTACAGTGGGATCCAGAACTTCTACATGGGAAGGCTATGGAGGGAAGACATGTTGGACTCCCTTTTTCCTATACAGTATTGGAGATCATGACTGGGAGAGCCTTTGCACTGAGCTATATCACCAGCCCTTCTTTTATTCTGAGAGAAAGTCTCCTAAGTCACTAACTTGCTCAGGCTGGATTTGAACTTCTGATTTTTCTGCCTCTGCCTCCCAGAGTGCTAGGATGATATGCATGTGCCACACACCCACTGGCTACAGCTTTTACACAGCTGTATTTGCACAGTAAACACATTATGCTAAATACATGGTGCATTATAAGTTTCATTCAGGTGACTGAAGGAGACACTAAAATTTTCTAATTTCTTCCTTGTTGCTACCCCATTTATACTGGAAAAGTCTGCATAACAGCCCCAGAACAAGTAGGCAGTCCATCCTGTTGTGCACTGACCTCTGTTAAGAGAATTTATACTGTAGCGGGACTGTATGTCTACCCGTTGATCTCTTTCCTACACTAGCTGAGAACCAGGCTGACAGCCAGTGGAGGCAAACCTATGGAACACATGCTGCAGCAGGCTGTTTGTACTGCTGAAAGCTCTGAAAGGTTCACCATCACCACCTTACACTAGCTTTTCATGTTGTAACCCTAAAAATCCAGCAAGATACCTGGCATGCAACAGATGCCCAATAGTTATTGGACTAACTAAATCAAGCATTTTATGAAAACCTATTAAATACAATGAACCATGTTAGGTGTTGAGAGTGAAGTCTAGACATATTTATCATCTAAAATATTAACAAAATAGCAATTATTAGATTGTAAATATTAGTTTTTATTAGCCAGCATTCCTATACATCTAGATTCCTAAGTAATCTACATTAAAGGAGAACTGAATACATTGCCAATATATTTTCTTATGATATGAATTTTATTGAGTAGAGTACTTTCCATTGTTAAGGACACTACTATATGATAATATAGAATAAACCATTAGAATACTAGAATACTTGATACAGAATAAAAGAACGACCCAGATCGGAAAACTAAACCAATCCTCAACCTTCACAATTTTTTTAAAGTTTAAGAGAAGAGAAGTGATCCATTCTTGAAGAGGAAAGATGATGCATTAAGTTGAGAAGCAGGGACAGACACATACAATGAGAACGTTACCAAGAGGAGGCAGCACTGAAGGCCTAAGAATAAGTGGAATAGACAAAGCTCTGAATTCCAGGCTGAGCTTAGTTTCGATTTTGTAGCCACTTGAAGACTGTAACTCATATTTTGGAAACAGAAAATAATAAAAATACTGCTGAAATAAATACTTAAGAAATAAATTCATGATTAGATATATTTAGTCTTGTAGTACATCACTGAGGTACATACTAAACCAGGTGTAAAAACAGGACTGAGATAACACCTGTAGAAGGGGACAATCTTGTTTTGCTAAGTAGTCTAAGAGATCAAGTGTTTGCAATAAAATTGATTTCATTAATCACAAATACAGATTTTGGGAGCTGTTATGGTATATTCAGGAAAATTTCTAAAGCATTTCACTTGGCAAACATGTGTCCATGTTGTTGAGTTCTTGGATTAAGTATAAAGTACAAATGAATTTATTCTATGTACTGCCTTTCTAGTTTTGTAAGCATAAGATTTAGGTACATTTGTAACATTCCTAGTTTATAGGATGCTTTGGTATGTTTAGTGAAATGCCACATTTTAAAATGGGCTTCAGTAGATCGTAGGAAAATGACTTGAGTTATTTGAGGACTTCACATTTTTAAGTTTTTGTCTTCCATTTTAATTGGTCTATCTGGTATAAGAGCACAATGTAGAAATTTATAGCCAAGACTGGGAACTATACATCACCACATTATCATGTAAGGATGAACTCAGTATGATATTTCACTTTGTATCGCAACAGTAATAGGTTAAAAAAATGAATATGCTTAACATTTAATTATACAAATCCTGGCTTAGACATCTATAGCACACAAAAAAAGATTAAGACCCCACTTACAAATATCCTTCTAGCTATTTCTCCTTTTTCAAAGATAAGATAATCTTTATAACTAGCACTAATTGTAAACACTTCATGTTTAAAATCTGAAAAAGGGGATCACTTAGTCACTCTGCTATAAAGGGGATAAACTATGAGAAAATAATTCCAAACAATTCATCAATTTTTATAGTAGCAATAAGGAGTAAAGATATCTGCACATGTATCTTAGAGTATTACAAATAATTTCAGCCCCAATTAACAATTAGATGTCTCATATTCTGAAACCCTCTTACATTTCTGGGTACCAATCTGGGTAGCTCTTAAAATGAGGGAATTCTCAAGAACTTTTTTCATTGTTTTCCATTGTTCACAATGGAAAAGGAATTAAATTTATTGCTAAGATTCATGTATAAAGGGCCATGAAAGAAAATAAAGATTATCCTTCAGAAGGCAATCCCCCCAAAAAGCATATACTCAAACACAAGTTTTATATTCAAACAAAACTGTCACTCTATGTACTTATGACAAACCTCTCACATCATGTTTATAAAAATGATAGACTATGTAAAACATTCACCAAATAGTAAAGGCTATATAGATGTTAGAACTAATTACATAAATGAAAAACACAGGGTACTGTGGCGCACACCTAGCACTCAGGAGGCTGAGAGGTTCAAGGCCAGGATAATAATGAATTCAAGACCAACATGGACTACATAGTGAGACCCCATCTGAAAAACATGGAAGGAAAATAAAATGGAAGGGAGGGAGGGAAAGTGAGAAAGAAAGGTGAAAGAAAGAAATAGAGGTAGAGACAGAGACAGAGATAGAGAAAGCGGGGAGAAACAGAAAGAAAAGGACAGGAGGAGCAAGAAATCCAACCAACCTACATCTGTAATGCCAGCACTGTGGGAGGCTGTAGCAGGACTTTTCAAAACAAAAAAATAGGAAAACAGCTGGGCTGTAGCTTAGAGAGAAGGCCTTGGGTAAATCCCTAGTACAAAACAAAAACAAAACACAGACCTACTTAAACAAATCCAGTAAGATATTTTTATTTTTACTTATACAATTGTTTTAAAAGTACAGAAAAATCCTTCGCTTGAGAAAAATTAGAAAATAAAATGAAAACACTGTGAGATATAATCCCACAGAAAATGTCTTTGCCTCCCATTACCCTCTCCACCACACCCAAGGTCAGAAAGATCTTTTTCTACATTAATAATAATAATAGTAGTGGTGACAGCAGAAGCCAGAAGTATTAAGGTGTCCTTTTAAAATTTATACAATATATGTGGGCTAAATATTTTTATAGCACTGTAATATCTTGAATTTCCTGGAATCCAAAGTGGAATTACTTTGGAAACAAGGCCTTTGTATTCCAAGAGGAAACTTCAGGGCCTCACACTCCATGTCAGCAATACCTGTCTGATCAAAGTTGTTTTGTCATTTAAGAATATTGCAGGCAGGTGAAGAGGACTGTAGGTTACTTTGAATGATAAACAATATATGACTAATACAATTGGATTAACTAAATCTATGATTCCTGGCTCTCAATAACCTTGTTTCTTTGAGTAAAATAGATTTCCTCATGTTAAATTTCAGTTCCAGTCTTCCACCAATGGTTAAACTTTATGAAGCATAAAAAGGCTTATATCATTCTTTGAGATCTGTGCTCCTTATTTAATATATCAAAAAGTCTACTTGACAATGCTATTTATAGCCAAATGAAGACTAGATTTTACTTTGCTGAGGGATCATGAAATACAAAAGAGAGATAATTAATAGGCAAAGGCTTTAACAGAAACAGTACCAAGTGTCCTCCAATGTAACATCACAAAGGACAGGGTTACTGTCACTAGATACACTGTAATGAATAGGTAGAGATGTGGAAATATTAACAACCTTCAGAATCACTGAGTCATTCATGAAGATACAGGATGAAGATACTTTTGCCTTATCTGAGAGGCAAATAATTTTATAACTGAAAGTGAAAAGTATAACCAGGCTCACGTTGCAGTCCCTCTCACTAACTTTCAAACTTATTTGCAAGATAATTATGGTTAGATGATGCCATTTTAGATAATGATGCTCTATACTGTTATGCCCCAATTAATCTTTTAAATTACCAAACAGAAAACATACTGCCATAAATACAAGCTAAAATTATGGCAAATACTATCACAATTCATGTAAGTTTTTATACATTATTACTTTTTAGCAGTTGTTATTAGGTGAGAGGATGCAACACATCACATTTGCAAAAGTACAATTCAGTTATCACCTACCATACCCTACTAGCTGTGTCAGAACATTATTCACTGTAACTGAAAATGACAATATTAACTGTTATTGCTCTCACACAACACATAAAGAACCCTGAGACATAGAGATTAAGCAACTTGAAAATGATCCTATCTAGGATTAAAGTGGTGAAAGGGAAAGAGCATTTACAAATGTCCCCAACGTGCTGATGCCTGGATGAGCACTAGGCGAGAGGGGAGGTGCAGGAGGGGCAAGGAGGGGCAGGGCGGGGCTGCTGCGCGGCCAGGGGGACACGGGGACACAGAGGGAGGGGCCACATCGCACCCCTCATGTGTTCATCACTAACTGCTATGACATGATAAAAACGTTCACAAATTAAACTAAAACCAAATCTCTGTTTAAAGACAGACCATATCTGTGTTTCCGTAATAGTTAAACTTCTCCAGGGAGTCTTAGAGACTATGTTGTCTCTAAGCAAAAACTACCGCAACACCTCTTTTATTCTGCTATCAGTGAGCTGATCAGCCTGACCTCAGCAGCTCATTCCTCATCTTTTCTATTGACCTTTTTCCTTTTCGTAGACGAATATGTTCAGTTCCATCACCCGGTATGTTTTGGTTTCTGTTTTCTAACACTGCCACTCCACAGCGTCCCTCAAATCCCCAGGCCCATGCTTCCGTCTCAGATCTGCGATGACACGTTCCATCCCTTTTCACAAAAGCTTGTCAAAAGCAATCTCTCCCACCAGGTATATTCCTAACTCTTGTGGAAACGTTCCCCAGGCCAAAGAAAAGATGCAATTCTTGTTAGACCATTCCAGCAGAAACATGGGCGAGGCCCTAAGAAGCCAACGTGTCTTTGATTTATGCTACTTGTCCAGCTGTTCTCCTATCTTGTACATGTTCTAATGTTTGTTTTAAGCATCTAGTGAACAGATGTAAGATAGCAACTATTACCTTATAAAACACCATGCAAAGCCAGTTACAGAATTTTTCTAAGCTACTTCATTTTTCTATATAATAATCTAAATACATAATCTTGTAATTTTAATTAAAAATAAAAACTCTTTCCTATGTATAATTTAGAGTCAGTAGCACTTTAAAAGTCTTCAGTACATGGCTCTTGAAATTGTTCATTTGCAACAGGAGGAAACGCGAGGTGGGTCAGGCGGCTGGCGTCCAGGCCCTCTCCTGCCCGCGCCAAGGGTGCAGGAGTGTCTGTCTCTCCACCGTCCCTGGCTCGCAGTGAGACTCCCTGTTTCAATCTCCAGCTCAATGTTTCCTGATATCTCTTTTGAAATTCTTTACAAGCCAACAGAGAACTTCCAAAAGACTATTACATTTTGGACTGATGCCAAGCAGATCTAAACCTGAGCCAAAGAGCCATTAAAAATTCTTAAGAAGTCTTAAATGTATTTTACCAATTTTAAAACAAAGTTCACAAGGTAAGTCATAATAAAAAATTAGTACTCTTGCCTTACCTAATCTTTAAAAAGTTAGTTCTCTATTATGTGCAAAAGAGGGCCACATACTTAGTATATCTTCAGAGAAGCAGAGTACTGTCAGTATCTCTGTTTTCCCCTTCTCCTAAAGGAAAACAAGATCTTATTCTGCAGCATGGTCCAAGCAGAATGAATTCAGGCTTGGATTTATGAAATACAAATTTTCAGAAAATCTTACACTGACTCAATAAATCTGTAAGAATCATTATGAACTCAGCAGTACCCCTCAAGTATTCCACATTTCATTAAAACAGAAGTTACTCTCACATGAAAGGATACAAAAAAAAGTTTTTGGTTTTAGCTTGGTTGTGCAACAATTAACAGAACTTTAACAAGGAAGAGACCTAGAAAGAGCTCAGGTATAAGACAAACAATACTTTTCTATTCTAAATCTGCAAGTACTATGCAGCTATCATAATTAAGAAACTCATAGGGCTCCTTAAAAAACAATGTTTGAACTTTTGAATTCTAAACTTTAAGTTCTAAAATATTTTAATAATATTTACTAGCACTGTAACCACAGGAAACAACTCTGAAAAAGAAATATATTCAGAAGACACAATTATTACTAAGTAAAAAGGTGCTGTATGAGTACAAAGCATCAGGTTTCATGAGTAAAGAAAACACTATCTTGGTTACACACCCTGCAGTACGTAACCTAAGAGCATAACTCTGGGGCTCCAATCATTTTCCATCTCAAACTGTGTATATCACAATACAGCACTGACTTTGCAAAGTCTCTGTTGGAAGTGTGACGAGCTTTGATACTTTTAAAAGAAAATTTTAACAATTTTCTTCCCCCCACCCTCTGAATACTTTGGTAAAATACAAGTATCTCTATACATATGCAATTGTTTTGAATTACACTAATTTTCCACAATTTTTGATGCCTGTAAGTCATCACTTTAAAAATAATTCTCATTATGGCCACAATGAGAAAAGGAATGAAAAAGGACCAGACAGAAGAAATCTCTGCTTCCCATTCTCTTGTTATTGCTCTATTGTAAGACAGTCTACATAATTTGTGGAACCCAGGACAAAAAATTGTCTTTCATTTGAAAATTAAGAATTTCAAGATGGCAACAGCAGAGCATTAAGACAAGTACAAGTCAGAGAGCACAGCCCTGGGTGTGAGCTGCCTCTTTCCACCTGTGACCTTGACTTTGTTTCACTGGCTCCCTCTCTACAACACTGAGTTCCTGTAGCTACTGTCCTCAGCCACAGTTACTGATGGCTTCCTGGCAGACACCACATTCCCTATTTGATCCTGCTACTATCCTCCCACTAAAAAGTAAAAGGATGTATACAAGGTATTTGAGCAACATAAAAGGCAAAGCCCACAGCTTAGCATGCGATCTCCCTATGGTTTTTGAGTTACTTTAACTGTAACCTATTCTTACAGGGAAAGAGTAGGATATAATAAATGTATTAAAAGATTAACGTGAAGGTGTGAAAATAAACAGTATTAAAACATAAGCCAAAGGGGGGGGGCTTTCCATAAAGGTAAAAGCAAACCCTCTGAAGGAGGATGGGCTGTACGCATTTCTTTGTAACCAGAGTATCAAAGTCAGTTAATATATTTTTAAAAGATTTTATTTATTCTTTCAAAAAACCAACTCTTTGATTCATTTATTTTTTGTATCGTTTTCTTAGTTTCCATTGCATTGATTTCAGCTCTCATCTTTATGATTTCCTCTCTTGTATGAGCTTTGGGTTTTTCTTACTCTTCTTTATCTAGGAGTCTAAGATTCATCATAAGGTTGTTTATTTGAGCTCGCGGGGTTTTCCTAGTGTGGGCATTTTCTGCTATGAATTTTCCATGTAGAACTGCTTTCACTATGTCCCACATATTCCTGTATGTTATACTGGTATTATCATTTATTTGTAAAAACTGTCTAATTTCTTCTTTAATTTCCTCTGTGGGGAAAAAAAATTTTACCAGCTGCTCCTCAAAGGAGTATTATCTAGAATATATAAAGTACCAAAAAAAATCAGCCCCCCCAATATAAACACCTGATTCAAAAATGAGCATCTGAAATGAATAGACATTTCTCAAACAAGTAAAAGCATCAAGTAAATATATGAAAAAATGTTCCACATCACTGTTCATTAGAGAGATGCAGATGAAAACAACACCGAGATTCCACCTCACCCCACAAAGAATGGCTGCTATCAAGAAATCAACCAATAACAAATGTTGGCAGGGTTATAGGGAAAAAGGAACCCTTCTCCACTGTTGGTGGGAGTGCAGACTGGTGTAACCACTATGGAAATCAATATGGAGATACCTCCAAGAACTAGGATTAGAGGCTCCATTTGACCCAGCCATCCCTCTGCTGGATATCTTTCCAAAAGAATTAAAAGAATCATATCACAGTGATATATGTGCACCTACATTTATAGTGGTAGTTTGTAATAGTTAAAACTTGGAAACAGTCCATTTGGCCATCAGTTGGAGACTGGATAAAGAAGATGTGTTTTTTCTATAAAATGGAATACTACTCAGCCATAAAGAATGAGAAATTTGAGTCATTCACAGGAAAATGGATACATATTGAGGATATACTAAATGAAATGAATAAGCCACACATGTATAAATACCGAATAGTTTTTCTGGTATGGAAAACTATAATGGTACATAAGATCCTAATGGTATAATTGACAATGTGAAATAGGAAGGAAAGGGCTAAAGGTGTAGGGGAAGTGGGAAGGGCAGGGAAAAGGTAATAAGGGGAAAGGAAAAAAATTGAAAAAATGGAAATGAAGTCTTTGTAAATAGGGAAGGGAGGAGGGGGTGAAGGGAGGCAGGGGTTAGGGGAAAAAAATGAGAACCAAGACCTGTCATGTAAAGGTACAAGAGCCCAATGATGAATGTAACTGTACCATATAACTAAAATGTACCAATAAACTCAATGAGGAAAAAAAAAAGAGCAAGGTCACAAATTGGGAATGTTCCCAGTAAATGAATACTTACATAAGTGCCGTGTATAGAGCATAAAAAATGTTTAAAAACACATTAGCAAAAGCTGGCATTTACTATTAACAAATAACTAAAAGACTGAAGTAGAACAGACTTTAAGAGGAGTAAAACCTTGTAGAAAAGAGCAAAATTAAAGCATCAACAATTTTGTTAAAATACAAACTTCAAATACAACTGCAATTATGAAATACATCTCCTTCAATCATGCTATTTCTGTTCTTAAAAAGAATATGATGTTTTTAAAGATCCTAAAAGACAATCTATTGAGTCTTTATAACAACAGAAATTTAATACATAAATGTAGACTAGTTTGTTCCCAATTGATATGCAGGTAGTTTATTCATGTGGATTTTTCTCATATTTTTGCATCTATATTTAAAGATATTTTTAGTATTTAGAAAGTAAAATATGATTTGTGTAAAGACAATTTTACTATTTCCTGAACATTATCAATGTTTCTGTTTAAAGTAAAAACACGAGACATTAAAATATACAAATTTAAAATAATTCTTGTAATGCTTAAAATAAATTTTGTAAAAGCAAAACAATATACAATGCAAATAATGCTCTATAATCTTTAATATCCACAATATTGGTTATCTTTTAAAGAAGGTAAAAGTATATAAGCAAACACCTGTAGAATTTTGTTTCTATCATTTTGTCAAATATAGCAAAAAACCAGCTTGCAGACTCTTCTTTGTTGTTGTCGTTTTTTGAGGCAAGGTCTTGCTGTGTAGTCCAAACTGATCTTGAACTCACTATGTAGCCAGGCTGGCCTTGAACTTGTGACAATCTTCCTGCTTTAGCCTCTCAAGTGCTGGGTTTACAGACATATGCCATCACACCTGGCTCAAGACTCTTAATTTTTTAAAATTGTATTTTATATACTAGTGTCCAAAATAACGCTATTTAAAAATGTAAGAAATAGAAAAAAAGAATGGAAATAAAAAAAAGAAATAGAACGTCATCCAAATTTTACATAAACAATTCATCGCTAAACAAAAGAGTGACTTAATGTTTAATAAAAGAAAAAATTAGTTTCAATTAACTGGGACTGGTCATCATTCATCTCTATGCTATAACCAGGTAACAGTCACAAATTACTCCAATATATGTAATTCAACATTTCTAGTTTTGAATTGTCTAGTAGTGTAAAACCTACTCTGTTACTAGTTGAGTACAGTGCTTCTCAAAAAATGATCCCAGAACAACAGAAGCAATGCCACTTCGAGAACTTAGTAAGGATGTTTTGTACATTTTGGGGCCCCATCTCAGACCTACTGAATTAGAAACAGCAGGGACAGAGTCTACCAATCATGTTTTAACAAGCTCATGATTCTGGTAGAAGGAAGGTGTCTTAAAAGCCAATGGCTTAGTATGCCTTCAAAAGTATCACGAGGTTTTTAGAATACAACTGTCCAAATTTCACATATTTTAATTGATAGCAACCCTAAAGCAGTTGACTAGTTTAAGTCAAACCTGCTCTTTTTAGCGATAAGGCAGTCAAGCCATAAGAAGAAGCAATTATACTCAAACGTATAGTCTCGGTAAATAAGAAGTTAAGGAAATGAAAAATAGAAGGCACCAAAAGTACATTTAAGTAATAACTATAAATGCTATCAATTGAGAAATCATAATTAGTACATGACACCGATGAGGCTCATACTAGGTATAAATTAAGACTGTAACTCAGACAAGCGGAAATAATATGCCAGTTCCTTAAAGACACTGAAATCAAAGTCATTAATCTGAAAACACAGCTGCCCTTTTCTAGTCTGAATTGACTCTACCACAAACAGGTTTGCTGACAGCATATAATTTGGCAACAATATTTGCATTTTTAACATGTCTTTATTCATGGACTTACATCTTTATTCACGGACTTAACATAAAATATATGTTTCAAGTATTAGAGACTTTAAATTTTCTTCTGATCTAAATTTTTTTTCTATTTGGCCTTTGATAATATTTTTCTTGATAAACAGCAAAGTCATTTTCATCCATTTTTTTCCTCATTCATCTTGCTACACAATCAAGCTCACTACTTTTCCTTCCTTCACGTTTTTCAATAAAGAGGCCTACTCTAAAAGGAATAAACCAATGATGCATATTGAATGTTTTTAATTCCCTAAAACAATAAAATTCCCCCAAAAGGCCACTGAGAACCATAAGTATCATCCTTGGGTTAAATACCTAGAGCAGTTCTTCTGGGTCTGGCACTAGAAAGCAGTAAATCTGTATGTGTGGCAATACACCATTAGAAACATTGCAAAATAAAATACAGCTAAAGCTTTGGCACATGCACACACATGTGCATGAGCCCTGGAGAGCAAGCTGGGCACCCTGTGTATGACAGCCATGTGTTGTACCACTGAGCTGCTCCCCTCGCCGTAACCAATAATCCTCAAGAAGAAATTCACTTCTTTTGATCCCCATTACAAATTTCGTATTACGTGACCTAAAATCCCTTGCTTCTCGTAATTTATTTAGACCACAGTCTGAATCTAAAAAGTGTATTTACAAGACTAACCCAAGACAGGCATTTATTTGGAAGAAATATCTCGCTGAATATAATCATTATTCAAGCCGGCTATGGTGGTGGTAAATACCTGTTTATCCCGACCACTTGAGTGGGAAGGCTGAGGCATAGGAGGATCACAATTCTGGGCCAGCTTGGGCAACTCAGTGAGACTGTCTCAAAATAAAAGGGGCTGGGGATATAGCTCAGTGGTAAAGTGCTTGCATAGCACAAATGATGCCTGGGTTCAATCCCCAGCAATAACAATTTTTAAAAATCATCCCATCTAAGAACTGAAAATTCACAAAAGGTAGGGTTTTAGAAAAATAATTCTATAGTGAAATCATTTAAGCCTACAAAAAACCTGAATATTATATATCCAGTGGTCACACATACATACATATACACATTACAGGAGAAGAATAAAGAGTGTTAAAACAGGTACTTATGAAAAAAGTATTTACTACACGCTCATACTACAACAAGGTAAGTGTTACCTGATAAGTGATAAAGTTACAGTTTACTGGGTATTAGGCTATGTACTTAGTTCATTACAAACATTCTCTCTAATTACTGTGACAAGTCCCTAATTTAGGGTGACTATTTCCATTTTCTGTGGAAAGAAAGCAAATAATATTTGAGTAAATATCGAATAGTTTCTCTGGTGTGAAAAACGAAAAGTGTAAATAAGGTTCAAATGGTATAATTGATAGTGTGAAATAGGAAGAAAATGTCTAAAGGGGAAGTGGGAAGGGGAGGGGAAAGGAAATAAGGGAAAAGAAAAAATGTGAAAAAAGGAAAAAAATGGAAACAAAGTTTCTGTAAATAGGAAAGGGTGAAGGGGGTGAAGGGAGGGCAAGGGTATGGGGAAAAATATGAAGACATACTATGTAAACCAAGATACATCATGTAAAGGCACAAGATCCCAATGATAAATGTAACTGTGTTGTTTGTTTTAAATGTACAAATAAATGGGAAAAAAAAGAAAGCAAATAATATTTTAAAACCAAACCTTCCTGTTTGTCTGAGATTACAAGAATAAAACTGATATTTGAAAATAAGCTGTATCATATCCTATATTTTTCCTCTGTATATGACCTTACATTATATATATATATATATGTTACATTTGTATTTCATTACTTTTTCTAAATAATTTATTGGAATTTTCTGATAGTTAACAGAAGCCCTAAATGTACACACTGAAGAAAATTCTAGAGTACTTTTTTGAGTTGAACTTAAATATCCACTTCTTGGTCTAAATTTTGATCTACAAGAATTTTCTGGCAAACAATGGAAAAGTGAAATGGCAGCTCTGGCACGTCGTATGTCAAGAATTTCAGTATTAAAGAAATTTTAATCTCAATCAAACTCAGGATTGAGCATTTATTTTCATTCATTATAAACCACAGCAATAAAAGGACACTAGAAAACAAACACAAAGAAGTAGTAATGAAACTCAGAACAAAAGACAGCAATTGTTCTAAGGCTGTAAGAGCCTTCAACAATTATCCAATAGTCCAATGCTTATTTTATAGATGAAAAAACAGAAAAGTAAACTGCTGTCCAGGTCCCCAGGTGATTCATCAAAACTCTTCTAATGCTATGCCTGGTGTGGCATCTACTCATCAGTCTCCCTTAAACTAACCTCGCCATTTCAATACAGCATGCTGTCCTCCTGCTCACAGGGCTCCGCCTCCCTGCCTATCCTTTTCCCATCTCCACTATTCTTCAGCCAATGAGGATAACACTTTGAAGCAATCTTGGGCAGGCTTTTAATTTACATCTGCCTTCTTCTACATTTAAATGGGAGGCAAACCTTACTGGTGACAAAGTTTCTCTTCCATCTTTACTGTGTCCACATTGGATGGCAAGCTCACCATCTTTAATCGACACTCTCTATAGCCTTTTCCTGGACCTTGCTACCTTCCCTACTCCTTCACTTCCCAAAACAAAACAAAACAAAACATGTTGACTTCTGCTTGCCTACTGGAAGGTTAAGCTTCTTATTCTGGTATGAAAGGGCATGCACTGCTCCATCTAGACATAAACTAACTTTCCAGGTTTGTTTTTCTGTTTTTTTCCTTCTTTCCTCTTAATATGTTCTCTAACTTCCTTTTTTGCCTTAGTCACAGTTGGAAAAGAAAGTGCCTTTCACTTTTTTTTTGCTTCTGTGAAATTAAGAAAGCTTTATTATTTTAAAGTAGCAATGTCTACCACTTTAATGTTAGATCAAAACAACTGTAGTAAACCAATGTTCTAAAGGCATATGATTAAAATATGGGAGAAATAATTACTTCTATAAAGGTTAAAAACTTAGCACAGTATTAAAGTGGTAGTGAAATTCAAGGGTAAACAATGACAAGTCTTTTCTGTTAGAATACTAATTTTGAAAATGCAAATTTGTTTCAGTGCAATTGGCATTATCAGAGAACACGAGCGTAAAGAGAATCTTGCTTGTGCGTGATTGGATCTGTGTGAACCTCTGAAACAGGGAGCCAAATGGACCAAGGCAGATAGGAGTAAACAGAATGGACACAAAAGCGCATGCACCTCAACAAGTGACCAGCTACTTCAGTTCACTGTGCACATAAAAACCACACCCAGGGCATACAGGCTCCAAATTCCCTTCAGAGTTCAGGTAATCCTTCCCGACGATGCACATCTGCAACCTGACACGCATTTCCAGAAGCAAACTGCAGGCGTGATCAAAGCAAAGTGCCATATTTATTACAGAAGTTGTATATTTCTCAACCATTTAATACATATCTAAAACTGTGCTACAATTGTTACTAGTTTCCTATCTTTAAAAATGCATCACTGACAAATCTTGACTATTACATTCCAGTTCCATTTTACCCATAAGCCATGTGGTTTTAACTGCCAAATTCTGCAAGGTGTTATTTTCAGGATACAGATGTCACACAGCAAAACTGGCTACACAACACTTTTGGAAAGAGCAAAAAAAAGGTCATAATGTCTGACACACAAAAATATTACCTACCAAGTTAGTAGTAACAGTAAGATAAGGTGAATACCCATAAGATGTGCTATGGAAGACAAGTTCATTAATAATGATAACATCAGATGGTCTATTATTGATAATTAAAAATAATGAAGACTACAATAAAACACAATTAAGAAACAAAATCTGTGTTATGACTGTAATTATTTTAAACTGTTATGCAAATACTTAATACATAAAATATGGAAACTTCAAAATAATTGTGTGGTGCTTTTACAGTGGTTATTTAAAAATGTAATTAACTTATCAAAAATTATACTGGTATCTGATCTGTTTTGTAACTTGTAAACTTATAAAGCACAAAACAAGGAAGCTGATGGGTATAGTCTCTACTATTTTTGCAACTCTTCCATAAATCTAGATAATTTTACATAATTTTTAGAAAAGATTTCTTACCATTGATACTTTTAATGACTGATACTTTTAATGACAAAAGATTCTTTTTAAAACTATCCACATCATGGTATACTCAATATTTAAGTTCTTGAAAAAACAATTCTAAATCTTTTGTTCGTTAGTTGAGGAAGGATCTTCCTTTGTAGTTCAGGCTGGCCCTGAACTCTTGGGAGACCTTCAGCCTCCTGAGTGCTGGAATTACAGGCATGTGCCTCCATGCCTGGCCCAATTCTAAATTTTATATGGAACCAGAAAAGATCCAGAATAGCTGAAGGAATCCTGAGCAAAAAGAGCAAGGCAGGAAGCATCACAATCCTAGACTTCAAGTTATACTACAAAGCTACAGTAGTAAAAACAGCATGATAATGGCACAAAAATAGGACATACTGACCAATGGAATAGAATAGAGTATACAGAAACAATCCCAAAGTATGTTCAGCACCTTGGGATTTTTGATGAAGGGGCCAATAACACATGCTGGAGAAAAGATACCCTCTAACAAATAAATGGTGCTGAGAAGAGTGGTTAACCACATGCAGAACAGTGAATCTTGATCCATATCTCTCACCTTGTACTAAAATCAAATAAAAATGGATCAAAGGCCTATATATAAAAACAGAAGCTGAATCTGATAGAAGATGGTAAAACTCTTGAAGACATACACACAGACAAGGACTTCCTGAACAGAACCCCAATTAGGCAAGAAATAATACCGTGAATTAACAAATGGGTTTATAGCAAATTAAGAAGCTTCTGCACAGCAAAGGTAACAACCAAATGAGTGAAGAGACAGCTTACAAAATGGGAAACACTTCTGCCAGCCAGCTACTGCTGTCAGAAGATTGATACCTAGAAAATACAAAAAACTCAAAAAAATTATACCTCCCAAAATAAAAGACCCATAAAAATGGGCAACTGAAATGAACAGACACTTCTTAGACATACAAATGGCCAATGCATACATGAAAAAGTGTTCAGCATCTTTTGCCACTAGAAAGCACAAATCAATAAAACACTGACATTCTACCCCACCCCGCTCTAGTAAGAATAGAGGTTATGGAGGAAGAGCAACCCTCCACACTGTCGGTGGGAGTGCAAAGTATTACAATCACACTGGAAATCAGGGTGGAGAGTCCTCAGAAAACCAAACACAGGAACTCTACTCGATGTAGTTACACTTCTCTTGGGTATCTTCCTAAAAGATCTGAAGTGACACACCAATACCCATTATTACAGCACCATCATAACTGCTAAAGCATGGACGTGGCCCATATGTCCATCAAGAGAGAACTAGCTTAAGAGAAGGCAATATTTACACACAGGAGCGTACCTTTCAACCATAATGAAGGACGAATTTGAGTCATTTGCATGAAAATAGATGGCTTTTGTGATCATAATGCTAAGAGAAATCAGGCATAGAAAGCTAAATATCACATGGTTTCTCTAACATAAGAGGTCTATATATATATATAT
>NW_022900931.1:32511469-32530387 GCF_012274545.1 Fukomys damarensis | reverse complement strand
AATACATATATTTATATATATATTTGAAGTATTTTAAAATTTTCCATGTGGGCTGCTTCTTGAACCATGTTCATTCGCTCAGCCCATATTCATTAGACTGCACAAGTCAAGCGTTATCCTCCTATAAGCTGAAGACAGTGAACAAAATCCTTCGTTTTAGGTATGAGTGGCAGGAGGAGGCAGAAACTAAAGAGGAAAAGTAAGTAAAATACTATTCGGGATGGTAGATAATGGGTTTCACAAAAAAAGAAAGCAGGAAGGAGAACTGGGGTGGAATGGTGGCAGTTTGCAATTTTAGATTGAGTAGCTGAAGAAAAGCTCACTAAGTTGACATTTGGGTAAAAATCTCAAGATGAGAGAAGGAGCCATGCAGACATAGGAAAAGGGTGTCATGGGTAGAAGAAACATCTGACACAGAGCCTCCAAGATGCAAACCTGCCCAGTATGTTCAAAGGCAGCAAAGAAGCCAGTATGGCTATTTCAACATGAGTAGGAGACATGCTGAAATCCAGGAATAAAAGGCTAAGCATAGAGCCTGCTAGGCTATTTTTTTAGTTGAGAAGTCAATGGAGGGTTTTCATTCAAGAAGTGACACTATATGGCTTATTTTTTAATAATATAATTACTCTACCTGCAGTATGTTCCTGTACTTCATAACATTTAGGTCAACAATGGACTGCCTATGATGGTGATTCCAGAGTTACGTTGCCTAGTGCTATCCTAGCTACCTTAGTTTGTGTAAGTACATTTTATAATGTATACACAATGAGGAAATCCCCAATGGCACTCTTCTCAGAATATATCCCCACTGATAAGTACACATGACTATTAAGAATGGACTGAAGTAAGTAAAGGGCAGGTATTTTAGAGAGAGACGAAGGTGACTTGGATTGGGGTTACAGAAGTGCTGGTAAGCAGTGGCTGGATTTTAGATATATTTCAGTGTAGATGTAAAGAGAATTTTTGTTAAATGAAGTGTGAAGAATTATTAAATCTGGAGGAAAAAAAACCTAGCATCCAGGATGATATTACAGCTGATTACAGGATTGCAGTTGCTATTTATTAAGATGGAGAAATTACAGGGGTGGTGGTAGGATGGTTTCTGTATCACTTTACAAGGCCACCTAAGGACTTCTTGTCTGCAAATGCATGGCCATTTACAGTCCTGGATCTTGATGACATCACCGACCATTGTTCTGAGTGACCTGTTCCTGCCAAAACTCATGTTGATGCTTAATTTCTCACCGATACAGTGTTAGCAGGTGAGGTCTCTGGAGTGCCCAGGGACTGGCCTTAGGAACAGAGTAATGTTTTCCCCAGATTCAGTTAGGCCTCCTGAGACTAGAGCAGGTTTCATGGGAATGAATGAGTCCTTCAGGACTCCCTTTTCTTACAACTTACAAGGCTCAGGCTATTTTATTATAGGAACACAAAACAGACTAAGAAACTAAGGGAATGAATGTGAGTTTAAAAACAGTACAAATTTCAAATGAGCATTTTTGCCAATTTACAAGTAGAAGAAGCAAGGAGGAAACATGAAAATAGATAAAAAAAAAAAAAGCAAGAGACAGAAGGAAGTAAAGTAAAAGGAAAAAATCAGGAGAAAGTGCTATCTAAAAAAAATCAGCATCAAATGCTGCTGCAAGGTCAAATAAGAGGAGTAAGAACTATCTGATTTAGCACCATGAGAATCACTAACCAGTAGTTCTACTGGGGTGATGGCTTAGAGAAACTGGATTCAGAAAGCAAAGATAACTATTTTCAAAGAGATGAGCTCTAAATAGAGATACAGGACAGAAGCTAGAGGGAGAATTAGAAACAATTTTTAAGATGGCCAGAAAAAGCACCTTTATGTGTATGTTGGTAAAATAGATCTAGGACTGAAGGAAGCAAATGATACTGCATGAGAAAGAAGACACAACTGCCTCAATTTTGTGACACTCATTAACCACAGTAATCCTCCATTTAAAGTACTTCAATATTTATCCAACAGTTGTAATTATCTCATGTATTAATAATATAAAAGTATATTTTAATTTTGAAAATAAGTATAAATGTTGAATAAATCAATGAATAATACGCTTTTAGCAATTGCCATGACCAGCACATTATCATTTAATGCATATTTTCTTTGACCTTTATATAATCTGACAAAGTAAATACATATCAATATTTTTTGATTGATTGGAACTGTGGCTGCTATAATACTCACGAAGATCAAGATCTACTTTTACATTCACACAGCTCTTTGCAGCTGATCGCTAGTCCACCTTTTGCAAATTGACCTATTAGCTGAGTACCTGGTGTGGAAAGTAAGCAGAAAAACATCTTACCTAATCAACTTTGCTAGAATTGCACTAATAAATGCCCCACTTCAAAAATATTATTTACCCACAATCAATATATCTTCTTATAGAATAACACTTGTACTTGGGAGAGCTTAAAGACTGAACTGCTTTAAGGCGAGGGTTGGAAAAAAATAAAACAAAAACAAGAGTTAGATAGTAAATACTTTAGGCTTTGAGGACCATATATAATTTCCTTGCAGTCGTTTTTTGTTTTAAAAAACTTTTATTAGTATTTTAATTGTAAAAATTTTAGGCATGCAGTGTGGTAACTTGACATATGTATCAGGGTGTAATAATTAAATCAGAGTAATTAGCATTTTTACTACTATAAATATTTAAACCATCTTTATTAAAATGTAATAATTGTACATATTTATAAGGTACAGTTAATTTAATTTTTTTGTTCATTAAGTTTATTGGTACATTTTAGGCACACATTATGATCACATTCATCATTGGGAATTTGTACCTGTACACGATATATCCTGGTTCTTGTTTTTTCCTCATTCCAATTCCCTCCTTTCCACCCCTACATCACCCCCTATTTACAAAGACTTTGTTTCCATTTTTTTCCTTCTTTTCTCATATTTTTTCATTTCCCTTCTTTCCTTTTTCTTGCCCCTCCTTACTTAACCTTTCCTTTTGGACCTTTTCTTCCTACTGCACATCATCTATTATACATTTTTGGTCCTCATTTACTCTTTCACTTTCACACACCAGAGGAACTATCTGGTATTTACACATATGTCCTATATATTTCACTTAAGAGTATGGCCTCAATGTGCAGCCATTTAGCTATAAATGTGTCTAGTTTCTCAGTCTTTATGGCTGAGTAGTGCTCCATTTAAAAAAAATCTTCTTTATCCAGTCTCCAGTCAATGGGCATTTGGGCTGTTTCCAAGACTTAGCTATTACAAACTGTGGCACTATAAACATGGGTATGCATATATTACTGTGGTATGATGCTTTTAATTCTTTTGGGAAGATACTCAGAAGGGGAATAGCTGGGTCAAATGGGACCTCTAATCCTAGTTCTTTGAGGAGTCTCCATACTGATTTCTACAGAGGTTGCACCAGTTTACACTCCTGCCAATAGCGGAGAAGGGTTCTTTTTTCCTCACAATCCTGCCACAATTTGTTATTGGTTGACTTCTTGATAGCAGCCATGCTTTGTGGAGTGAGGTGGAATCTTGGCATTGTTTTAATTTGCATCTCTTGAATGAGATGCAAACATCTCAGTGATGTTGAGTAATTTTTCATATGTTTATTTGCTGTTTCTTTTCCTAAAGAATAATTTAAAAATATAAATCAAATTCTTACATGATGGAGGCCCTATAAAAACAGGCTAACAGATAGATTTGACCCATGGATTATAATTCGGGGATTCCATCTTTAAAGAATTGTACAAAAGATTAAACATCATTCACACATGAAGAATGAGAAATTAGAGGCATCGTCACCAGTCCCTGCCTGAGCCAGAAATCCCAGTTATTCTTGGGTTTTCTATATTCCTCATTCCAACCAACTCATCCACACACTGTGGGCAGTCTAACTCATTAGGAGCGCTCTGATACGCCCACTTATTTTTTTCATCATCACTGCCACCACACTAGCCGAAGCCCATTATCATGTTTCCTAGACTTACTGTGAAGCTTACTGAATTCACACCTTTCTGTCCTTCATGAGGCAGATGTAGTGATCTCAGAAAAACTGGTACATGCACAGAATTTGAATGTTAGGGACAATGACAATTATAAGTGACTACTTTCGAAACATGGATGAATCTTAGATCATTCTCTCTGGTTTCACTCATTCCATGAGCATACTACACATCCTTGTTTACATCCAGTACAGCCCAGGAATATTATCTCTACTGTAAGAAGTCAGGCAAGAGGTCTCCTGGAAGAAGAGGGGACAGGACCAACTGGAAGGAAAGATAAAGGGGGACTTTCAACAAGCTAGTAGTGTTCTGTTTTTTAATCTGTTGCTGATCATACAGGTGTTTCACCTTATGAGAATCCTTGGAGCTATAAACTTAAAATATGCTCACTGTTATAGATGTATATCAGGCTTTAATAAAGGTTTTAAAAATATAAATCTCATGGTCGATGTCTTTTCATTGCTCTTATACTAATGCCCCAATATGCAGCAGTAGTGACTCGAAAGACAGCTTACTATATATTTTCTCATGTTTTTCTCCTCCATACATCTTGTCTTCACTAGGTCTTGTTCTCCCTTTCTTCAGGGTTTTCTTTTTTTTAATTAATTAATTAATTTTATTGGTATATTAAGGTATACAATGTAATGACATTCATCAATGGAAATTTGCACCTTTATATAATCCATCTTGGTTCTTAATTTTTCCCCATTCCCCTGCCACCCTTCAACTCCTCCACCCCTCCCTAACTTTAAAGACTTTGTTTCCATTTTTGCTTTTTCTCATGTTAATTCCATTCCCTTCTTTCTTTTTCCCTACCCCTCCCATTTCCCTTTCTCCTTTTCACTTTTTCTTCCAATTTCTTGAAGACATTAGTATAGGAAAAGATTTTATGAACAAAACCCCAGTTGCCTGTGAACTAGCACAATGATCAACAAGTAGAATGTCTTCTTATCAAAAAGCTTCTGCACAGCAAGAGAAACAGCCAACAGTGTGGAGAGACAACCCACAATGTGGGAAAAACTTTTCACAAGCTGTTCCTCAGACAAAGGGCTACTATCTAGAATATGTAAAGAACTTTAAAAAAATCAGACTTCCCAAATTTAAAGACCCAATCCCAAAATGGGCATCCGAAATCCTGAACAGATTATCTCTTAGACAAAGAAGTAGAAATAGCAAATAAACATTAAAAAATGTTCAACATCATTGGTCATTCAAGAAATGCAGATGAAAACAACACTGAGATTCTACCTCCTGTTATCAAGAGATCAACCAATCTTCAGGGTTTTCACATCTGTTGTGCCCTCAGCTCAGAACACTACACTACCTTCCCATTTTGTTTTACTAACTTGCAGTAGTGTCCCAGGTTCATTTCTGCCTTGTGAAATAATTTTAGCTTTGTTCTCTGACCCCAGATGAGGTGAGCAATCTGCTCTGCCTTTCCTTTTCAACCCTTCAACATACATCTTTAGTAGAATGAATTCTGTAAGGGCAGGAAATGTTTCATTTCCACTCTTAAACTCACAGAGCTCTATATTCTTAATGAGAGATTAAATAAACTTATTTATTCTCTATATAAGAACACGGCAGGTAGTTGTGGAAAAGTTTCAAAATTTAAGTACTCTAGTATGCACTATTAAATTGCTAAAAGTTTTTTATAAACTTAAAAAGTAAATACTAAATTATTTATATACAGAAATATATAGGACATGCATGAGGCACAGGGAGAAGTTACTTTTAATGGTTCTTACTTCAAAGTTCTATTTTAAACAATACTTTATGATAATAAAATTGAACCTAAATGAATTTGTACTCATTGTCTACATAAAAATGATGGATTTTTTTTAATCTCATAAAATATAAAGCATCACCACTGTTCTAACAATTTGAGTGGATCAATTAACTGTTTCAGTTTCTTTAAAAATTCAAGGTAACTTGAAAAACTTTAAAAAAACTATAAATATTTGCAAATATTCTGAATAATAATTTAAATCTTATACATTAAAGTAATTTGGTGGATGAAGAGTAAAAATACAGTGTTTTATTTGTTTGAATTACCCATGGAAAGTAACACAGATCTAACAAGTGGCTTTCACAAATCGCTCTTCTTAAAGAAACAGGAAAATCTGGCTCACTTAACAAGCCACCTTCATGGGACCAAGATGCAGCGTAGGAGCAGTGTGCGTGTCTAGCATGCACAAGGCCCTGGGTTCAAGCCCTACTTCTGGGAGGAACGAGGTCACCTTTTATAAAGCAAAGGGTGTAAGCAATGATCATACTGAGTGAAAACACTCAAAAGAAAAAGAAACAAAACCCAGACTATAATCTATTTCTGAAATCAATATTTTTATAATGAGCTTTATAGTCTCATGTAGAATCTTTGAGAAATAATTTAAATAAAAATCATAAATAGTATTTTAAATTGTCTTTATTCTTTTCAGGGAATATTTGCTTTTTGTATATTAACATCCAAATTTCTTATTCTTACATTCAAATAATGGCACATTCATAAATCTTGATTTAGGAAGACTTTATTGATCATTACCAAGAAAAAAGAACACATTATTTTCCTTATTTTGAGGAGGTATTGGTTTCCTTAATTAATGTAGAACTTACTTAGCATTTCTAAAGTACTATTAGAATATTAAAGGTATCTTATAATCAAAAGATCCTAATGTACCCTAATCACTGAAAAATACTCAGGACATAATAAAAAACATTATTCACCTATATTCTTAAGTTTTAGTTATTTCTTTTGGAGAAGGATTTGAAAGAAAAAAATGATTTAAATTATTACAGATTACTCATTTTCTTTATCTTCAAGAATTTATCATAAAGTTTCTTTATTGGAGGGTCATTTTTATGTAAATAACTAGGAAATGTTCCAATTTAAGGCATAAAACTTTCCAAGACAGCAAACTTTTCTAATTAAGTTGGTATTCTCAAGTTTCACTGATATAAATTTTCTCAATAATATGATTTTTAAGAAATAAGCTTTAATTTAATTTTCACAAGTACTAAATTCTTTCCAGCTCAGTTTCTTCGTCAGTAAAGTGATTATGGTACATCAAGTGAGCAGTGGCTGACCAAACTTCTTCTTACAAACCCTTTGAGAATATGACGAAAATTAAGGACAACTCCCCCCCAAAAGCATGTGTACAAAATAATGTTATATGACGCTCATCCAAAGATATCTAGGTACAAAGAGGACAAGATAGTATTTATGATCTTTAGTAGCTTTAAATTGTGGTTTCCAAAATAAGGCTAACACCTTTAAACCAAAAGAAGCCAGTCTTGAGAATAAAAGCAAAAACCCAAATACAGCTCATTAATTTACTCATTGCTATTAAAGACAATAGCTAGGAAAGGTTAAACACCTTACTTATATATAAATGTAGGTGTTAATTTGACAAAATAATTTATACTTTAGACATTAGAAGTTAGGCAAAACAAGATTTTTACATCAACTGATAATATTTCAAGACTATTTCTTACACTCACAGCTTTCAAATGACAGTAAGTTGTCCTCCCCCAACCCCACTGCTTGCTACCAGCTTCAGTTCCTTCTCAGAGTAAGGAAGAAAGTATGCAACAAAGGTTATGTTTGAGACCTTTCAGGTGAATATTTTCAGGTCCTGAAATGTCTTATTGAAAAATAATTTCTGGATGACTTAAAAAAAGAATGACTTACCTGCAATTCTTGTTCTCTGAAGGAAATTCAGTAATTATAAACATATCGACACTCTTGGGTACATTCTGCTAAGTGTGGATGGATTTGGAATGCACCATAGCTTAAGCTCTGAACTGCTCGCCTGCTGCACTGATAACTGCCTCCAGTCTTTTACTCCTGAAGGCAAATGTTCCCTGAGAGGGAGTGTGGAGCCTGGATAATTACTGTCCTGAGAGAACATGAATGGTCTCTTCTGTAGACCTTAAGGCGGGCAGATCCACAAACTAAAAGGGACTGCTGCATACTTCAAAAATGGTACTAAAACTAATACATTAAAATGTTAAAGAATAAAACTGGAAAGATGTTCCTTCAAAGAAATAGCCCTTATGAGAAATGAGAGATACTGGCAAAGCAACTGATAAAGTGGGTCAGGACCCAATATCAGAGTAGGGAGTTATAAGTACTTAAATACTTGTAGCATAAAGTACGTCTTACATTGGCATCCAGCGACCTAATGTTTTGTGTTAATGCTTGCTAACCTGATAGTTAAGTAACAGGTGCTGTGGTAACCAATGTTAAAAAATACTTGAAATCACCAGGACCCTGAAAATAGTTGCAATTATTGCCAAGAATGACTTTTCATAAGGTGTAGTCCCAGTGATGGACTGTTAGACAATTTATACTTTATAAATTCAGGTAATCAACTCATAATTTTATAAACCTTAATGTAATAATTTGGATTTGAAATGTTTAAATATGTAAGGACTGAGTCAGTCACAAGAAGTCTCTCTTCTGTCTTAAATAACTTAGACAATCAAAAAGAAATAAGCTATAGATAGTTTGTGGTTTGCATACTATTTTTCATAAGGTTGTCAAAACTCTTCTGCAGAGTCTCTATCCTATACTACTACAAGTTTAGAGGCAGAGTCCTGATCATTTCTTCCCCTCAAGTTAAACCAGGGCAGGGCAGGGCAGGGCAGGGCTGCCAACAAAATACAAGATACCTGGTTAAATTTAGATAAATACAGAGTGGGGCATAATTACTCTAAACTATTTATTATTTGTTATTCAAATTGAACTGGGTATCCAGTTTTGTTCTGCTTCCTTCTGTTTAATCTGCAAACTCTAAACCAAGAGAGCTCAAAGTATCACCCAGGAGATGTCCAGTGCAGAAGAAGCTAAAATGGGAGCTAGTCATACCTTACTTTAAATCCTTACTTTCGAATACAGAGATAGCTTAGCCGCACATGGCCACTGAGCCTTTGTACTGTGGCTAGTCCAATACAAAATGTTCTATGAGTATAAAATACATACTAGGGTTTAAATTAGTATGAAAAATATAAAATATTTCATAAATTTTTATATCTATAACATGTTGAAATAGTATTTTGGATATTCTGGGTTAAACAGAACATAATTAAAATTAATTTTAATATTTAAAACCCTTATTGTGGCTGTCAGAAATCTTAAAATCACAGACACAGATTTCAACTGATGGCTTGAGTTATTATTGGTGCTATTTTTTACTAGACAGTGCTGGCTTATACGTCTTCAAGGAGAGAACTGTACCAGAATTTCCTTGTCATCCCATCTCTAAAAACATCAGAATTGGTAAACACCCAGGTAGCTTGTCTCACCTCCACCTACTTGTTAAAGTGTACAGGGAGCATGCTCTTACCTAGAAAACTAAATTTCCCATAGGAACTGTTGGTATGAACTATCTGTAATCACTTTAAACAATTTTTAAAAACCTATCATCCAAATACAGGACTAGTAATAGACAAATCTGAAACCTAGGAAGGAGGGCAGGCAAGGGTAGCAATTCGGGTGAAAATTATCAAAGTAAGCAATGTGCTTCTACGAATCCACCCAAATGAAACCCATTAAACCTGTGTAACCCATATCGACAAAAGGGACTAAAATTTTTTAAAAGATACTTGATTTTTTAATAAATCATTCTTACATAATTCAAAAAAAAATAAATACTAGTATATATTATGCATGTATATAAAAACAAAATCTTCAAGATTCTAGTTTTATTGAAGAATCTTTCAATACCATTATACTGGGATTTACTCCAACATATTATCAAAAATGATAGAAGAGTAGTTTATTTTTTTCCTTAATTGAGTTGGTATAAGAAATTCTTATTAAGAATCATTGAGACAAGATTTTACTTTTGATACCCTTGATAATAAGGGCAAGATAATAAGGGTAACACTAGTTCTATAATCATGAAATAAATGTTTCTTTTTAAAAATATACTGCCTGTACTACTATAAAACAAAATTATTTTTAAAAGGTGTGTTTTATGGGAGAAATATTTTAGATTAAAAACATTTTTATTATAATGTTTTAGTTTCAATAAAAATACTGTTCAGTTAATTCATATCCCACCTTACAATTTCAATAGGTTTAGGTCTGAATACTAATGTTTCCTCAACTTGCTAAAGAGTTATGCATTTGTTCATTTTCCTTCTATATACAGGCTTCAAATATTTAATATGCTCTCAAAAAATTTCAAAGAGAATGGTATACATACATGTAATCTCTCTGAATTCTCAGTAATCTTATTTCTCCTCTGTTTCTAATTTGAAGATTTAAATCCTATATATGTCAAAGTAATCAGTTCTTATGCTTTTTCAAAAAAGGTCTAAGCTGTATTTTTTTCTCATTCTCACAACAAAAACAAAGGGTTCTTTTCCTCTTTAATATCTTTCACTAAATTAGGAAGAACAATTCCTTGGGGAAAAAAATTTATAGGTAGGACTGCTAGACAAAAATCAGCACATTTCCACCCCAATTTAATGGTCCGTAAAAAGTTCACACCTTGTAGAACTAGTTTCCAAGATCACTTTGAGAAAAGATAAATGAAATAAAGTGATTTTTTTTAACACTTTAACTTTTCATTGTCAATATTGTGGCATCTTGACAATTACCATCTTAAAAATTTTGTTAGATATTTACTTTCTCGTCAACAGCCAAAGTTACTCTCATCTAACATTGATCTACTCAAACATGGATGGTATGTGCAAAATCATATGCTTCTTTTTGTTCATCTTCTAGTCAACAAATGACATCTAATTGCCATTTTTAGATGCAAATTTCAAGAAATCCAAAAAGGGTTTCTGATGAGGAATGAACCTCAGCAGTTACTAACCAATTTAGATGCAGAAAGAAATGGAAAATAGATTTTACTATAATTGGGACCGAAAGAAAACTTTCATCATCTCTAGGACATGCTTCAGTTCTGAACATGAAATCCACTTCCTGATGGAGGTGGCTGCCCTGCTCTGAGGCCTGCCAGCCCCCACCTCAATGGAGCATTCCAAAGCCAGCCCTGAGTTAGGAGCATGGGCCCAGGAGTGTACGCTCACTACATAGTGCTTACCTTTAGAGAACAAGGTGCTTGATAGAAACTGAGCAAGTTCTCACCCCATACTTTCAAGAACACTGAAAAAGATCTGCAGATCTTTCTTGGTGCAGGAGGGACCTCTTTATAATCTTCTTGTGGTAAGTTTACAATTTTCCTGAAGGAGGAGAGAAGAATAAAAAATTATATTGAGATTACACCATCAAGTTTATCTTTCCACTTTACAAAATAAGGTTCTAAAAAAAAAATGAGATGAAATCATGAGTAGTCTAAAAGTCATTCTTTTCTTTCTAAAATATCAACTTCCCCTAAATACTCTGTGTTTCAAACATTAATCCCTATTCCCAAAACCATGAGTAGCTCAACTTTTACCCCTGAGAAACTAAGAAAAATATAAGTAAATTCTATGTGGTCAAGTGATCATAGTTGCTTACATTAAAAAATAATTAGTACAGATAAACTCATTGAAAATCAATGAGTCAAACAGAGCAGACAGGAATTTTCCTTGCATCTATTACTTCCTAATAATGATATATGTATTTCAGGATAAAAACAAACAAACAAGCAAATGAACAAAAGTAACCCTTTGCGTTTTATTAAATGCCACATAGTCATATGAAGCACTCTACTAGAATGTAAAACTCCACAAGGAAAAGGAATTTTGTGGGGTTTCTCTGACACACTGATGAGCTCTAAAATCTTAAATAAGTTTTGGCATATAATAAGCACTTTAAAAAGGTAAATAAGCCAGGTGTGGTGGTGCTCGCCTGTAATCCCAGCACTTGGAAGGCTGAGGCAGGAGGATCACTGTGAGTTCGAGACCAGCCTGGGCTATATAGTGAATTCCAGGTCAGTGTCAACTACATAGTGAGACCCTATTGGAAGGCTGGCAGGAGGATCACTGTGAGTTCGAGACCAGCCTGGGCTATATAGTGAATTCCAGGTCAGTGTCAACTACATAGTGAGACCCTGTCTCAAAAACCAAAAAAACAAAACAAAACAAAACAAAAAAAAGCCCCCCCCCAAAAAAAAACAAAAACCAGAAAATGGTGAATATAAATATGAATATAATATTACAAAATTAAGTCAATAATCTGAAGGCCAAAATTTGCATACCATAAAATTAGAAATACATAAATATTCTGAAGAGTCTGAAAATGTGTTATATAACAATAAATAAAAAATTTCAATCACATATTAAATAAGAAAATGTTTAAAATGCTTTATCTTAAAATATTCATGAGAAAATGCTATAAATATATTATTAAAATCCAAACTCCTATAAAGGAATTAAATACTTTAAGGTCAGAAAATCACACACTGTACCTTAAAATACATTACTAGATATCAAATACAGTAAAAATCCTAATACAGAAAAAAATGTAACTTGCCTTTTTAATACTTCCTCTCACAGAGAACAGATCAATACTAAAAACTGTAAAGTCCTCACACATATAACCATCTGCCTCTTTCCTACTAGCAGGAGGAATGATGTCTAAGAAAGTATACTACATTCAGAGAGTTAAGGTTCGATTTTTAATTTCACTTGCAAGTGTAGCCTGTTAAGGGATACTAAAAATTCATCTGCCCGAGCACCCTAGTTTCTCTTCCATCTTGACCAATTTTTCTCACAGTATCTCTAGAGAAAGACTGCTTTTCCCCATTGCAGACTCTGCTCATGGAGTTTAGTTCACACTACAGAAAACTCCGCAGACAGCTATGTTAATAAGACCGGTTTACGCTTTCATCAGATGACATGGGCAACATGCCTAGATAATACAGAAATATCATAGCACTGTAAGAATTTCTAAACAGATTCAGAAACTGAGAGTAAGCATTTAGTCATGGATTGCTTTGTGGCCCATCCTCACAGGAGCACTGACCTAGGTTAGGCACATGTGACTGGCAGAGGGGAATGAATGTAGATCTTATGCTGTGCTCAAAGTCTAAAATTTGTTTGCTGGTTTGTCACCTCTTCCGAGTTTCTAAACTAAAATTTTAGTTAAAATTTTGCAACTAGTAAAGGGACTGATTTCATATTGTACTTCTGACACTGGCAGAAAGATGGTAGCATTTAATCAGCGGCATTTAATCAGAGAAACATGGCATTAATACCAGGACAAAGGCCGTATTTCTTAACTCTTACTGACCATGAAGTCAGACATCCAAGGGTTTTAAAATAAATCTCCAGGGGCAGAGAGGTATCTTCTAGTCCCTAGTTACATCTATTAGTACTTCAATATCACTGTTTTAGACACTGTTACTTTTTAAAAAGTTGATGGGGTAAGACTTCTCATTGCAGAGCATCCAGGAAAAAGCTCAAAAGACATCTTGAAATTAGAAGTAGGTATTGACTTAAAAATTTATAAATTACTTTTAGTCAAATAATTGGCCAAGATTCTCAATTTAGAAATAGTATCTTGAGTCTTAAATTATTTCCAAATATGATCATCTTTTTGCTAGCAACCTAGCTATTTCTCTCAAATTTATTGTCAAATGTTCTATTACTAGTCTGACTAAAATCTTTTCCTAGTAGTTTTTTCAGCCAGTATAAAGACAGTATATCTGGCACTTTATTAATTTTTCTTATTTAAGTACTTTAAAGCTTGATAGCCTGAGATTTTTTAGGCAATAAATCATGACATCTAAAAATATTTTGGTTTTTTTTTCTTCAGATTGTGTTCATTAACATATCAAATAAGGCAGAGTGAGTAGTAACTAATAAATAAGCTAATAATAAAAACAGACACTGGTCATTTCCTAAATTTCAGTTTATCACCACTCACTACTCTGTCCAGGTTTAATGTTTAATTCAGCTTGCTGGTTTAGTGAGGTATCATGTTCCCTGAAGCTCAACTTAGCACTCACATCTCATCACAACAGAGTTACATTTGACCAAGTAGGACTGGGAAAAGGTCTCCAACTCTAAGATGACCAACGCTGTATAGGTTAGCTATATAAAGTTATCCTAGCACTGACAATGCTTATGAAAATCAAGTAAGAAAAGTAACTTTATAAAAGTCTCTAAAATCACATGTGAAATAGGTACTCAATGTGCTGTGTGGTCCTTGTATCTTCAGTTCCCTGCAGATATTATACTAGGTAGTTCAGAGACCATATTTAAAACATTAGGCTTCTTTCCAGGATGATTATTTCAGGGCAATCAAAAAGCTTTAGCTTAGAGGGAAAACGTCTTCCAATGGACAAATTTACTAAGACATGTGGAAGGGGTAGCAGACTAAAAAATTAACTATCTTTCAAAAGTTAATTATGGAATTGATTCAGGGAACTATGAACAATGGGTGAAATCATGAGAGATGGCAAACTCTCAACACATTGGCTTGTCACCACTGTTCAGTTTTAGCTCTGCTAAGAACATAACAAGAAGACCAACTGTCTGCTCCCTGATGTAACACAGTAGGGAGAACCTTCATGCATGAGGTAGTCCTATTATTCCCCTCCTTCAAGATCAAAACCAAAGTGGAACATGAATCTAAGTCTTTCTGAGTTAACTGCTAATTTACAGAAAATTTAGAAGCCCAGTTACAGGCAAGAAAAACAAAAAATACAGAATGAGGAACATCCAAAACAGAGTTTATTCAGTTTCTTCAATAAGTCATTTACAGGAAAGGAGAAGAGAGGAGAGAGGAAGAGGAGTGGAAGAGGGGAGGGAGGTAAAGAAGTGGTGGGGAAGAAGAGAAATTTTAACTACAGAGCAGTTCTAATAACCAAATGCTTGGATTCTAAAACAAAGGACTCACACGTAAAATGCCATTTTGTAGTCAAAGGAGAAGAAACCAAATAGGGAGGCAATGAGCAATATGTAATTACTACTAATTTTGTTGGACATGAAAGATACTGTGGTTGCCTAAGAAAAGTATCTTTTAAAAAAGACATGTATACTGGATAATGTAGGAGAAAAAAGATGAGATTTCTGATAGAAATTAGATGAAGCCAATGGGGCAAAATTTTGCTAATGTTAAATGCAGGCCATAGGTTACCAGTACACTAGTAAGTTTTATTGTAATAGTCTCTCTCTTTTGGTGCATGTTTGAAATTTTTCACAATTATGTTTTAGCTCAGGCTTCTGCAACTTCCTTTATCAAATATATTCTTAGTAAACAGAGAACTAACTGCTATTACCGTATTACATGAATGAACGTTCACAACTAGCACAAAGCAAGGATACAATAAACATGGAGGACTGTCCTGTATGTGACTGGCATGGATTTGCCCACGTTTTGAAATTCAATTTGACTTGCTTATACAGTGGCTGTGTATATGTATAACTGAAGAGGAAAAGGCTTTGTCAGTTCTAGTTCAGTGATACTTTAGAAGATAAAATTTCAAAAAATAATTTGTACTCCTCAAAGTAAAACAAAACAAAATGGATGTAACAATTCTGAGGGTACACTGAACCAATGAAAATTAGGTTCTTTTATTTTGGTAGCTCTCTTGCTCCTTTGTATATCAATACAACCATGTTGCCTTCTGATTTTATTGGTACATATTAGATCTCAAAAAATACTCATGTTTACACGGCCCCTTGTCTAATCTACTGATATTCCCTTCTCTAAAGGGGACTGACTGGTCTCAGCTATGTAGCAAGGGGAGTCACTACAGGCTCACTGTGCCATTTCTAATAGCAAGTAGTCAGGTAATAAAGTGAACAACAGGCCTAAGTTAAACATTCACAAAAATATTCAGATTTATATGTCCCTCTTAAAAATTTTAAATAAATTTTAATAAAATCCATGGCATTTTAAGACTAGAATGATTTTTTTATACTTCTTGTATATTCTATCATGTGCATCTCTATTGCAAAAGAACATTCAAAGCCATCATTTATTACTCCTTTCACAGAAAGTATTTTATAGCACAATATGAGACTATCTACTGTCACCTTGTTTCACAGAAATTAGAAGGCTTGCTTTTGTTGGTCCTTAACTTCACTTTTACTGTTAACTATTGCTGACCCCGACCCAATATATCACAGTAGGCAAATCAAGAAAACAAGTTATTTTTCTGTATGTTAAATGTATTTTCTTTAAACATCAATCTCATAACATTGCATTAACACTAAATAGCATATGTTTAATATGATTAAATATCCTTTGTCAAAATTTATATTGAATTCCCTTGGAAATATTTTAATGTTTAAAATTCCGCAGCTCACAATATAGGTGTTTTCTTTTTGTTTTGAGACAGAGTCTCACTACGTAGTTCAGACTGGCCTTGAATTCACTATGTAACCTAGGCTGGTCTCAAACTCGCAGCAATCCTCCTGCCTCAGCCTCCCAAGTGCTGGGATTACAGGTGTGCGGCACCACTCCTGACTTAATACAGGTGTTTTAAAATATCCTATAAGCCTATAAAAGGTTAAGTATTTCAATACATGTGTTTATCTGAAAAAGTATTCTAATTATGACTATACTAACATAGTGGTTCAAAGGACACACCAAAATCTGATGGTTAGATGTGTGTGTGTGTGTGTGTGTGTGTGTGTGTGTGTGTGCACAGATACACATGTGGAGGGTCTTCAGCCAGAGCACAGGCTTCAACAGCACTAACACACAGCTGAATGACATGCTGGAACATCAAGTGGTGCTCCCAACTGTCCCTCCTCCTCAGAAGTACAAGCGGTAGTCCAACAATTCAATGGGATCGCTCGGTCAGAAAGATATACTTGGTTAAAACAGCATTTCTCTCTCCCTCTCTCCCACTCTCCCTCCCTCTCCCTCTCTCTCCCTCCCTCTCCCTCTCTCTCTCATACACACACTCACACACACAATCGTGATTGTTTTTATTTCCTTTCCCTTCAATGTTATGGTCTATTTTTTTAATGAATTGGTAAATTAATCTAAAACTTCATGACACTATTTGAATACCTAGGATACCTCATAGTATTACAAGAGCAGAGTTTATGACTGCTGTAACTGTTTGAAATCTTGTTTTTAAAAAGGCAGACTAAAGGTAGAAAAATGTAATTTAGTGCCTGCTGAAATTTTCTTCTTAGAAAAAGAACTGTAATCAATGGAAAGCAATCTGAAAATTAGTGAACACTAAAGGAATTTTATATTTCCCCTTTGAAGTTAAGAAATATACTTGATCTCAGCCAAAAGATCAAGAAACAATGAAATTAAGAAACACGTGTGAATATTTGAGAAGCTCTGAAATAATATACTTAAAAGTCAGTAATGTATTTTCATCTGTAGCTATCATGTCAAGTATTTTCCAGATTAAAATTCTTTACTCAGTACTAAGTCTACTTTCCCAAGTAAACTTGGGAAATTTTTGTACAGGCCTGATAATTTCTTAGCTTTATGATTCAATTTGGAGAATTTGGAATGGTTTTGTGTGTGATGGGGAAGTCTGCATAATTCTTTTAGGCTATCCTGAGGTTATTAATAGCAAGTGCCAGCTAGCTAGTAAATTTTCAATAAACACTAGTAGACCGATTCCATTAGAACTGATGATGGTCATGGGAAACCAGGAGTACTCAATGTGCTCTCATTTACCATCTCACAGTGAAAGGAGTATTTCTGTATTACAAACTGAAAAGATACTATGATATAAATTATCTATTTTAGATTTAATTTAAATGCTTCATCCGAAGATACTTGCATATATGGTAACTGTATTGACAAATCTAAAAACCGATTTTACAAATGCAGACTTCAAAGCCATGTGATCAAATAGGTCAAAGAAAATGCCTAATTAAATTTTACCCTGAAATTGTTCAACAAAAAGAATTACATGGCAAAAATTATTCAACTGTTAAAATACTATAAAGATATACTTTAACTAGTTAAAATACATATATTCTCCAATTATATGAAGTATATATGAATATCTTAAAATAATCTGTCTTCTCTTAAGTAGCAGGTAGCACTACATAATTTTAAATTTACAAATATTATACATATAATTTAGACCTATCATTATAGAGCTCTTTTGTTAGGGAAAAACATTGAAATGAGTGAATTTTTTCATTTCCAAACTTACTCTACTTTTATTTGGGTTTATTTTCAATCTCATGAAGTAAACATAAGAATATTTTTGCTGTTTTCCTTTCTTAGACAAGAACATAGGTAAGTTTCATGATGGCTAGGACAGAATTGGTCCTGGGTGAGACACTGAGAAAAGCTTGGTCCTGAGGAGGAAGCCTGTGCGTGACTGATGTACTGTGCTTTTAAAGAGGTCGCACAACTTTGGTGAGAATCTCACTGACAGTTTATGTATATCCTATCCACACTACTGTTGGCAGTGCTGTCTCACACACACTCACTACACAAACAACAAACAAAAGCACCATTTTGCTAGTACTTCAGGTGGCTCAATTTTATGAATCAGGTAGGACATTGTTAAGCTGAATGAAAGTATCACCATTATTGTTACTGTGGTTGTTAACTGTGGAGAGCCACTTTTGAGTACTTTCTGTGTACCAGATACTGTTCTAAACATTTTATATGTATACTCTTATTATCCCCATTTTAGAGATAAACTGAAGCACAGAGGACTTGCACAATTTTCTTAAGACTAAAAACCTTGTAAACGTATTAAAACTCAAATCCAAGCAGTCTAACTGTTGACATAAACAAATAAAATTTTAAGCTTTTAAATGCAAAACTGCTTTATACAACTTTATTAAGTGTCTTGTGTAATGTATAATACACATGATAGGAATTTGAGTCTGTTCTGCTTTTATTCACATTTCTGGATACATTAGAATACTGAAGATCTTTCTATACCACTTTCTTGTTTTAAATAATCTATCTAAGAAATAAGACAGTGCCATTCCCTCTAATTTCTAAGGTATATTTTCTTTCTTTCTTTTTTTTTTTTTTTTTTTTTTTTTTTTTTTTTTTTT
>NW_022900931.1:32498893-32511391 GCF_012274545.1 Fukomys damarensis | reverse complement strand
AGGTTTTTTTTTTTTCTTTTTTTTTTTTTTTTTTTTTTTTTTTTTTTTGGTTTTTTGAGACAGGGTCTCACTGTGTAATTGAGACTGACCTGGAACTCACTATGTACCCCAGGCAGGTCTCAAACTCACAGCGATCCTCCTGCCTCAGCCTCCTGCGTACTGGAATTATAGGCATGAGCCACCATGCCCAGCTCTAAGATATATTTTCAAAGACTACCTAAAACTTTTATGTTAGTGAATAAATTCATTCCATAAGGAAAGTAACCTGATTAAATTAGCACATTTAGAGATCAATCCTCAAGGTAATGACTGCTGTTTTTACAATTTCTCACAGAGCTTCCATCTACTATAATTACTTATTTCAGGTCTATGTTTCCTGCCAGAGTATAACTTAGGGACCTTATCAGCTTTCTTCATGACTATGCCCCCAATGCCCAGTGAGATGCCCAACACTGCAAGAATTTATAGAATAAATGGGATCTGCTCTTCTGTCTCAAGTTCATTTAGTAAAGGTCTCAATGCATTAGCTTAATATTGCTGTAATAAGTACATCCTATCAAATTTTATATATTTGTAATCATTATCAATATATTAATTTTTAAAGATGTGATATAAATGCCTTCAAGTAAATCTCTGATTTGTATCAAGAATTCCTCATTATAAAATTGTCATAAATTCTTTTTAAAAATGGATCTTTCATTCTCTACATTAATTTTCTTACTTTTATATTGAATTGAAAACATTCTTTTCTTTGCCACATCTATAATCAAGGAATTTTTTTGAATAATTTATTTTATATTTATTAAAAGTAAATAATTTTAAATGATTAAAATGTTTCTTTCTCATTTAAACTTCTAATCCCACACAGTTCATCCCAACTCATTTCTTCTGACAGTAGTGGCTCTGAAATTCAAAACAGAAGTCACTGTATTTCATTACAGCACACTCGGACATTGTACTGTTTGTATACTAAAGTTACTCAGAAATTGACTACTGCTACAACTTTGTCTGCTTTAGAAACAATTCCTTCGCAATTCTTTTCAATAAAAGACATACAATGTATCATATTCCACCTGTGATATTTCACTAATTTTGTTTTAAATATCTTTGTGTAGCTAAACTCCTAGCTCTGTGCCTGACATTATGGACAATGGTAGTTAACTCGGAACCAGAGGAGCTGCCAAAGAATACTGAACGCTACAAACGCTGCAAAGCATGGCACCCAACAAGTAAAGTTTCTCTGAGATGCCCTTCCCATCTTTGTCTCAGAACTGCCAAGTGGGACCGATTAGATCTGGGCTGAGATCTTCACATTAAAATACTTAAAAGTGAAGTTGTTGACCTTCTTTTGTGTTTGTCCACAGAAAACTAAACTGAGGAGTCACTACATAGATTAAATTAAACATAATCCTTAGGAAAAAGTTAACAATATACTTAGTTTGGATTGTGCCACTTGTATTCATTTAATATTTTAAATAATTACATATTTCAATAATAAAGTAAAGTAGAGAAAGATCGTTTCTTATAAAAATAAGTTTTTCTGATCTTAAGTTTCATGCTGAAATGTATGCCCACATTCAATTTGTTTATATCACCAGCTAAAGAAAAAGAATTGAGCAGAGTGGTACGGCTATAGTTCACAGGAACTCACTATATACTGTATGATATTCTAGCAGAGCAAGAAGTCTTCAAACTGAAAAAGGAAAATTCTAATTCTCCCAATTTGATCCATACATGTCGCATGCATGTGTTGAAATATCACATGGAACCATGCTAACATGTAATATTTTTAAAAATAAAGAAAATCTAGTCTTTATGATATTCCAAAATGTTAACAGATCTAATACATGGAAACAACTGACTTCAATCCTTGTTGAGTATCATGCTTTAATCACTAATGTCTTTCCTTTAGGTAAAACTGTATCCTATAGAAAATATGTAAATAATTAGGCACTGAAATGCTCCCATTTTATTTTCCAAAATTTAATAAATATGTCTGTTTGAAAATCAGTGTGTAAGACAAACATTAATTTTGCATTCTTTTATTTAAAAGGGATAAAGCTGATTAAGGAAATCATACTATCATTAAAAATATCTTTACGTAACAACTTTAAATCACTAAAAGAAATTAGAGTCTTCCTTCATGGCATGCATTCCTGAAGTATTAAAGGATCCTTTATGAACTTCTCTCCCATAAATGAAATTCTCTTATAAGAATTCTGCTTTGACAAGGCTTTATTAATGTAAATTCTTAAGAAATCTAAGAAAATAGAGTAGTGCCATAAAAAATACATTTTCCCATGGTTAGAATTTAGTCTTTCCCATGTCTTGCTTAGAAGATATTCATAATAGAACAGTAAATCTAAGCTCACAAAACAATCACTCCACTTTAAGAAACAAATGTGCGGGTTCCGTGCATACACCAATCACACTGCTTCTGCTCTCATAGCAACTTATGCCTTTCATAGTATTGGCTCCCGGTGTAATTTTAACGTTGTCTCTGCAATTATATCTACACTGTCATTAACATCTACCCTGGAAGTTCAAAAGCAGTTAGGGAACGCCTGTTTTTAATCGCCACATTTCACCCTTAGCACCTAGCTAAATGGCTGACACACAGCAGATAGTCTATGCAGCTTTGAACTCCCATACAGATGGACTAGGGATGGATGTCGCCATCTAGAACACTTAGTTTACAGTCAACACATGAATCATCACATGGTGATAGATGCTGGGCTTAGGTGCTTGTCAGAAGTGCTATTCCTGACATGTTTGTTACTCAGCTCTAGGAAACAGCTAAGAACATGGCCGGATTCAATTAATATTTTGACATCTCCAATTAAGCAAAAAAAAAATTACTCAAAGTATGTCAGTTCCAAAAATCTTAATGTTGATAACAGAATAGTCAACAAAATTACAATCTGGTATTCATATGCTGATCTACATCATTCATTATCTACTTATCAAAAAGCTATTATGCCAATGGAGACAGTGGAATATGCTGTAATAAACATCTACATACTTTAGAATTCAACTTTCCCTCCCATTCAATGTTAACATACATACATACATACACACATATATATATGTATGTGTATACATAGGTCTGACAGGACACAGATGTCCAAATAAAGGGATACACACAAACCAAACACGTTTTCAGGAGAAAAAAAATCTAAGTTTAAGATCATGTGAATCATATAAAAATGACAAACTTAGGAATTATTTTTTTCAATGAAAAATGTGCAAGGTATGAAGGTGAGACCTGATTTTCCTCACTAAAATTTGATACTGTACTATATTATGAATAGCTATTCCACTTTATCTTGGGTACATAAACTTATTGTGCAAACTGAGTTATTTTCCACCAAGTTATAGCAGCAATTTAAAAGACATAGCAACACTTTAAAACATCTAATGTTAAGCTAAAAGGATATTTTTCATTCCCTCTATTATTTTACAATGGAAACAAAAACCAAAAACAAAAATTCAACAGATTACTGACAGTAAAAAGCATCTAGGAAACTGACAGATAAATTCAGTTTGGTATAAATGTTTTTAAAAAGTTAAACTTTACTGAAATGATATTTATTATATGTAACTTTAAAAGGTAATTAGCTATAAACTATGAAAACTTGAGTTTTAAAAACTGAATTATGTAACTAATTTTTACACTTAATTACCATGTTATCAATATTAAGCACATAAATCTCATTCCTATCTATAAAACCATACTTTGTTTTACTGAAAATACAATGGACACAAACATTCAAACATGTGGCATTTGTCTAACAGTTAAAATGCTCTAAATTTTTAACTTAAATATATTGATTGCTTTACATATAACACATACACATAATTTAAATAAAAAAATCTTACCATTGATTTCCTTTCGAGAGTCACTCCGTTAGTCTTTCTTGGTAGTGCCTTCCTACATCAAGCAGACAGTGGCCAAATCACAAACTGACATTTGGATGTTCATGTCTTCAGATGGGAGTTTTCGGCCAATTGCCAGTTGAGAATTTAAACTGAAAACTAAATTACCCAAAATTTATTAAGTTGTTCCTATACCCACCAACTGATAATGAGCAGTGACTCTAAATTAGAAAATGCTATCACTTTTCAAGCAGTCATAATGGTATGTTTGAGAAGAAATGCTATGATCAGAAAAGATAATTCCATAAAAATTCTAATATCTTCAGAACCACTGTGAGTAAAAATCAATTATTTCCCCTAAAGTTCCTCCAATTATTCTGCAACTCAAATCAATTCATTGTAAAGGTGGTATTTATTCAGTGATGTAGTAAATTATGAAGTCACAAAGTTAAACACTATCAAGCATTGCCTTCATCTAAAAACTAATTATAATGCTTAGAAACATTATGACAGTCTACTTATATTTATTAAATTATCCACTATTTGTAGAATTACATAAAAGTTAAAGATTACATTGAAGCAATGTGATCTGCCTGCAAACATCAATTTTTTTTTTGTATTGGGAAGACAAAATTTACAGTTACCACTATTGCTTTACAGTACAAAAACATCTCAGCTCCTTTTCTGAACCAATTTAATGGCTCTCTTTCTCTTGACTATCATAGCTACTCTTCATAGAGCCTTGTAATTTTGGGTTATTAGGCTTTATTGTTTTTCAGTTTGTAAGCTGTTTTGATGTTTCTTAAATGTCAGCCATATTAAATTGTTCACAAATGTTAAAATTTTACTTCAGAATTCTAGTATCAGTTATGCTCATTTCAATAGTTACTCTTGATAACTTCAGTCTTTAGTAAAAATTCAATAAAGTTAAAAGGAAAATATAAAACAAAACCTGCCCTTATCTCTCCAAGGCATCATTCTTGCCCCTAATTAACCAAGTGTAGTAAGTCCAAAGCTAAGTGCATATAACTAGATAAAGCAAAGACTCCTAGTTTAGTGTCCTAAATATAATACATACCTAAAATCTCACAGATTCTATGATCTCTCACAGTGTATACATACATACACACCATCTAACCTATACCCTGACAGATGTTTCTGTATCAGAACCTGACACCAAGACATTACATAATAGAGATTTTAAGGTGAATGATCAGCTTATGATTAAATGAAGAGAAACTGAATTCAGAGCCTGGTAAAACTATTATGTCCCTTGGTTAATCACACTCACCTCCAAACAGTATGATATCCTAGAGACAGGCTAATTCCACTCTACCTAGTAATTTTAAACCCAAATCCCCAATCATTGTAATACTTATAAACCACTGAGAAACAGTCTTGTCCTAGGTACTCCGAGATACAAAGGACTCCTTTCTCAAGCAGTTTGTAATTTAAAACTTGATGGATTAATATGGGTGCACAGGAGTGGGCACAGTACATAAAGACAAATGAATGGCTAGATTCCCAAATCAGAAGCAAGCACACTGTGGCAGCTTAAATGTCTGAGTAAGTTCATCACATGTGGGGCTAATATGAGAAGTATTTGAAAATACTCAACTTTTTCATTTAGTCTAATAAAGCCTGTGGAAATATTCATATCACTCTGAAAAAGATGAAATGAAATTACAGAACATGGAAGTATCCCCTTCCATGAAAAAAACAGACTTTCAATGTAAGAAAAGCAATTCTACATAGGTTCATTTCTCTCATTCTAATGACTACAATTATGGCAATAATTTAACTTATAATAAGGAGATATAACATTAAAAAGTTACTAACAAAATCATGATTCAAAAGCACAGTGATTTCCTTGGTATGAACATTACTGATAATACATCTAGATAATAAAGCTAGTTTCACATTCCATTTAGCGATGAGCAGCAGGTGACTTGCCAATATGTTTTTATGTAAACTTCATATATTTTACTGATCCACTTGTAAGAGCTTTGGAATTTAATACTATCCTTTAGTAAGGAAAGTCCAGTGACATGCCTGCTAGTTGGCTGTAAAATCAAGACCCCTTACTAACAATACAGACTGTCTTTACCATAATCAAGAAAAGCAATACTTAAGTTTAAGAATACAGTATAATTTTATTAGGAAATTTCAACTTCTAACCTTGGTACTAATCTCAATCACATTACCAGCTCTAGAAAATACTAAGGACCCACTCATGAAGTTACAGAATGATGTGTGATCAACTGAAACAAGGTACTCACTCCTAATATAGTCAGCGTTAAGACAACCACAAGTTCTTACACTCATCTCTTACAAAGTAAGAGTATGAGTTTGAAGAATACATAAACCTTATCAAAACTCCTTCAGAAAGATATAATTCCCCAGAATTTTCCATTATACCACATCTACTGTGTTTTCATTCTTCTCACCTTTTTTATCCAATTTTTCACAGGGCTGTCTAACTACTTAAGCATACCACATGAACAGGACCTGAAATACAAAATCTTGACTGCTTCAGGTGACTGAATCTTCTCAATTACATATAAATGAGCATCAAGAGAAGTTTAGAAAATTTGTAAATGAGAAATATAAAAAATAATTGAAATATTTTAGGTTTAGTTTGAAGGACAAAAGTTGTCTACTAACTCAATTTAGTCTTCACTGTCTATTCAAAGTCTTAATTTACAAGATGTTTCCAGTAAAGCATGGCATCCTTTTAGTTCAAGTAGTCTCAGAAGTCTGAGCACTCATTAGGCTACATCTAATATTATTCACCAAAACTATTTTCAACAGGCAGTAGTGTTAAATTAGTTCCACCCCACTACTACCACAACCAGCACTCTCACCTCCACCAACTGCCCAGTGTCTATGAACCCAACAGCAGAAACTATTCTTCAAATTTATTAAAAGACAATATTTTAGCACATGAAACTAAGATTAACTTATGTTATTAAAAATATGTGATTAAGGAGTTCTACTTATATTTCATTTGTCAAACTGGCAAGTCAATATTGTGTATCTACGAATGAATATATGTAATCTAAAGTTGTGTTTATATGTAAGTGTATGCATGTGTATAAACATATATATATGCATGCATAAATGTGTACACTATATATAAAGAGCAGTCTCTCTAAAACTGTGAGCTTAGTAGAATGTGTAATATTTTAAGGTTTTCCCCATTGTGCTGTTGTGCCTGTCTACTTCATCTAGAATTGTAAATAGCTTCTTAAAAACAACAAAAAGTATCTATTATTTAATTCTAGTTGAAATATTCTATATAGTTACAACATGGACATGCCAATTTACATAAGAGCCAGATGACATCTGTATTATTCACAGCAATCTTTAATAAAAATAAAAGTCAATGAAAGATTTATGCCTCACCCTTTTCAAGGATTCTCCCTATGTTGATAAAGAAGTTATCTGGGGGTAAATTATTTAATTGACTTTCTCTATGTGGAAAAATGAAGATGACACCATCTTATCACATGGTCTTGTGAACGCTAGGCAATTTAATAATTGTCAACTGCCTAGAAGACTGAACCATGTATGTCCTAAGCCTTCAAAAGTAATGCTATCACATCATCATTATCATCACCACCTCCACCACAATCACCTTTATAAATATCTCAACTGATTCTTAGTAAAAATACAGAGCTATAAGTCACATTCCTAGAGACTCTTAATTCAGTATCACACAAAGGTTAAAAATACTGCAATGAAGAAAAACATAAATTTGCAAGACACTTCTTATACCAATACCATCCTATGAATACAGTAATAAATAAGAAAAATGCTTCAAGGCAGGAAAAAAAGCTTCAGTTTTAAAGTTTAGTAACAGCTTTTCTTCTTTCCCAAAATTATGTGTAACTCATCCCCAAACCCAGACACACTTCTAGTTACCCAATAACTCAAGAGAAGACACAGCGGTAAGTAAAGGATCCTGGGCTCAATAAAGATTTGAAGAAAGCTACCCATTTCATTACTTCTTGGTAGTGAATAACTAAAAATTTATACACAAAATTTTCGAGAGTAAAGCAATTAACAAATATTGCTCACTCACTCTACGTGTTACACTGTGTTACATACTCTGCTAAGTATTAAAGGGAACAGGAGCATAAAGCAAAAAGCTCTCCTAAAACCTCACTTGGCAAAATAACCTCCCACCTTCCTCATAGCACACAAGTTTTGTTTCAGCTCAATGTGTAATAGGAACTAGGAGCATAGAGAAGAGATTTTATTTAAAGTCCATAGGAAGGGCCGGGGATTTAGCTCAGGGGTTCTGCTGCCTGCCTCGCAAGTGCAAGGACCTGAGTTTGATCCCCGGTACAAAAAAAGTCCATAGGAATGGCTTCACAGAAAAGATCTTTAATAGACATTTATGATAACTAAGATTTTCATCATTAAGTTTATTGGTACAATTTAGATAATAATCACATTCATCATATGGAATTTGTACCTGTATATGATATATTTTGATTCTTACTTTTCCCCATTTCCTTCCCCTCCCTGTAAGAACCAAAATGTGTAACTAAGTTTTTATAGACAGAAAAATTGTATTTCAGATCAAACAATGATATAAGCAGAAGCAGACACTTGGCAGTATTACCGCTACTTCCGGACAATACATACACTGAGTTGTTTGCCAACTCTGGAAAAGATGATTTGATTAACTCACAGTCTGAAAGTATAATTAATATGTTCAGAAGAGTATTTTGGTGTGCATAATGGGGCAAATCATAAACCTTCAAAAATAGTGCTATACATAACCAAAACCACCACCACCACCACATTCAAAAGCATCTCAACCGATTCTTAATAAAAACACATAGTTGTAGGTCACATTTCTGAGATTCTACTTCAATAAAGGTTAATACTGCATTAAAGAAAAAGAATTACAACAGGAACCCAAAGGATCACTTGCATTAATTCACTGTGAGAGGGAAAACAGGTATCCAAGATGACTTAAGTTTTAGGCCTGCTTTTTCTGGCAACTTCCCATTCCATCCTGATACATTTAGCATGAAGGCGATGGCAGACACCAGAAGCTGTCAAATGGGCTTGTAGTGGTCACAGAGAGCTCCAGCTTAGGAAGAACCGGGGGCAGCAAAGGGAGAGAGCAGTCTGAGCAAGACTTGGAGGTGGAGAAATGCAAACATTATCCTTAAGTTTGTTCTCATCTGTTATTTAGTTGTCATACAGCCAAACAGCTCACAACTGCCTTTTGTTTAACACACATAAGAAGGCCTTAAACATGTTACTGAAGCAGAAAGAAAGGGCCCAAAACAGTTCAATACACAGAATACTTTAAACAATGGTAATCTATCGTAAATATTATTCCTATATTTAACAGGGCATACAAGTATGTTTTTTTTTCCTTTTTTATTAAGTTTATTGGTACAATCTAGGTATACAATACAGTTACATTCATTACTGGGATCCTGTCCCTTCACGTGACAGGTCTTGGTTCTCATTTTTTCCCCTTGTCCCCACAAGTGTGTTTTATGTAAAATATTAACAAATTTAGCCTGTCCAACAGAAAGGATCAACAATGAAGCATTGCTATATTCAATACAAATAAGTACATCAAGTATTTGTAGACAAATTTCAACAATAAAGATAATTTCTTTCCACTGGAAGTGAGAATCCTTGTTTTGTTACACTGACATATCATTAATCTCGAACATAAGGAAAATTTAAATCACAATCATCTCTGATTCTCATCCAACCCTACTCTTCTTTCCAAGAATCTTCAAATGGCCTTTTTTTTTTTTGGGTACCAGGGATTGAGCTCAGGACCTTGCATTTGTGAGGCAGGCAGCAGCACCACTGAGCTAAATCCCTGGCCCACAATGGGCAATTTTTATAGAGTTTCATTCTATCACACATATAGACCTCTTCAACCATGTGGTTTATATTACGGTGAACTAACTTCTTCTTTTTTGGTGGGGTATAAGGAATCGAACTTGGGACCTTGCAAGGCAAGCAGCAGAACCACTGAGCTAAATCCCCAGCCCCTGAAATAGATTCTTAAGGATACAGGATCATGGTTTTTGGTTTTGTTTTTCTTTTTTCCCTCTGATATTATCAAAATACTATAGAAATAGATATTTAGCATACTTAATCATGTCCTATAATTTGACCTGAATGGTTTCAATAAAAACTATGGGGAATTATACAATTTTACAACAGGTGATTCACTATAGCACCTATACAGTATTGTTTCAGTTACTGAAATTCATTTTCAGTAACTGCCATTGTTAATGCAAGACACACTTGAAAATTGGGTTTTTTTTTAAGTGTAGTCAGCCCTCAATTATCTACAGTTCCAAATGATTAGAAAAAAAATCACATTGCTATTTACATACACTTTATAGTAAGCCAATAATGGTTACATGTATACTGAACATGTATTTTTCTTGTCTTTATTCTCTATAAACACCACAGTACAAAAACTATTTACTTAGTATTTACATTGTACTAGGTACTACAAATAATCTAGGGAAGGGTTAATATGTACTGAGACTGATGTGCAGATACTGTACCATTTAATGAAAGGGGCCTTGAGAATCCTTGGGTTTTTGGTATTGCCAAAGAGTAACTTCACTGTCTTTATTACCGTTTATCTTTAAGAAAATGGCACTCATTAGATTATGGATGCTTTGGGAATATTAGCAAAATATTGTGATGTAATATGGGAAATGGCTGAAAAAAATTTTCCATATTTAAAAAAAAAGTTTTTGCATCTAGATTTGTATTTTCAGTCTTCAAAAGTATTCCATTCATTTATTCACATGATAAACCAAATTAATAGTATCTTACCACATAAAATTTCTGAAGAGATCTTAAAAGCTACTATAGTCTTGGTACACCCAATTAATCCATACAACATGCTAAAATAGGCAAACACCATTTCCAAAGTATGTGAATCACATATCATAAAACATAAAGAGAATTGGAATTTGTTAAAATACTTCCTGCACTAGACTTTGGACCCATTTTTAATCCTCACAACCATGACAGGTACAGCAGACATGTTTACAGCTATGAACTTGCTAAGGTCTCAGAACTGTTAAGTGACCCAGTTTAGTCCTCCTTACAATAACAGTCTGGTTGCCCTGCCACACACCGTGGCAAAGCAGGAGGTGCTAAGAGACAACCAACATCACAAAGTTCAAGCCCTTTACTCAGTGAAGTGCTCTTCAAGCCCACTAAGAGCCTTCTTTATCTTACTTTATTCACAGACATCTTTCTTATGCACACTAGTAGCTGCACAAATTAATATCAAGCCTTGAGAAACAAGGTACTATTTACAAAACCTCAAAGCAATAATACTACTGATAACTGATTTCTGAGAGGACAAATGGCCCTATGACATTTTCAGTAGCACTTGAAGACAGCATATTAACAAATATTCATCAACAATTTGAGTCTGTAAAACATATACGACTTTCTAAAATGCTCTACAATTCTAATGATTGAGGTCAAATGTTCTAGAAATCAAAGATAAGCATTTATTATTGAGAAAATTTATTAATCAAATATTCAATAATGTTAGAAGAATGGAGAATTTATATAGAAACCTTCAGGAGTATCGACGCTATAATTTTATACTTTCCCAACTAGACAAAGCATCACAAATTTAGTGGAAAAGATATTAATTTCCAAAATGTAGAAAATTGTTAATTTTAAGAAAAGGAAACTATGTGTTATTAACATAAGCTTACAGCAAACTATGATTAAACCCCTTTCAAAGTTCAAAAAGTGTTTCACAAATGGAATTTTATATCCAAAGTACTTTATAAATGAAAGTGAACTTTTCTTATTTTTATACAACACTTCTCACTTTACTTGAAGAAAAATGCTATTCTATCTAGTATGAAATGGTGGTTTTTAGGAGTTTTGAGGCTCTCAATACAGGTAGCATACATGATGAATATTTTAAAAAAATGTTTAACAGAGGGACAAAAATGTGAAGCATTTTAAACAAGGTTTCACACAATTATTGCACTGTGTAGGTGATTTAACATGTAATCCTTTATTTAATAACAATTTTAAAACACGCAGCTAAGACTACAGTCATTTATTTGCTTTGTTTCCTTAAGGTGTGAGGAGGAAGAGATACAGTAGAAGACCTTTTCTAACGAAGAATAAGTACAGCATTGAGAAAATGTAAGTCAGTAAGGTTTAGTTGAAAAGGAACCAAATAATGAAAAGTCAGAGCATGGTCAAGGAACTAAGCTGGCAAATGAGAAGCATAAACTATTTGGCCTAGATTTGTTTGTAATGACTGTGTGACCCAGATACTAAACTATTTGGCCAATTTTCAGAAATCTAAAAACTGAAATAAATGAAATATAGAGTCAACTGGTTAAATATTTTAGGGAAATGAGACTTAAACCAATTAGCATTAATACACAGATTTTAAAAAAACTTTAAAAGTAATCTTTTTGTTTCATGAATGATCCCATAAATACTTCCCCTTTATAAGACACTATTTACTAAAGAGATTAAGATATAAAAATTTTTGGGAGAGCATAGCAGAGCAGGAGGAGTACCCGTCTGGGAGCGGTCTGTTTGTGGCGCCGGGGGGGGGGGGGG
>NW_022900931.1:32491344-32498646 GCF_012274545.1 Fukomys damarensis | reverse complement strand
CAGCCATTCCACCCAGCCTCAGAACACACTCTTTAAAAAGGATGCTTATTCATAAACTGCATTTTCCCAACCTACTTTTGTTTCATTTATGACCCATACAGTTGATTCTACAAAGAGGTTTCTATTAAACAAGAGCATTTTGGGGGTGGGGGTGGGGAAAGTATCTTCAATTCCGAAGCCATAGAAGCTTTGAAGATGAAGGGGCTGGAACACAGGAGACAGAGACTTACCAGGGACCACTCCCACTAACATGCTTGCGGGGCAGGTGGTGTTCACTTGAAAATGAATATAACGCAGAATGTATGGGCACCTTAGTGGACCACACGACGCCTGTCTACCTAATACTCCCCTTGCTCCTAAGGATCCATGATGCCATTTCCACAACCACGTCTCTCCCAGGAGTCCATGCACCTCAGGGGAAGCTGACTGACCCCTGCTGTGGAGCAAACCACAATCAGCCCACCCTACTCTGAGAAGCCTACCCTTCTTTCAATGATTAGTTTGGTATATTTAGAATTTAACAAATTGAAGTCAAAGAGGAGCAAGCTTGTGGGGTAAGGGTGGCAGGAACTGCTTAGAGAAAAGAAGCTATACTACTGATGAAAAAGTCAGTACATTTTAATTCCTTTTTTTATCTGAAGAGCAAAGTACATTGTCTTTGAGTAGCCAGTGTGTAACTATAGTTATCGAAAGAAAGGTAATAGAGTACAGCAGAAACACAAACTAAGTCCTTAAAAAATAACTATGCCATTTGCAATATTAATCCTAATGTATGTTGTATGTCTGATACTTTCTTATGTGAACCAACCAATATTCTTTACCTAAGCCAAAATTAGACTAATTTAGAAACCAGCTGTTAGGAAACTAAGAATTAGTTTCTAGTGAATTACTAGTTCTAGTTAATTACTCTTAGAAAATTATAAAATCTTTTACTTCATTCTTGGCTTTAAAAAATACTATATGTTGTTTTTCTAGGTTTTTAAACTTCCTATAATGATTGTACATTATATGTGTCAGTAGGAAGGGAGTATTCAAAACATCTAACAATACCTAAACAAGTTGACCCTTTCTGATCATCAATGTAAAAGTCAAATTATACCTTCAGTACAATAATGTTCTCATGAGCTGCACAGCTGAATTTTGTTCAATTTTAATCCTTGTCTTTTAAAATGTTTTTATAAAGAGCACTATAACACAACATTAAAACAAAACTGTTTGTGACATGTGACTGATTCATGTTTAGTAAAAGTTTACCAGTCCTGAGCAGGTACCAAATATCTGTTTGTTAAAATCTGGGTATCTTTCAAGAGATGTTATTTAACTTCTAAGTAATATAATTAGAAAAAACTTCAATTAAATAGAAAATGGAAATTTAGCCAAAGTAATTCCTGGATGTGCTCAGAATTATGCTATTAATCCTGAAAGTGCTAGAGGTCAAGAAAAACAGCATGTAGCTACAATGCCTATGGCCAGAAGTAATTCAAAGTAACTCTTACATCAAATTCGCTTCTCCCAAGAAAAGTATTTTGTTTCTACAAAGAGAAAAAAAGTTCTTAAATCAAAACATGTCTTACAACTGACAATCACTTAGAATCAAGAAATACAGTATCGTGCAGGAGCATCCTCTGCAAATTCAGTGCTACACAAAGGGGCCTACTGTATGCTGCACACAAAAGGTTTACATAAAACTTAAGTTTCTTCAAAAAATTAGAGTCTATGTCTCAGTTCTAATATTAGTGACTTTTTAAGAAGAAATGAAACATTCCCCCTTTCAACTCACACAGCTGACAAACTCAAGTCCATTTTCTCTGCCTTGCTCCCACTTTCACACTGCCCACATAATCCGTAACAATGACACATGCTAACTTCCTCAAAATATTCTCCTGGTGTAGCTCAGGGCGAAAGAGTGTGCTATCACATGCAGAAGGCTCTGGATTAAATCCCAAGCATCTAAAAAAACTTATTTACATATATAAAAATACATACAAAATATCTTAAACTGCTATCACAGTTTAAGTTCCCCCTTATTCACAGGCAGTATGTTTCGAGACCTTCAGTATATGCCCGAAACATCATCCATTTGCTCTTTTACAGTGTTATCTTATCATCAAGAAATAAAACCCATTTCTCTTACCCTTGATCTAGTCTGGTCAGCAGTGACTCTGGGTAATTCCAGAATCCGGGATTTAAAAGAGCTGTGGCCTCTACTTTTCCCTTTGGAACACTCCCTCTTAGACTCCAGCTATCATGCTGTGTGGAAGCCACTTTACAGAAAAGCACACTTAAGGCAATAAAATACCAAAGCCCCAGGCCAGACTGCGCCTACTGTCAGCTACACAAATGAAGAAATTTTGGACTGCCCTGCATTCCTAGCACTCCAGCTAAGGCCACACAAAGCAGAAGTCTCATCCAGGTAACCCTCAAAATTAGCAGAAATATTAAATGACTGTGGTTTACCATTAATCTTTAGGGTCACTTGTTATACAACCAGTGACAGGTAACACACCATTAGAAATATACTTCAAGAATCCCAATGTCAGCATGTAAAAAGTCAATAAAAACCTAAAATATGTGGTTTCTGTGACTACTCAAATAGAATTGTGAAAAAACTCACTAAAGCCTGATTTTTAAAGAATTACTATGAATTACACTTAGTTTAGATCAAAAGAGAAAATGGTTTGGTACTTTAAATCATGTGTGTAAAATCGTAACTATGGGTAAAGCCAATAGTGATGAAATCACTACATCTTTAGTAGCGTCATCACGTGAAGCTCAAAGATGAAAAGAAGACAGGTAACAGAATAAAGTATGGCTACATCAAAATAGAACATTTAGATGAGATTTATAGCCTATGTACTGTGGCTTATTATATGTATTACATGTATTATGTATTTTGTAGATTATTGTCATGAATAATTAAAATGCAGTAAAACATACAGTATGGAATTAGAGTAAACATAATACTTTATCTTATTTAGAAAATACTTTAAGGATAAACATTATGTGATTAGGCATTAATAAACTGGAAAGTCAGTAAAATACCAATTTATAATATTTTCAGGTGATAGGAGTCTGGATTATAGTCCATTACCTTTAAATTTATTTTACATAAACACAAAAGACTTCATATGTAACATGAAATGAGATTAATACACCCAAATTTCATAAAATTTCATTTTATAGAACCACTTAAGGATATCAAGAAAAAAGGGTATCATTTACTTATAAAAGAAAGACAACATCTCCAATAAGTTCATTTTCAAAGATTATTGGGCTAGACAATTTCCCTGACCCATTAAAATACCAAGTCCTATGATAGCAGAAAGAAGATAATCTGGCATAATTCCAAGTTTGGTACATTAAAAAAAGACAGAAAATACTAATGCCACATAAATACTATAATTTTCAACATTCTTAGAAAATAAGAAGGAAAATATCAAAGAATTTTTAAAAGCTGATGTTTTATCAGACTAATGATGACATTAAATCTAGTAAAAAGGTTTCTACAAAATAGAAGAAATTCAATGAATTACTCAACTTTAAAACTTAATGTTGCTTTGAGGCAGATACTATGAAAGATTCTATATCCAGAAATAAAAATGTATTTTGCTAAAGAAATTTCCAGGGCAACTCTACCATAAGGATAGGTCTAGCAATTTATAACTACTGTATTTCTTTCCAATTCATACTAAACAATACACATTCAAGACAGATTCTTCCTTCTCTTAAGTGACCCCAGATACTCAGCAAACACTGAGGTTGAAATCATGCCCAAGCCCTTGCACATTCACACAAAGTTACTCTTTGGCTGTAAAGGAGCCTTTTTAAAGAAAGAAAGTGAATATAATGGGGGAGAAAGGAATGGGGCAGAAAGAAAAGGCCTCTTTTGTGCCATATGAATTATTTATTCAGTGAAGCAATGAACTCAGTATTTCTAACTCTAACAATCTATCAGGGAACTCTGAGTAGTGAATTCCAAGACTAAGAAAGCTTAAAAATTATCACTATTCAGCAATCGTTTTTTTTTTCACTTGAAAACATTTTGAGGTATTTAACAATTTAATTTATATTTTATAATTTACACTTCTAATTTATACATTTCAAAAATTAGAGCAAAAGTAGCAATTTTTCAAATTGACTCCACAAAAAGCAGCTAATTTATCATCAGCTATTAGGAATTAACAAGCTATTCTTTTTTGTTTGTCTTAATTTAAGAAACTACAGACAGGCTCGTTTATGAGCCTTACTATTGGTTGTAGTAGCTGACTGATAACTAACAATTTAAAACTATTTCAAGCAAATATTTCTCCACTTGCCAGTGCTGTTGAGATTTTACCAGTCTCTGGAAGGCAGTCCCAGTTCTCAATCAGTGGACAGGGTAGAGTCAGATTTCCTGCAGCAAGCAATGATGTTTGGTTGCCTGAATTATTAATAGAGATTAAATCTCCTTTGAATAAGGGCAGAGATAAGGTACGTCCTTCTTGAAAAGAAAATCGGGTCTAATCTGTAAAGAAATTGCCTTTCTATAGACCTGAGATGATGCCGAATCTCTTTCTCATCAAAAACTAACGTCCTTTAAAAATACGAAAAGTACAAAAAACCCAGAAAAAAAGCCACACATTTATAGTCAAGTTCTCTTCCACAAAGATGCCAATTGTGCATAATGGGGAAAGGAGTTTCCTAAATAAACGGTGCTAGGAAAACTGGACACCTGCATGCAGAAATTAGATCTTCATCTCATGCCATTTACAAAAACCAAGTCAAATGGATCAGGGACTTGAACATAAGGCATGAAATTATAAAACGACTAGAAAATATGTAAGGAAAAAGTCCATCAAACTAGTCTTGGCAATATCTTGGGGTATGATCCCCAAAACACAGGCAATAAAAGCAAAAAGAGATAAACTAAAACGTTTCTAAGAGCATAGGAAGCAATACTGAAGAGACAACCTACAGAAAGGGAGAAAATATTTTGAAACCAAACATCTGATAAGAGGTTGATTGCCAAAATATATAGAGAACTCAACTCTATCGCAATAAAACAAATAACCCTATGAACAACAAGGAGCAAAGGGGCTAGGTATATGGCTCGATGGTAGACTTCTGGTCTAACATGAGTGAGACTATGGCATTAGACTGAGGGAGGGATGGAGGGAAGGAAAGGAAGGAGGAACATTAAAGGCAAATGTTAGTAAAGGTTTGGAGAAAAAGGAACCCTTATACATTGATGGTGGAATGTAAATAGGTAGAGCCATTTTGGAAAACATGGAGGTACATCAAAAAAGTAAAAATAGAATTACCACCCAGCAATCTCATTATTGGGTATAGAGCCTCAGGAAATGAAATAAATATGCTGATGTACCTGTACTCTCATGTTCCCTGCAGCATTATTCACAACAGCCAGGAAGAAAATAAACCTAAGTTCCATGCATAAATGATTGAACAAAGAAATATGGTATCCCACAATGGGATACTAATTTCAGCCTTCATAAAGAAGGAAATCGTGTCACATGAGGCAACACAGACAAACTTGGAGCACACATGTTAAGTGAAATAAGCTAGGGACACAGAGAAATACTGTGTGATCTCAATTAAATGAGGAATCTAAAAGTCAAATTCCTAGAAGTAGAGAGCAGAATGGTGGTCACCCAGAGACCAGAGTGTGGAGGAGATGGGGAGACGCTGGTTAAACAGTACAAAATTTTGAACAACAGGATTACTTTTCCTTCAAGATGTCTATTGTGAGTCATAGGGTCCACAGTTTATAACAATATATAGGTTATTTGAGAGTGGCTAAGAAATGGAGATATTGTGTTCTCATGATCAAAAATGTTAAGTATATGTAGCGAGAAATATATTAACTGGCCTGATTTAGCCACTCTATGGCTATGGTAGAATCTATGCATTCTAAAGAGCATACATACATCAAGACATCATACTGTATACCATAAATATAATTTCATTTGTCAATTTAAAACATAAGTACTTTTACTTTTAGAAACAACTGCTTTTGGAAAGTCATACACTTGTCTTCTTACACTTTCATTCTCTGAGATTGTTGGAAAAATCCCTAAGTCCCAGCAGAAATGTCTATACAGTATAATTTTACATGGCTCTATTAAGATTTTTCAAATCAGAAGAGTAAATTCTATTGTATATCTTTCCTAACTTCTTTTTCTAGGTACAGTACTTCTGACTGTCACTGCTTCTACTTCTTTCTAAATTACTTGGTAAGATATCAGCACTGATCTTGTTGGTTAAACCCATCTTTTATAGAATGAGAAGTAAGGCTGGTACAGTACTTAATTAAAATTCATTTAAATGTTCTGACGAACACGAGACATCCATAAGGTATGCAATTAACCAGGTATTTACAATTAGTACATACCACAGCAAACATTAGAAATCATGTTTCTGGACACCATCTGGTGTTCTTTACTGCATGTTCCTACTAACTCTCCAAAAGGGTTCTGGGATTTATATCGGAGAGGATAAACTAATAGAGCCTTTTGCAATCTACTTTAGCAAGACGTCTTATTAGGTTTAAAGGGGTTCGTCCAACAATTCTACTTTTGGACTCAGTCTATCCCTTGGATAAAAATCAACATTTTCAAATAAACTTGCTGGGTATTTGTTCATAAGAAAACTTTAAAAAATATATCCAACACTAAGATATGATGATACACTCAGCCAAAGAATTTTAACAAGTGGACTGAAATGTTATGGAAGTTTTAAAGTGATGTTAAAGAGGAACTTTCCTATGTCAAGGGCCTGGTATTGGTGATAGGGTACAAGTTATGAAAATTTTGAATGCATGCAAAATAAAAATTTTCAATAAAATCTGAATTTCTTCATTAAGATTCTATTACATTAAGACTGACAAATAAAAATAGGAGTGTTATTTTAACTAGGTAGTTGTGTAGAGAAGTTATCTGCATTTTCTAAGAAATACATCTGCTCTATGATTATTATTACTATTATTATGTCATATTGGGACTGGAATCCAGGGCCTGAAGTGAGTTCAGCAAGCACTCTATAATTTAGTTCCATTCCCAGTTCTACTTTGTTTTTTTACCTGGCATTATATAATTTTCTTCTTTTATAACAAAAATCTGCCTTCACACTTTAGAATGGGGATAAGGTAAGTTTCCTAAATTCAAAATAAAACTTCAAAGTCCTTGTTACTGAAGTTAAATTGGATTTTATTTAGGAGAATTAGGATAAATGTTTTCTTGATGTTTTGAAAGATTAAAAGCAAGTCCTCTTTTAATATATATATATATATATATATGTCCTCTTTTA
>NW_022900931.1:32466741-32491152 GCF_012274545.1 Fukomys damarensis | reverse complement strand
CACCCCCTCCTACCCTCCCCATTTACAAACACTTTATTTCCATTTTTTCATTTTCTCCTATTTTTTTCTTTCCCTTATTACCTTTCTCCTACCCTTCCCACTTTCCCTATACCTTTAGTCCTTTTCTTCCTATTTCACATTAATCAGCATGTTTTGATTACCTGCTGTGTGTAAACTGCTGTTAAGGACCAGGGATGCCTTCACTCTTTGTTTATTACTCAAACAGCTTATTTCATTGTAGTCATGGTTGACATGAAATGGTAAAATATCTAACATGACAGAAACACTCATGCTAGTTAATGCCAGGAAGAAGTCACTGGCATATTCCAAATCTTCCTTTTGAGGGTTAATACATTCTCCTTGGTGGAGCCCCCATCTGCTTATGAAGAGCCCTTTTGTTTTTTAAACTCTAGAGACCCATTTCACAGTGGATGACAGTGCAGAGAAAGCCTCCACATTTTTCAGTTCGGAGTTTAGTCCTCTGTATTTAGTTGATATTTTATTGCTATCTTTAATAAGTGGTCTGGTCTTGACCTATCAAAGCAAAACAGCTTACTACATTAGAATTGTTTATATCAAAAAGAAAAAAACAATATACACTAGTGCTATTTACTGATGTTAAAAGAAACACTGATACTCCCAGAGTCATCTAATTTAACAAATTCTCCTGTATTTTTACCATTATATCTGTAAAGAGGATTCTAAAAACCCACCATCCAGTTATAAACTGCTAAATAACTAAAATACCCAAGTTAGCAAAAAATGTATCATAATTGTTTTGTAGAGACTTTAAAGAGTCTTTCACACAGGCACTAAGTAGAGCTTTTCTGCTGAAATAGAAAAGGTGAGGAACAGTGAATAAACTCTAAAATTAACAGGTATTTCTTTTGGCCTTTGGTCTCTATAACCTTACATTTTAACTATAGCTGTTTGTACTTCTAACCAGCAAAACCTAGTAAGAAACTAGTTTCTGCTTCAAAGTAGCTCTCTGATCTAAACCAAATAATGTAACTTTTTGAGGTCCTAAGTTGTTATCTATAAATTGAATCAGACTAGATTAAGTCCAATGTCCCTTTTCACTTTAAGAGTTTATATTTCATTTTGTCTTTTAAAAATCTTTTCCAAAGATAGCATAAAAATATTCTCTATGAATCTGCACAGAACAGTTTTCTAGGCTTTCCTAACATTTTCAACAGCCCCCTCAGAATACAGAGAAGTTGATTTCTCTTTTAAAAAGGAATTCCTATAAAAGAACGACACTGTCTATGCTAACAGCTTCCTTACAGTCATTCTGCTTTTAAACTACTGGCCACTAATTCTAACTGAGAAGGTTTCCTGTGTGTCCTGCTTTGAGAAGATGGCCTCATATGGCACACATGCTTCTCTCTCACAACAAAGTTTGGTTTGGTCTGGTCTTTATACTATTAGAAACATCAAGACTTCTGCAAAGTAGTTTTGCACAGTTAACTCAGGGGTCCTAGAGTTTATATTCACTATATTACCTTTAAAACATGGAAATATAGGAAAGCTAATTTTTAGACTTCCAGTCTATCACTGAGGCAATTCTTAAAGTTATTTTTTTCATTTCAAATAGCTTTAATAGAATTTATTATACTATACAGCCTTCACAATTTTTTTCGTATCTCTTACAATGTATAATCTTTACCTAAATTAATCTTTAATGTGGATATTTAATATCCCAATTGAGGCTAACCACCTCCTTCAACTCCCTTCCCACCTCCCCCAAATTAAGCATACTCTTCTGATAGGAAACTGTAAGTCAAATCTTATCAGAACAAACTTTAAAGTACACTGACTTACTGTGTTTTCTTACAACAAAATAATTACATATCTCCTCTATGTCACTTTTCATCAACTTAAATTTCAAATTAGTATTTATTAAAATAAAATTATTGAAAGATGCTAGTTTTACCCATTAAGCTGCGGGTGCAAGCAAAATAAGAAAAATGACAGCTTAGTTCTCAGTCATACCATAACTCCATCTCAATACATTCAAAATAACCCTGAATAAGCTAAATGTCCAAGTTGGTAAGAAATTTCCCAGCATGCACCATCTAGAAGGAGGAGAGACTGAGTTTTCAATCAAGGTGCTGCGTAGCTCTTCAAAGTATAGAAGGCACAGTCAGCAAACAGTAAAGGGAATTAGCTCTTTGTCAGTCTCTTACTGTCATATATTTCAACAATTAATGATTACAGCTCCAATCCAACTATAGGCAATGTGGCTATAACCATTTCCATTGTAGAAAGTCAAACAGCCCTAAGAAAATTCCTAATTTTCAAACATCAAAAGCTAAATCAGAAAGTTTAAAAGAATATTCGAGGCTTTAAATATTTTATTCATATAAAATTAAGAGTATAATCAAAATTATGGTTATTTAAGCATACTTAACTATCTTAAGTATTTTGTACTTGATAATTATCAAAATAAGGACATTTACAAAAATTTATACAGAATACAAAAACATTTTAATATATACTATGTACATATATGAACACATGAAAAACATGATACTAAATATTGTAAGATCCTTTAATCTAGCTTACTGATAAAGGAAACATAAGAAATTTAATATGTAGCATCCATGGCTATATATTTATTTACTTAATATAATTTGTCAGGTACTGTACCTCATACACAACAGAAATAGTTGGATCAAATGAGAACCACAAATATCAACCAGCAAGCCATCTAGTGTGCTTTACACTACTGCATGAAAATCACCAAGACTCCGGAAAGCCGCTCAGAAAAAGATGGGAAGGACAGCAAGTCCACTGACACCTGGCTTCCGCTTTCTCCTCAAAAAGAACTGCTGTCCCATCCCCCTGCCAACCTCTGTGTAGTAGAAAAAGATGACTTTGGGGGTGGTGTCAAGCTGACCCCAAGCTGTATTTTTCTCCTTAAGGCACATTCAGTTAAAAAAATAAACCTCTAAATACACATCTGATTTTGCAAGCATTTAGGTTTACAAAGGACGAGGTGAAATGAAACCCTCTTGGGGCAGTCCTGGGTCCTGTGTCCGAGGTCACTTAGCCAGTTGCAAAGGCAGTCGACTAAGATCTAAAGTGTGCAGAGCAAGGCTGGGGCTGCAGTACTTTCCCAGTGTGTGAGACACCTTGGGTTCAGTCTCTAGGGCCAAAAATAAAGAAATAATTAAAAAACAAAATAAAGTGGGAAAAGCACAGAGAACTGCAAAATCATAGTACATATGCTCTAAAAGGCACCTTCGGAAATCATATCCAATCTTTTCATTATACAAACATATTTGATAATGCATTTGATTAAATTTGAATTTCCTAACAGCTACTCAAAGTGTGACATGAAATCACTGAAAAGATCTACAAATACAGAAATAAAGATAACCAGACACATACAACCACCAAAAATATTCTATAAATCAAAGACTGCATGACGAATAATGAAATCATATGTTTAACAGTCTTATGGTAGATTACTGATTTTATATTTATCTGAAGGTAAATTTTCAGGATACAAATAACAATGCTATCAAAATATATGAAAAGAAATTAAAGCCCTTTAAAGTTGAAGAATCAGACTGAATAATCTTTAAAAAGTGAAATAGAATAGACTGCTTCAGGTTATCAAAACATTTTGAAAACAATCAACTCAAAACATTAAGTGTACAACTAAAATGAGTTTTACTTTTTCTTATGTAACACATATAGTATAGTGTAGACAGCCTGCTCTCAAGAGCTTCTTGAAAAAAAACTATTCAAAAAGAGTCTTGGGGAAACAGAAAGGTAAAAGGGTAAGCAAGGGAAATTGGAACAAACACCAAAGCACAGAGCAATAGCTAAAGATACTTTTTCTATCCCTGGGAGGTATACCTAACAGCTACTTAACAGCTACCAAACAAAAAAGGTGACACATCCGCCCCCCTCCATTTTTTTACTATTACATAAAAAAGTGAAATAGCTTTATTTGCAGGTGAGAGATACAACATTTAAGATTCAGACCGTAAGTATGGCTGGCTTATCAGGTACAATTTAAAATTCCTGTATTAATATTCTCAATCTTTTAAAGCTTTCCAACAATCTTATCCATGAACAGGGTAAATAAGTATTAGGAAACCTAATTTACTTGTCTTTTCAATAAAACAGATCTAACCTCAACCTATGTGTGAAAAGTTGGAACTCAAGGAGGAAAACAACATTTCCACAGTCTACTCTTCGCTGATCCTTCTCTACAAATATCCAACTATACACCTCATTTGTTCAGGTCAGCTTTAGGAGTTCTCAGCATTTATGTAGCTGTCTATAGGGCTTCTGTAACAAAAATCCTCCACTTCCTCAGACCTGGCACTTTGCCATCACCTCAAACAACCTCACCTCAAAAAAAAATCACAAACCCCAACACTTCACTTTTCACCCCTTTCATCATTTCTCATGCCTTCATTTCTACTATACTTTACAGAGCACTTGAGCCCCATAGCTTCTCAGTTTTCCACCATCTCACTGGCCTGGGGCTCGCTTTATTCCTTTTTAGCTAACTGGTTGTACAAGTTACTCCTTGACCCGTTTTCAAACATCTGTAAAACTGAAATCATAGTATGTGCCTCATATTCACTCACTTATACAAGTATTTGAGCCCTGTCAGTGTAACAGGTCCTGGGAAAAAACAGAGAGAAAGCTTATCTTCCTGTTCTCCCAGAACTTGTATTTTAGAATCTTCTAAAACAACCATGGTGATCATGAGGCCTAAATGAGTAGTGATAGTACATGGTGAGCAACATTTGGCATAACCAAGCATCTAAAATGTTCTAACTTTAACATCTGAGTTTCCCTAAACTCAATTTTTATTGAGCCTTAGCTTTAGATTAATACTACTTTAGATTAACACTCCATTTTTTCTTTCCAAAGGTAACTAAAGAAATCACAACTATACGGTACAATCCATGAAAAAAATGTGTGGTTTCCAGTCCCAGGTTGGCCCTGAGTTTGGCCCACCGGTTGTTCCATGTATTTTTTGTCAGCTCCTTCTCTGTCTCATGGGGGCAGGCCTGGTACTTTTCTACTCGGCCTTAAAACATCTTCTGCCCTCATAAATTTTTCCCTTGGAAACACATAATGTCAATCACCTCTTACCAAAGATGAATTCTCAAACATGAATTTCTAGCCCAAGAGCACCACGTGTATCACACAACATCAGATTCAAACTCAATTTCTTTGTTAGATCTGTCCCACTGGAAATATAACTATCACCTCAGAATTCAAAATATGCAAAACTGACCCCCGCACTGATTGTTCCTCACATTTCTCATTTGTTTGATGCCCTTGCCATCCATGCATTCACTCAAGCTAGAAACTTGGGAGCTAACCTCTATTCTCCTGAACTGTCATTTCCAAGCATGAAGTCTTACTGGATTTAGTGTTTCCAACAACAAAAACAGAGAATCTGAAACATTCCCTTTCCTCCATTTGTATTAACACAGTTCCGGTTTGAGCCCTCATGGAATCCTTACCAAACCATTTCCCAAATCAAGTCCCTGCTTCCGGTCTTCTCCCTTCACATGTATGCTCCACAACAGCTACTAGAGCCATCTATTAAATCTAAACACGATCAAATCAGCCTCTGCTTAAAACTCTTCAGCCACCTTCCAGAGCAAAGACTCGGAGATGAAGTGCAGGTCCCTAAACATGGCCTAAAAATCCTCCATGACTTGCTTCCAAATCTCTGCTGACTCACTGCTCATCTCTCTGCTTACTTTATACTCCTCCCAACACAGATGCTTGTATTTCCAAAACAGAGCACACTATTTCTCATTTATGCTCTTTTGCTCCTGCTCTCCTCAGTGTTGGTCCTCTGTCCCAATTTCTGGATTTTTCACTTCCATTCTCACATACAATCAATCTCAGTAAAACCAAGACCTGTCATGTAAAGGTACAAGATCCCAATGATGAATAACTGTATTGTATACCTAAAATGTACTAATAAACTCAATGAGAAAAAAAACCTAATCTATCTCTTCCTTCCATCTCCCTGATATTCCATTTAGAATTATTTCTCTGAGTAAGCATTCCTTGGCTATCCTTTCCATTTCTCAATATTATAGTGACTGCACTATATTAAAAGTGTTTCTGCGAGTCTACTCCTCATTTGAGTGTGAGACACATAAGCATAGAATCCCAGCTTTATCACTGTTGCTAACAATTAGCACGGTATCTAGAACACAAGAGGCAATGAATAAATGCTGTTACATTACCTAGTATATTAAAAATAGCAAGTAAGACATCAAGTACCAAACTCTAAAGTTGTATAAAACTAAAAATGAGAAGGTAGTGGATTTACTTTTACTCTCTGAATGTTAAATATCATGATTAAAATGCTATCAATGGGTCATAAATATTAGCTGCCATTCCATTCAACAAAACCAGAGTTCTCTATTGCTCTAGTTTATCTTCTAAATGGCTTCAGTACTGAAACAATAAGTCAATAATTCATAAAATGAATCCTTAAATGATCTGATATCTGAAAGATATCCTTACCAAAAGCAGGATATATTTGATAGAAAAAGTGAACAGAGTTTGCAGCCAAATTTATACATACTATAATAAAACTTTATTTTAAATTTCAACAACTCCAGAAGAAGAAAGGTCTTATTTTAAATTATAGCTCTAAGTTGGCTCTAAGGTAATCACCCTAAAGAATTCATTTAACATAATTTTAAAAAGGAAAATAATTAAATACAAACAACTATCATACTTCTACAAAATACACAGAAATAAATCTAGAAGTATCCTAACAGCTTGCACTAGATTTCAAAAGTGAAATCAATAAGTACTTCTCATGTTCTGAGAAACATTTCACGAAGGGTGTACTCTCAAATCTCCAGGGCTGTAATTTGCTGTCCTGTTTTGGGCTGAGATGGATTAATCTAAAATACTATTAAAATACCATATATTAGTTGAGCTACTGTACACAGCAGAGAAGTACAGCAAAATAAATACCAGATAGGGATGGTACACTGTCAGAATTATTCAGAATTCTCTGTAAGCAGGCCAAATTATCTGACTTGATGGTCAGCTATAAACTGCTGTACATAATGGTGGTTTCTTTAAGTCTTTATTCAACTACAAGGGTTTTCCTTATTTTAATAACAGCTTACATTTTTCTACACATATGCTCAATCTTGTGAAAGAAAAACAGGCCACTCAAGTAAATTAAATAGGAAATACTGACTCTATGGTAAAAATCATTAACAGTCATGCGTTTTGTCAGGCAGGTGTCATTGAAAATTAAACTATCTGAAGTTGCTAACAAAAAGCAATACAAATAAATAAAAAAGCTGAAATTCTTAGAAATGACAAATATCAGAAATACACTGCCACAGGATGAGACCTTCTCTCAAGTAAAAGCCTCCAACATAAAGGCTCTTACATGGAGCATGAATCTGGACAGGCAGACAACTATTACTGTCCTAACATGGATTTGTCAGATTCTTCTCTCTTTAATCCTGGTGCCCTGCTCTGGAATGTTATTACTGATCCTTCGTTAATTATTTAAAACTGCTCAACTTTCTCTATTCAGTCTATTTTACTATAAGAATTTCCCAAAAGTAATGTGTAAACATCTCAATTGCCACTTTCCCAAATTTATACATACTATAAACTTTTTTTTAAAATTTTAACTCATCTTCAGAAGAAGAAAGGTCTTATTTTAAGCTACAGCTTTATCAACCCATCTTTGGAAATAAGGCCACTATCCCAGCTCTGCAATTAGATTAACAGCTATTTTTGCTTTTTTATGCTTCTCAGCTCTTGAACACATGGACAGAAATTTAACAATAATGCTTAGCAGTATATGGTTTACCGATGTTACTTTTTACACTTTCTCAGATTTAAATCATTTTATTACAATCTGACAATATGCTGGCAATCTTCAAAAAGAGTGTGTGTTTGTTACATAATATTGAAAAAGAGGTACACTGCACTCAGACATATTCTGCATGTAGTCTTCTGTAATTTTGTGGTTAAATGCAATATTGTGTAACATTTCATTTTATAAATACACTACATATTGGCAGATATTTTATTTTGTCTTCTCATTGTAGTTTTCATTTGCACTTGTCTGATTACTCATGAAGCTGACTATCTCTTATACAGGTTCAGTATACCTTACCCAAAATACTTGGGACCAAAACATATTCCCAATTTTGGATATTTTTAGATTTTAAAATATTAGCATACATACAATATATCTTGGGAGGGACAGAACCCTACTCTAAACACTAAGTTCCCTGAAGTTTCATATACACCTCACGAACATGGCTGAAAGGCAATTTTATACATTTTTAGTGAGCTTGCGTTCTGACTACAACCTGCCACATGAGATCAGATGTGGAATTTTCTACTTGTGCCACCACCTCTGCACTCAAAAAAACCTTAGATTTTAAAGAATCTTGGATTTCAGACTTTCAGATTAGGGATGCTCACCATGTAAAATGCTTATTGGTCAACTGGGTTTACTCTTTTATGAGTGGCCTACTCAAAACCTTTGTCCAGTTTCTATTAGGTTACCTTATTTCACTGAGTGGTAGATTTTTGCATATAACATTAGTGCCCACATCCTAACAGTATCTATTGGTCAAAGGAAGTTCTTAATTCTGATTTAGTCATATTTGCCAATCTCTCACTTGCTTTATGTATTTTTATCTTGTTTATTCAAAGTTATGGTGCTCTTTTATTCCACTACCTTCAGAAAGCAATACGGTTTTACCCTACCTTTGCCTTACCTTTAATTTTAGATCTATAATCCAAACAAACAGGTCTTCCTAAATAATATGAAGAAGTTTTTCCATTGAATTTTTCCAACAACACCAGCTCTTAAAAAAGACTACTGCCAATGATTGGCAATTCAGTACCATCACAGACCAAGTTTCCTTAATGAGTCGCCTTGCATTATCTCTTAGCTCCTCCCTATAAGTATTAGAAACATCTTGTTCAGTTCTACAAAAACACTGATAATTTGATGAGATGGCACAGAACTTATGAATAAAATTGGAAAGAACATCATAATATTAAAGTTTTCTTCCATGAACATGGTACACTATGTCATTTAATTAGCTTTTGCTCAAGGTCTTCCAATGATGTTTTATAATTTCTTCCTAAGGATACAGCATATTATTAGATTTATTCACATGACTTTATATTATTGCGATGATGACAACAGCTTTTAAAATGCATATGTCAACGAAGAATTTGAAAATGTAATTGACTTTGGTATAATGACTTTGCATCCAAATTTAAATATTGAGTAATTCTGATAATTTACCTGTCAGTTTTCTAGGCTATACAGATAATCTACAAACAAAGGCATTCATTTTTCTAATGGTGATGCCCTCTTTCTGTTAATTTATGACACTAGTTATACCTGTAGTATAAAGTTGATTAAAAGTGGCATTAACAGGAACTTGTCTTTGCCTTACACAAAGAGCATAGATGCCTTCATACTTTGCACTGAATGTAAGAAAGCAAACCACATATTTTCTTTGAAACAGAAGAGTCTTCATCAGGCCAAGAAAGGGTCGTTTTATTCATTAACTTACTAAAAATTTTTATTACAAATGGATATACTGAGATACTCACATGATGTTTCCTTTGAAGACTGATGTGGTAAATTATATTAATTGCTCTAATACACAGACAAGTTTAAAATTTTAGAAAATATCCAAAGTTGGTTATGATATGTTACAATCTTACACAGTGCTGGATTAAATAAAATATTTAACTTATTTTTGTATCTATTTACAAAAAATTATCTTGAATTTTTTATCTATTTATTAGGTTAAGGACTGCTCTGCAATTTTCACTTCTCATACTCCTTGTAGCTTCATAAAACGAGTTGAACACTACTGTCTCTTCTTACAAACTACAGAATATTTCTGTAATACTGGAATTGTTGTTCACTGGGTCTTTCGTAAAACTTACTAGTAAACCTTCAGCTGATTTTTTTTGTTTTCTTTTTCTTTTTGGGTACTGGGGATTGAACTAGGGTCCTTGCACTTGCAAGGCAGGCCACCGAACCACTGAGCAAAATCCCCGGCCTGATTTTTTTTCTGAGGCTACTTTTCCTTTAAGTTTCTTCAACTTTATATTACTTCTTAAACCAGCATGAGCTATTGTTTTTCTCAGTTTGTCCATCTGTCTTAAGCTTTCAATTATATTAGTTTAGATCACCATATTAATGATCATAAAGTTGATCATTCCTGTTCTGTATTAACATCCTCTTTTCTATTTCAGATACAGTACTGCTTTGCAACTTCTTTTCCCTGATGAATCTTCCCAGGAGTTTGGCAATTCTGTTTCCTCAAATAATCTCCTTTTAGCTGCACTGTTTTGTCTCGATCTATTTCTCTTGTTTTTCATTAGTTTACACCTTCATCTTTATTATTTTCCTTTTACTTCAATTAAAACAGTATTCAAATAGTCTTTTCCTAATTCTCTGGAATGTGTGGTTACTGTTCTTCAGACTTTATTATATTTACTGAAGTCCATAAATTATCTCTTAATAAAAAAGTTCTGATATATAATTTTTTTTGCTAATTATAAATATTTTCTAATTTTCCTTACTCATTTTTCACTCACCACTTACTTGGAAATAAACACCTTAATTTCAAAATACACAAGGAAATTATGTTATTACTATATCTTTGTAAACAGAATATAAGGCCAACACACTGAAATCTGTTAAAACTGGATGACCAGAATGTGATCAATTTTTATATATTCCTTGCGTACTTAAAAAGAATGCTGGCATTGTGGGGGTATGGTGTTTCATGGGCATCCATTACAGAAAACTTATATATCGTATTTTTACAACCCTTTTCCTTATTGATTTCCCTCTGTTTCAACATTTAAGAGAGACTATTTCAAGTAACACACAATGATAAAAGATTTGCTTATGTCTTTTGTACTATTTTTTCTGCTTATTATATTTCAAATGTATAACATAACTTACATAGTAATTTAAAGTTATGCCTTCCTTTTATCACTAGTGACCATTACTCTTATAGTTTTGCTTGAAAGTCAAGAGATTAACATAGTTTTACTATTTTAGTTAATATTTTCAGTCATATGTGAAATTCATTATTTTATCGAATCCAACAAATGGTATCTGTTATGTGGAACATTCTGTTAACTTGCATGTACTATAATAACTATATTTGTGATTACCACCATTACCTAATTCTTTGCTACTTGTCTTACTTTTCTCTCTCTGCCATTCCTCATTTTTTTCCTAGAGTCAGTGTTTTTCCTTACCCTATTTTCCTCCTCTACTACTATGAAAGATAAACACATTATTTGTAGGTTTTCCTTCCTTGACTTGGAAACTTTAACATGCACATATAACTTAAACTCTACAGATAATCAGTAATTTTACCTTGCTCGCAAGTTTTTTATTCAAACTTTGTCTATATATACCTACCCATATTCACCACTTCCTGTGCTCTTTATCCTTTTTATATCTATTTTCTGCCTGCTATCTCTTTCCTTATCTATGAGAATACAGTAATCAGATCAGAAACTCAGAATGTAGTGGGAGAAGTATGATTACTACTGTCATCAGCACTGAGGACCCTGCATTAAACACAGAAGCAATTCCCAAGTGCCACACAAAGAAGGTGAAAATGAATAATATGGAGATCAGTCTGGCAATGAAATCTTAAAACAGGTAGCAACTTAGCCAGGTGTGGTAGTGCATTCCTGTAATCCCAGCACTCTTGGAGGCTGAGGCAGGAAGATTTCAAATTCCAGGCCAGCCTGGGCCACGTAGGAACTTAATGAGAGCTTGTCTCAAAATAAAAAATAAAAATGGTCTGGGGATGCAGTTTACTGAAAAGGCCCTGGGTTCAGTACCCAGTACAAAAAACAAAAAACAAAAAAAACCAAACACCTAACACCACGTTTCCCTCCCCATACATTTAATATCAATAAAGCCAAGGAATAAATTTGTGGAGGTCTGCCTTATGGTCCCTTCCTGCCCTAAACCATTTTTTGAAGGTTGTATAGTAAACTTTATATTCACCTATTATGAAAAAACTGATATTCCTCACCAAAAAAATATGCTATGCCTCACCACAAAAAATCAGCCAACATAATGAAAATTAAATATTAAGTAATTTTATAACCATTCAGTTTCATTGTCACACACAATACATAAAGGTAAGCACATAAGTACAGTGCAATAAAGTTCCAATTGACATGAGTAAATGAGGTTAATTTTTAAAGTTTTGATTGAAAATATACAGTATATTTTAACACAGGGCATAAAAGCCCTTAATTACCATATAAATTAGATGACACATGAAATTTTTATAAACTGATCCCACTTAAATTATGTACAAATTCTTGTATAAGAACTATCACACTTAGTGGTCAAAACATGATAAAGTGTATTCCCTCAACATACAGGCTTTGGCTTTAATCTCTTATAGCATATAGCACAAGTTGAATTTTTAATTAAATAAGAGAATCCTACATGAGGCTTGAATTGCAATACTTAGAAAAGAAATATCCAGGTAAATGAAGTTTTATTTTATTTGGAACTGGAATGTTTTATTTTAATTCAGGCAATGAAAGGGGCAGTGGACTTATTTGCCTCATTTATCACCGGCAATCAGACACTGGGCCATGCTAGCTTAGAAAATGGCAATAATCTTCTAACTAGTTTATCAGGTGTCTATAGCAAAGAACTGATATCAAAGTACATTAACAGGTTCACAAGATGGAGCTCTATACAGAACCATGAAAACACCAGAAAAAATCCAAGAATTATCTAGTAACAATAAATGTAATGTATTTTAAGTCTTTGGAGAACCATAATTAAAGAGCAGTAAAACTACCTTATTTCACAGGATTTAAATCCACAAAACATTTGCCTAGGAAAAGGAAAAATATTAAAATGCCCAACTCCTCAAAGGAGTGCAGAGCTCAGAAAAGTACAGCCAACTTGGTGTACAGATTTTAGCCACCAACTCGAACTAAGGCCACTTTACTTCCAGGAAAATAAGCCTTTTACTAATGCCATCACAATGGCAGAACGGTGGTGACAGTGATGGCGGTGGTAGTACCATTTCACCTTATTCTTATTCTAACAGGGAAAAACACAGTAAAGCAGGATGAATTAGCTTTTACTTTTACATTTCTTCTACTTTTTTTTTTTTTTTTTTTTTTTTTGGTACTGGGGATTGAACTCACGACCTTGTGCTTCGGAGGCAGGTGCAGTGCCAGACTGAGCTAAATCCCTGGCCATTTCTTCTACTTTTACTAAAGCAAGGATTTGTTTTCTTGATTTTTTTAATCATGCCAACACAATATATAAAGAAATGTAAAATGCATTATATAAAGCTAATCATATCATTTCCTACTTTAAGACCTTTGACAATTTCCACCATATCGGAGGTGAGATTCAAACTCATCAAGTCAATATAAAGCTTTCCTCTTTATAGGCTTCCTATCTAATTCTCTAGCCTCATCCATACCCATTGCTTCACTTACCCTGCAGAAGTTCAGCCAAGCGCAATGCAAGTGCCACAATGTGTGTGTGTGTTTGTGTGTGTGTGTCTCACACCTTTGTACTACTGCCTTTGTAGGGAATATTACTTTCTACATTTTCCTAGAATAATCCCCACATATTCTTTTAGTCTCAGTTTAAGCACCATTCACCCTCTCTACGTGTAAGGAGTAAAGTAGTACATACATCAGTTACCAAACTACATTCTGAAAGTTTTTTCCTATTTTTCATTGCTACTACACCATAAGCCCCTTAGGGTAAGGTACGTATATATCATCTTCAGTCTTACTGTCTCAAACACACAACTCATAACATTCATTCCACAGATAAACGCAGGACGAGATAAACTCAATTATTAGGCCAATTAATGTCACTCAATATTAGAATCTAAGACTTCTGTCTCCCAGTTCAGTATTCTTTCTATAAATGTACCTACGGATACCAGATATAAAGGAATTATGTTTAATCTGCAGAATATTCAAGACAAACACAGCTGAAAAGAATATAAAAAATGAAAGCTTTAGGTGAAGGGAGGGCAGGGGTATGGGAAAAAAATAAACAAGACCTGTCATGTAAAGGTACAAGATCCCAATGATGAATGTAACTGTACTGTATACCTAAAATGTACCAATAAACACAAGGAAAGAAAAAAAAAGTGAAAGCTTTAAAAACAACAATACCATCCAGGGATTTAGCTCAGTGTTTCTACTGCCTACCTCGCAAGCACAAGGTCCTGAGTTTAATCCCAAGTATCAAAAACAAAAAACAACAAACAAAAACCCAACAATGCCATATGTTAGTCATAAGGGACTTTCAAGAAATAGGAATAGTTGATAAAAAGAAACAAAGTAAAAAATAAATATTACAAATGAATTAATCCAATGACATCTACATAATTTAGAAAATGAAGAAGATACATTTAGGTAAATAAAATGTATCTGTGACCAACTCATCAAAGTTCAGAATAACTAAAATTTCTCTTTAGCTACAACAAAAGGAAAAATATATAGATAACAATCAATAGCACCAAATATATATGCCAAAAATAAAATTATGTCCCTCAATTAACTCAAGATAAAGGTGAGTTTAAACAAATTTTCCACATAAACATAAAAGCTATGGAATGCAAAAAGGAATAATAGTGCTAACCTCATTAAAACCAGGCAGGAAATAAGAAACTACAAAGATGATATTCACATTCTGCTTAACATCGTTACTCTCCTTAGTCATCTTTCTCTGGAACTATAGCTTTAACTGTAGTATATCTTGGGGAATTAAAAATGTGTCATGAGGCCAGGTGTGGAAGCAGACAGATGTATGTGATACCAGCACTCTAGAGGTAGAAACAGGAGGGTTACAAGTTTCAGGCCAGCTTAGACAATTTAGCAACTTAGTGAGATTTTTTTTTTCTCTCAAATTAAAAAAAAAAATGTAAAACTTTTAACAGGCTGGAGCTGTACCTCGGTGCAAAGGCCCTGGTTGAATACCCATTACAAAAACCAAAACAAGTCACAGGCACAAAAAAGTCTTGAAACCACTGCTGATGCACAATGTAACTTCTCTTACTTAAAAATGTTAAAAACTAGGGAATTGGGGCTGTGTTTCACTCCCATCTTAGGTAAGCCTTGATAAAACGGATTTTAAAATTTTGAGCACAACTTTTAGTGAATTAAAACCAAATTTTTGTCCTTTTTGTTTGCAAATTACTAAAGAATAGTAAGTCAGGTAGTTTTGCAGATGAAGATCAAGACAGTATAAAAAACATCAGCCTGAAATGAATCCCAGAACTGAAATGTTAAAAGCAGTAACTTTTTAAATATATGACAGCAAATCTTCACCTTAATTTGGTGAAACTTTCTTAGTAGACAAAAATCATAAAAACTACAAGAATAAAATTATAAACTGTTCATCAAAAATTAAAACTTTCTTCAAAGATATCATTAAGAAATTAAGACTAACCACAGAAAAGAATTTTTTGGGGGTGGGGGGTACCTGGGATCAAACTCAGGACCTTATGCTGGTGAGGCAGGCGTCAGAACCACTGAGCTAAAATCCCCAGCCCTAGAAAAGGAGAATTTTAACAAAAAAAGGAGAATATCAACAAATAACTTGAGATAAAACTATATAAAGAATTCTTAGAAATCAGTAATGAAAAACAACTCAATTATAAATGTACAAATGATTTGAACATTTTACAACAGAAAATAAACAATGACCAATAAATACACCACAAGCTCTTCAAACATTATTAGTCATGATGAAATATAAATCAAAACTGAAATGACACTATCACACAGCTATTACTATGGCTAAAACTAAAAACAAGAACAAGTGTTTGTGAAGATGTAAAACAACTAGAACTGGTGAAAAAATAATGTTACAAGCACTATATTTTGGTAGTTTCTTACCATGTTAACCACATGTATAGTTACTATATGAATCAGCAATTCTAATCCCAAGTATTTACCCAAGAGAAATGTTAGCAGGTACACATATAAAATCTGTATATGAATGTTCATAGATTTATTATGGCAAAAATCAGAAACAACAAAAATTAGTAAGTCCATTAGAGACGAATGTCTATAAAAATGATTGTAGTATATTCATACAATGAAATGCTGCTCAGCAATACAAAAGGAATGAACTACTAAAAATCTTTAGAACACTATTTGGGGGAAAAGTAGCCTGGCAAGAGAACATACTATATTATTCCAATTCTAAAAGACTAACTCCAATCTCCAGTGGTCAACAGATAGATTACTGGATGCCATAAGGCACCAGTGAGAAGGACTGACAGACTGGGCAGGGGTTTTAGAGATGACAGAGATGTCATACTATCTGGGTGTGTTGGAGGTTACACAAGCATACTGTACTAGCATATGAAACTAATCAAAATGTATATATAATAATGTATCATGTGCAATTATCCTCTATAAAGTTCACTAAAGCACACCGAATTTATCTTGGGATTTCGCTAACACATACCATAGGAGCACAGGAAGATGACTGTCTTCGCAAGATACTCCAAGCCTAATGAATATATGAAAAGCTCCCAAACTAGTTAGGCTACTCAAATACAAAATCCACAGTTTAGCTTCACTGGGTGTGAGTTCTTGGAGTTATGCAAAAGAGTAACAAAGGAACATTATCCTTGAAGTCCAGTTCAGTATCAGACATGACAGTGAATGGTGAGGCCTCTCTCAAAACAATGCTCCTTAAAAAAGAACTCCAACTATTACAAAAAATGTCAAGTTTGTGTGAAAATGTCACAATGAAAACTAGCATTTTTGTAAATGCACACACATGCACATGTGCGCCCAAGGCAGTCTTCCATAAGCTAAGACATCACAAGTAGCATCAGCATGAAGCTTCATTGTGTATTCCTTAGTCTACTGCTGGTTTAATGAATAGCCTGTCTAAGGCCAGAGCTACTAAGCATTGTTTAGGACAAAGGTTCAGGAGCAATGTACACACTTTCTAGTAACATTCTTTTAGGAGATAGTTACATTACAGTTAATACTAGAAAGAAGTTGTGGATTGATGTAAGATGTATTTAAAACAAATTTAATAAACAATATTTTAAATGAACATTTATGGAATGCTTAAAACATGCAATGAACATGGTATTTCACACGCCTTATTTAAGCTTCCTAACTCTGATACTACTGTACTCACCTCATGCACAGGAAACTCAAACATAGGACGACTAAGTAACCTGGCCAAATGAGACTGCTAGTAAAATACAGCATCAACCCAAACTCTCACTCACTGTATTTGTTTCCCTTAAGAAGGAAGGGCAAAAGATAAACATATTCATAAAAGACTTGAGTAGAAAAGGTAAAGCTATGAAACAGGAGAAATTCTAGGAGAGTAGCTTTGTTATATATGGATTAGGAAGAAATTTACTATCCACAAAATAAAAAATTTAAATGAATATATTATAAGGAGGAATTTCTGTACCGTCATCAAATTCAACAGATGGGGTTATTATATCAAACGTACAAGAAATCTGGGAAATCAATAAGAAGTGGAAACCAATAAGACAAAAGGTATAAACAGGGTAGGTAGAGAAAGGAAACCCAAACAGCTATCAGATATGAAGAAAGTCAACCAACCTCCTGGCAGAAGCATAAAGCAACCAGGAGATTTGATTCAACAACTGCTGACTTAGCAAAATTTAGGATACTGTACCATAACCAAAGGCTTGCAAAAACGTGAAATGAGAGGAATTTTTATATGTCATTAAAGAGGGAAAAAAATTGTTCTGCTGTTTTAGAAACAATGTGGAAGAAGTTAGTGACTGACCACACTTGGCAATACCATGCCTGGCTATGTCCCCAGAGAAACTCTCCTATGGCCATTAGTTATACAAGGTAGGTGTTTACCACAGAGGAGCCAACAGCAGAGCCAACGTGGACACTCATTTGGGAACCAGTAAGAAATGTGTACTTACTGCACAAATGAGACACCGCACAGGTAGAAGCAATGACCTCGATGTACATTCAGCAACATGAGCAGATCTCAAACAATGCTGAGTATAGTTACACTTACAGAGAAAAGGAGTAGTTTATTTATTTATTTATTTATTTTTTAGGACTAGTTTTGTAAACACTAAAGACATACAATGAACTACAATATTTTACAAAGACAGTTATAATAACCAATAACATAAAGCATACTAAGAGTAGACTGGGGATAATGACAAATATAATACAAATGAGAGTATTACTTAAATAAAACTAAACCTACTCTCTGCACCTGAAATGTTTCAAGTGATTATAGTCACCTCAACTACTGAATCTGATAATTTATGTATATTATTAGAAATTCCCTTTTCTCTCATGACTGGTCATGCTACACAAGACGTTTTGGTTGCAACTGAGATAAATCTGAAATTAATGGCATCTAGTTATAATTACATGACAAATACATTAAGATGATCTAATAAAAGGAACACTGAGCTAGGAATCTGAAAATCTATAACCCAGTCCAAGACAATTGCTAATGTAAACTTGGCAAAGTCATTTCCTTGAATATTTCTCTGCATGCACAAAAGAAAGGAAAGGAAACGAAACGAACTTTGGATGAGTTTCTGTAATTCTTTGAGCTCCAATATCATTTCATTTTCTCAGTTAATACTGCTCATATGAAATTATTCCTACTACAATGTCTTTCCCTTCCCACTCCTCTCTCTCTCCAGAAAAGAAAACTCCTAGAGTATCACATGACATTCAGAAAACTGATATAGCCATAGGACTAATGCGCAACTTAGTTTTAGGATAGAAAGGAGAAAATACTAAACAGAGACAGTTATTTTCAGTGTTTTCAAAACACAATGCAAAATGGATCTGAGCCCAGGTTCAGAAAATGCATTCACTCCATGAAAGATTTTACTTCCTGTATGCTATTCTACACGCCACTGTATTTGTCTAGCATTACACCTCCTCAAAGCACATGTTCAAGTATCTTCTGGAGTTTCTACTTAAAGGAATTAAAATTCAGCTTCTCTGTATCAGTTTTCAGATAAAATATAATTTGAAGCAAGACAGTGTCATTAAAAATGCCTGATTCCAAGGAAGTTATGAGGTTTTCAATCAGTAAACTATTTGCTCTCTGAGCAACTTTTTAAAAAGCAAGCACTCTGTTAGAACCGCGGATTAAATAATTTAAAAATAAAGAAATTAAAATATATTGTCTATCACTGACCATGAGTAGTAACTGAGGTCTATAAAGAATAACGGGGTTCTGCCATGGCAGCACACGCCTATAATCCCAGCTACTCAGAAGGCTGAGGCACAAGAATCACAAATCTGATGCCCACCTGGGCAACTTAATTAGATCTTAGCTCAAAATACATAGATACATACATGTATGTATAGAGCTACAGCTCGGCGTGACAGCCCTGGGTTCAATGCCTAGTACAAAAATAGATAGATAAATAAATAAATAAATAAATAAACAAACAAATGGGTCACAATTTAGAAAAAAAATGTTGTAATCAAAGTACATCGAGCATGATGTTGCCACCTATAATCCCAGCAGTCAGAAGGCTGAAACAGGAAGATGACAAGTTTAAGTCTGGTTTGGGCTACACAATGAGACCTTGTCTCCAAACAACAAAATCTAAAAATTTGAATGTTTTAAAGAAGAAAGCAAGCCTTTTGGCACAGAATATGACAAACACGAAAAGCTGATGTGTTTTAGACTTGTATTCCATTCACAACTTTAAATATGGGTGGGAAAGATGAAGAAAGGGGGAGAGATTAAGGGATCACAAAACATCTGTTACCAACAATTTTGGCACAGATGTAGTGTCACTAAAAAAGAGATGAAGTTTTTCCCAAGTTTCTATAATACAGGTCTTCTATGAACAGCCATAGTTTATATCTCAAGCTATATATCAAGCCTCAATAAATGTAGTATTTTAATTATGAGAAGAAAGGTATGCAGCAGTCCTCCCTTGCCAATAGTTTTACCTCCCATAGTTTCCATTATCTGTGAACCATGGTTCAAAAATATTCGATGAAAATTTTCAGAAATAAACAGTTCATGTTTTAAGTAACTTTTACTATAATATATTGTTCTTTTTCTATTTTATCATTAGTTTTCTTACTCTCTTACTGTGCATCATTTAAAAATTAAGCTTTACAGATCATTATAAAAACATTACATAATATAATATCATACACATACACACATATGGGTCAATACTTTCCAAGAGCTGGGAAGTGCAATGATATCTTGAAATATATCTCCCATGGGTAAGAGGCGAATGTCAAACATGAAGATGCTTTGGTCAATGACAAACTGTATATTCAATGATGGCCCCATAACAATGCAACACCTAATGATGTCATACCATCTTAGTGTGTATAAATATTCTCTATGGTATCTGCACAGTGACAAAATTGTTTAAAAACATACTTCTCAGAATGTGTTCCTATATTGCTGAGAGAGGCAGAACTTCATATGGACCTATAAATATGTCTTCTCAATGTACAGAAGGAACATGTATTAAACAGGAAATGATTTGAAGAAATAAGTGGGACAAAATAACTTCTTATAGAATAAAACAAAGTTTCACAGCTATATTTAACACTTTGCTTTTCTTGGGAAAATTTTCAATTGATCTGTATCCATATTATATACTTCAAAGTATATTAGTAATATTAAGTTCTAAATATCATATATTCTTCATAAGCAATCTTAAGGCAAATTTTACTAACTAAAGAACATTTTGCTATGTAATATGTTTGTCATGTCTTCAAGCAACTATTTTCAGGTTAACAGACAGCAATAACTCACCTCCATCAAGTTAAAATCCGGACATGCTCACTGTACAACTGGAAAATTTTATGTAGTAAAACTGATATCCAAAAATGCTTTTTAAAGAGATAATGCTCAAAACACAGTCTCACCCAAAGAAATATTATTTCTTCAGCAATGCCTATATGACAAGATTTAATTTTTTAAAGATGTGGTTTATTAACATTATATAAAAATTCAAGTCCATCCTCAAAAAATAATACACTAGCAGAAAAGTACTCACTTTGCTTTATGTGAACTGCACAATTTCCCCATGTACAATATTGCAGTACAAAGAAAAATTTAACTACAGTTGAAACAAAACTTTCTTCAACTACATATATATCAATCTATACAAGTTTTTAGCTCATGCCGTGATTAACTAGTAATATATGTATCTATGAATTTTAAAGATATTTTTAAAAACTGTGTCATCATATGTCCTCATTAGGGCACCTATTCAGTTTAAAACGGTTCTTTTATTTTTCCAATAAGAAATTTTTAAATTTTACTTTGTATCTTTCAGAAATGAGCAAAACAATACATTTCCCCATAAATTAATGGTCATGCAGCCAAGAACCTTTTTCAATGTTAAACACTATTTCTTCAATTTCCGAGGGTCCCCTCATCTCTCACTGCATTTTGCATACTAATGCACCCCCTCTGCCAGGATCACAGGGCTTTTCTCTCTCCTCTACTGGAATGACATAAGCAAATACATTAAATTTCATACAATTATTTGCATGTAAAAATTATAATCTCAATTTACATAATTTGCTAAAATAATTCTTTGATTATTTTATATTATATTTTATATTTGATTATTTTTAATATAAAAATAAACTATAGAGACTTTTAACTGCATTTAAGCCCTCAAAGCAAACTTACATTTAAAATTGGTAAACTAAAAATCTACACACTACCTGATTTTAACTAAGGCAACAAAATAGGGGAGGGCCACAAGGAGGAAGGGAACTTGAAGGGTGAAAGAAAAGATAAAACTTAAAAATCACTAGTATTGAGAGATTGCTGGTTAGACCTTACTTTATTTAGTAGCTGTCTGCCAACTTAATAGTCCAAGTCCACATAAGTAATGGAAAAGTTATTACACAGTATTTTCAATCAATTAATCACAATTTCCCAGACTTAACGATACACATTTTAAACACCTTTTAAAAAAAAGGAATCCTACTAAGCACAAAAAGAGAAAAATAGGAAGTATAGTAGTCACACACAATAAATATAGGCAATCAATACATTTCCTTCACCAAGTCTAAGAACATAAAACTTTATTTAAAGAAAGGAATGCTACAACTGCTTTAAAGCTAGACTAAATTAGTATCAACCTGAATTCAAAATTTTAAAGGCTCAAATTTATAAAATTATTCAAGTTAAGCATGCCTATTTCTTTCAAATCTAGTAAACTAAAAATGTTCATGCCTGATTTACCCAGGGCTAATTACAAGTAACCAAAAGACTCAGAATTATACAGAAGACCACAATCAGCACAGGAGATACACTTATGATACTGCCACATCAATAATCATTTTTGTTAGCATCCTCTACTGGTGGTTTCCAAAGACAGCAAGAAGAAATGGTGCTAATTACAGAAAGATATGCACCTACTGTTACATATCAGGTTGAAGTAGCATGCGGTTATCAGCGGCTAGAGTATATTTTTCAAGGAAAAAAAATTGAATAAAACCACATCACGTAGGGAGTAATGTGAAAATGAGAAGAGACAGATTTAAAAAAATATAACAAAGCATTAACTCACAAATGGTAAAGCTCAGTTTAAACACTCCTAATGTCACCACTTTACAGATGACTAACATCATCACCATAGCGGCCACACAGGGTTGATTCTTTGGTCAAACCTTGCTCAATCGGCTGATCCCTGTCGAGTCACATCGCTCGATCCGCCCAGTAACATCCTACCCTGCCCAAATGTTACACAGAGGAAATTAAAATGCTTTACGGAAGGCATTGGAATAAAATCTGCATACCTTATTTCAAAATGAACACAAACATCATTTACGCATAACGAACACAAAATAGCTCTGCGACTATCTCCCACTGCCTACATCACTATTTCATTTAAAAGATTTAACATTTTCCCAGGCAATTCTCTTCAAAAAAAATCTGCAACTTAAATATGACGGCGTTGCTACGAAATATTAACCAGTGCCTATTCTGAGGCTTCACAACACAGCGACATATAACTTCATTTTTAATGAGCAAAATATGACATCAAACCAAACAGCACAACTGTAATGATGAGCAATGGATGAAATGCATTTGAGAACAAAAAGAAATACAAGGACAGAGGCAAAAGTGATGAAAATGGAAGATACCTGTAGTAGTACGGTGCTACTGAACACCTTTTGTTTTCTGAGAGTAATGCATGCTGCAGACAAACGTTTTCTGCTAACAGCCCCAAATCTGCTTTTCTAATATTAAACACAAAGGAACAACACTGACAGCAGCGTGGTAAATAAATCCCTCCCCTGAGAATGAAAGCAGCAGACAGGAGGGGGCCGACATACATGCAGGAGAAAACTAAACACCATCTTTTTTCTACCTGCACAAGTTGCCATTTGCTGCAGCGATCAAGAATCTCTTTTTCCTGTTGATTTCCAGTACCTTTCAGGATAGCTTTTTCCCCTTAAGTCATCTGTTGATACGCCTTACGAGTGTAATATTCATATCACAGGGTCTCGGGGAGAAAAATCCATTCTTTCCTGTTCAGGTAAACATGTTTACAGCAGCTGCACAGACGCTGGGTGGTTCAGACTCACATGTCACACACATGTCGTCAGCAGCAAGAAAAGCCCCTTTCTCAGGCGAGCAACATTTTAAATAAGGTAAAAGGCCAATAGCCCTTTCAGAACCAACTTACCTTTCATAAAGCCACATCAGCAACAGCGGCAACAGCTCAATATAGAACACTCTATTTGACGCTAGAACAGGAAATTAAAATTGCAATAGCCTATGCTCCGCTCCTTGCCATAACAAGTCATCTCCCCACAACGAGGATACCAAATACACCTTCCAGCCGTAACTAACAGACGCCGTTAAAATGAACATATTTATTCGAAAAACTGAAGCTGTACGTGGAAGCAGTGATTTTAATGAATGTCTGCTCAAAAACACCAAAAATACGTTTACGATTGGAAGGAAACATCTTGGAACAGCCTAAAACCCCCGCATCTGCATCTAGACAGGAAATCCCACACAAAATCTAAAATTGCCAGGAAAGGTTACAAAACCTCGCGTTTCGCATCCCAGAGGGGAGGGAGAAAGGAGCCGGGAGGGAGAAAGGGAGCCGGGAGGGAGGGGGGGCGCCAGAGTTTTGACTTAAACACGTATTTCCTCTTTTTCTGGACGCCGCAGCTCTCCGATCAGGGGCGCGTGTATTCCCTACTCTTGAAAACTCGTCGTAAAAATAACGCAGGGCAGGGGCAGCCCGGTCCGAAAGCACGCGCAATTCCTTATATAGCCCGGGCCGCGGCCGGCGCCCGAGACGCACAGGTAGGAGCGGGCGGCCGCGGGAA
>NW_022900931.1:32446495-32465573 GCF_012274545.1 Fukomys damarensis | reverse complement strand
ACTCTGCGCCGCGGAGCCTCAGAGCAGGCGGGCCTGACGGAGCCGGCCGACGCTGTTGGCCTCCGAGACGGACTGCGGATTTTGATCTTAAGTCCCCGCTTGACTTTATACATATAGGGGCGTTTCTGAAAGGCCACGTCGATAACTGCACAGACGCCACAGAAGTTGTCAGTGCGTAGCGGGATTTCGCGCCCCTCCTGCTCCACACCCGCTTCAGTGGAGGAATTGTCTGAGAACAACTTGGCGGAATAAATTCTCAGGAGCTGTATCTAGAACGTTATTGAGTAAACTAAAATGTGACATGGGAGTATTAGAAATAATAATTGAATCACATAGGGTGGTGGTGCTGGCACTAAGTAGGTGCCTGATAAATTTATGCCTACAATTTTTGTCACACCTGTGGTAGGATATTGTTACAGTTATTTTTAAAATATCACCCTCTCAAGAATTTTACAAGATTCATTAACGTCTTCTAACTTTTCAGGTGAAATAACTCTATAGCTATAAATCTGGTCATTAAAAACCAGAAAGTTTAATTCTGAGTATAGGTGAAGATTTTCCACCATTGCTTTGATATTTTGAGAAGTAAGTGCACTGTTTACCAGTGCGTGGAATGAGACTGGACATATTTTTTGCTGTACATTATTTCTATGCTGTGTATCTACATTCGTGTGTGTGTGTACCCGGGATCGAACTCAGGACCTCGCGCTTTCGAGGCAGGCGGCAGAACCACTGAGCCAAATCCCTGGCCCTCTACATCCTTAATACCAAAACTAAAATGACTAAATTTAAGTACAGGTAGTTCTCATTTTCCTTAGTACGGTGTTAACGGAAACTGACATTTCAGAATGGTGTCATCTCTCTGCCTGGTTCAATGCTAATTTCTTTCTTCCTTTTTAAGGATTAGTCTTCATTTGCCCCTTGATTATTCTTCAGTTGCCAGAAAATGACCTCTCCCGGGTTTTTCAAAGCTACAGTAATTTCCAGTCAGAAGAGAAAAAAAAAATCTCTAATGCTGGGTCACATTTACCTAACCCTAATCTTAGGAAGTTTTACACATACTATTTTCTCTATCTGGCCTCTAAATCCTTATCAAGTTTCCCTCCAGTGTTCATTCACACCTTAAAACTTAAAAGAGACAAACTGAGAAGTCAGTGGTTACTTGTTCAGTTCATTGGAGCCATTGTTTATGTGGACAGGTATCTTGTTCATTTCAGAATCTTCAGGAATTAGAGAACCTAGCCGCATAGTAGGTGCTTTCAGTGTGTGTGTGTACATATATGGGCCGGGGGAAGAGAATGAATGCGTGAGAGTATCACTGAACTACTAAAGTGCTCAGACTGGGCTTGAGCTTTTAATCTTCCTACCCCAGCGTCACACAGCACTGCAAATACAGATGTGTACCACCACACCTGACTTAAACATTTCTTAAATGCATTTATATTGAACCTTTATAAACCTGTTCTAGGCAATAAAGTAAAGATTGTATATCTGCCTTTATGATGTTAGTTCTTAGGAACAATTAAAATCATAAAGGTGAAAGCTACATAGTGTCATTTATATCCAGTCTAATCACTCTTGATAGTTTCTCCATTATCATTTTTCTAGTGTTCTGCTTCTCACTCTTACTTTTTAAATACGCATAGAAAACATTGGTGGGCCAAATCTTCTAAAATAAAATTTTCAACTTCGCAAACACCTGTAGCTGTATATTTAAATGAAATACTTGGCTGATACACTTTATTCATGTAATGCTCTTTGAAATACTGACATCTAGATATAAAGGAAAGATAAAAGTAAATCTGAGAATAAAATGCTGTTTTAAACCTGATGCATTTAAGGTAGTGATTTATCTCAAATATAAGTAATTGTGGGACATTTTTAGAATAAATTTAAAGAAACAAGATTTATATTAATTTAAATGAAACAAGGTAGGGATACTAATAAAAGTTTAACATGCATCATGTATTGTTGGTTACTTTGTAATTGTTGTGCCATCATAAAATCTACATTTGTATATACTCCTTTTAATATGTCATGGCATCAACAGCACTAGGCCTGAATGTGCTGAAGGAAAAAATATTCCAAAAATGAATATAATCCACCAAATTTATCAGAAAAATTAAGTGGATAAAATATTTTCAGCATTGACTTTTTCTGTAATTTTTTTCATGAATTCTTTGCACCTTGTCTTGGTTACTTTTCTCATTGCTGAAACAAGATATCAGACACCCAAAGTAAAAGGTGGAAAGATATTTATTTGGCTCACAGTTTGTAGAGATTTCAGTCCATGATCAGCTGGCTCCGAGGCAGGGTGGCCTGGCAGAGGAGCATCACGGTGGAGAAACAGTTTATGGCACCAGAAGTCAGCAAACCAGCAAACAGCAAGCCATGGCAGTAGCCTTGCTTTTGTCCCTTGTAGTCTGTCCTGCTTTAGGTCATGCAGCACTCACACCCTGGGTGGGCCTTCCCATTATCCACACCCAGAGCTGTGCCAAACCAATCTGACTAATACAGTAGCCACACCTCGGTAATCCCAACATCACCCACTCAAGATCCAGTTACCTCTGAAATGCCCCACCTAGGACTGCATGGGACTTTAGGGGGACATCTAGACACAGCCACAACACACCTATTTGCTTTTCATACATGGTTCGTGTATAATTTAGAGTAAATTTTGACGTTTTTTTCAGTTTAAATTGTAGATATTTTATTGTGCTCCATGTTGAATGATTTTCATATACCTGACTTTCCAGACACATTTGAGAAGTACACGTTATAACTGTCTCATCAAAATTAAAACTTTCATAGACAGTAGCATGTTGGTTCTACTCTATTCAATAACTATTTTCAAACTTAATTTTGAAGGAAAAAGAATACATTTAGTGCATATTGTTTTTCAGAGGACAGAATAAAGAGGTCCCCTCAAGGTACTTGTCAGTCCATGGTTTGAGACTTGATTTGTGTTTTGCAACAGCACAAATGAGAGGTGGTCATTTCACTGGTATATTTCACAACATTCTTCAAGGAATCAGAAAGGAAATATGAATATAGGACAGTAGTGGTGAACCTACGGCACCTATGCCACAGCAGGCTTTCTGTAACCATTGGAAGCTCTAAAAGGTTTGCTCTCACTGCTGTAAGAGGATGCAAAACCAACAGTTGTCTCCAGGGGCTGAGTCAGATTTTCTAGGAAAGCCTTCCGAGAGATGATAATAAAAGAAACAGATGTTTTCCCCATACCTCCACGTGATTTAATTATGTACTGAGCCTACAAAATTCCCTTCTGAGGAATAGGCTCCTATTTTTAATATGAGTCAGTGGAACCTTAACAGGTTGGCTACTTCGTAGGAGGAAACTTTTCCAGAATGTGTCTAACAGAAAGGTATAAGCAAATACATGTAGGGAGATGTATTTGCAAGGTGTCAGTGGATATTCTCTGTAAAAAGTAAAACCAATATTAATCTTTTCCATAAAATACAAAAAATATGAATGCTTTCAAAAATTGTTTCTATATTCCTGATATTACTTATAAATAGGAATAACATTTTATACTTAAAATTATAGATAGGTAACATATTAGAGAATGTAACATTAATAAGTTGCAGTTTAGTGATTTTTAAGTATTGTGATGGGGGCCCCATATCTCTTTTCTGCTCTATTTTCTTTTCTCATGATTCCATGTATTTCTTTTTTCTGTTATCTTGACTTGTTTTAGCAGTTAGCTGGTTGTTTTACAGAGTATGGCTGTTTCTTTGACCTACAACCATGGCTCTCACAGTTTGTCAATTATAGTCTACCATTGCTCAGTCCTTGGAGTACGTATATTGAAATTATCTGTAGTCAGTAGCGGTTTTAGGTATTCCATCCTGTGTTATCGGTGATAAAAAGTACTCTGTGTGCAGTCATAGCTATAACTTCAAAGTCCCTGGTCAAACCTTTCCCACCCTTTCACCTCATGACTCTGTTTCTCTGCTCATTCTTTTTATACTGCTTAGATATCTGGACCAGACATTGTGCTTCTCCCCACTGGTTTACTCTTCAATCATTCCTTTCTTTCTTGGTCTCAGGTGTGACACAGTGCTATTTAGATCATTCCCCTTACTTTTTTAGTTCTAGATTTTTAAAAATTGCTCTAACTCTGAAATGTTTTGCTCTTTTGTAAGATCTTTGGTATTCTCTGCCTTGTAGAATCCATTCTCTGCCTTTCCATGCTCTGATAGCCTCACTTCCATAGACCACATCACTCGGTTTCCTTCGCCCTTTGGTTTCTATTTGGTTTGAGCCCATTGAATAGTCATTGCCAATGACCGTAGGAAGGAGAGAGTGCGTTAGTTGAGGAAATTTATCCCACCCTTCCTCCTGCCTACCCATAGCTTCTGTCAGATACTCCTGTCCCACAGATGTAGGTTGTGCCAGATTCCAGAAACTTGCTTCTCTTTGCGCTTTCAGGCTTACAGATGGTACTGGGTGGATGCTTTACCAGCCTTCCCTTCAAATCTGCCCACATCTTTGCAAGTAGTCTTTATTAAACTCTCTTTAATTGGTTTTGAGGGTTTTATCTACTAGGGCCCTTCATAATGCACATGTAGAAATGAAAATTATTTTTAAACTTAACGTCAGCTAATAATTCTATTCCAATTAATTATAACATTAAACTTTGTTGTACATGTATTATGCTATTTTTGAACAAGTATATACTTTTTCTAATGTGTGTACATGCAAAATTTGGCAAAGAACTATTAGCAATTATTCCATAACTATTTGTGGAATGAAAGTCCCTGTCCTAATTGATCCAAAATCCATGTGAGACCACTTTTCTATCTTTAAACAATAAGATAGAAAAATCCCAAGACTATCCTACTAAGGTAGAGATACCTAGTTTCCTTGATATGTTTCAGATTGTGTTTAATGACAGAAGTGTTCACTGTTATCACACAGTCATTTGAAATAATGGCTCTATTTCCCTCCTCGTGTGTACACAGATACTACTAGTTCTGGCCAATGAGATTGAAGTGGAAGTGTTGGTTGTAACACTGAGGAAGTTCTTAAGAAGGAGGCAGTTCACTATTCCTTGCCTGCTTCCTGTTGTTGAAATCAGACCTGCTGACTGGAACTCCTTGAGGAACGCAGAGCAGCAAGACTGAAGGAGCTAAGTCCTTGACACTGTGGAACATCGTAAACATCCCAGGACTTCCTACCTCCAGCCTCTTGTATGAAGAAAAATAAATAAATTTGTATCTTGTTTAAGCCCTCATTATCTTAGTTTTCTGACATACACAGCCAAAGTTAATCCTATTCAGTGTACATATGGGTATTAGCTTCCTATTGCTGCTGTAAAAAATTAGCACAAACTTAGTGGATTAAAACAAATTTATTATAATTCTGAAAATCAGATGTACAAAATGGGTCTCCTGAGGCTAAAATCAACGTTTTGGCAGGATTGGACTCCTTCAGAAAGCTCTGGGGAAGAATCTGTTTCTTTGTCTTTTCCAGCTTCTAAAGGCTGCTCACATTCCTTGGCTCTTGAGCCTTTTCCTCCATCTTCAAAGCCAGTAACATCTGGCTGTGTCCTCTTTTTGCCAGCTCACTAGTTCTATCGAGTCTGTCTCTTCCACATTTAAGGCCTCTGTGATTATATTGAACCCATCTAGATAAATCAGACTTTCCCCATTGCAGGATCCGTGTATTAGAAAGTTAATCCTAGTTTGCAGCCTTAATTTCCTTCTGCCCCATAGCTCAGCATATTCACTAGTTTGTACAGTTAGGGCATGGACATCTTTGGAGGCTACTGTTCTCCCTTCTACAGTACGCAGGTTAAAGTTTACCGATTGAAAAATGTTTCAACTTATTGATTTGATGATCTTTATATGCAGCTTTATAGAATTATGCCAATTGATCATTACTCATTATAGAACATTTAGCATTTATTCTACGTGGAAATTTTAATGTTTATTTAGCTAATATTCTTGAGCATATTCTATGCATTGGTATATAAATGCCTAATACAATCCCTGATCTTAAGAATCTTACAGGTTTATGGGAGAAACAGATTCACAAAAAGGCTATTAAATAAATCTCAAGGAGGCATGGTGTACATAAGCTGACTAAGCCTGAAGAAGTGATAGTATTTATCAGGATTAGAATCGGGGAGAATGAAATGTGGCAGTCACACATACGCAGAGACCTCAGGATGCAGAGGTGGTTATTCAGGAGCCAGGTCAAGTGAAAGTGCAAAGGATTGGGTACTATAATTATATTGAAAGCAGAACTGTAAGCCATTTGTATAGATTTTAAGTTATAGTGTCCACATTACACAAGATGTCAGTATTCTGTGAGGAAAAAGAAAAAGTGGGCAAGACAACAGCAATAAGAGAACTTTAAAATTTTTTCTTTTGAGTAAATATTTAAAAAGGAATTATTCAACAAGGAAAAGCAACACAAATCTATAATATGATTATTCAAATGAAGCCCAGATGAAGTATAACACTTTCAGATTATATCAACATGTAGGAAGTAGTATCAGGCTGCTGAGGAAAAGTTAATAGAATATAAAGAAGAATATTTTTCATGTTTGCAGTATTAATAAAATTATTCCATTATATATTATAGCGATGTTTCCAGCTCCTTTATCATATGACAAGCCCTCAAAACTATATAGGACATAACTAAATACTTTACGAGAAGTCCCTATTGCCTTTATTAGTAGTTTCTCCCCTGTTATGTTCACAGTTGTCTAACACACAAAACTAACATCCTCTCCCTTCAGATTCTGCTGTCTTCTGTATTATCCATTTCCAAGAAGGCAGATTTGTTTTCTTCCTCTGGATATCAAATTAACTTTTCAGTTCTGCAAGTGTATCAGATTCTTAGGAATTAGACAACCAGCTCCTTAGAGCTGATGATTCCCTCACATATTTGAAAGCAATTCGTACATACCACTGGTGTATTTTTTAACTCTTCTAGCCTGAGCTTTTCATCTCTGCATTTCTAATACTGAATGCTTGTCTGATGGGAACTACACCAAATAATAGTATAAAAAATGGAAAGTTCATGCTATTGTTGAAACATTTTGACGCACGGATTTGTGAAGAGTCAATACAGTAGTATATGTGAAATATTTAACATGGTGTCAGGTACATAGTAAACATTAAAGGAAAGGTAAAGAAAACAAAGCAAATGCTCAGGCAGGGAATAAAGTCAAGTATTCAGGGCATAATCTAGAATTCCTACACAGGACTTTTCTATTCAAGGCCAAAAGGTAATTTTTATCCCTGAATTCAGCATTTCAAGCACAAGTGAAATGATTCTAACTACTAAAGAGCACGTGATATTAACATGTTTTGTGTTTAACATTAGTTGGGATATTTTGTATAGAAATACTATTGGCTTGTATTAGATATATTATTGAAGGAGCTCTTTACAATCAACTTTCTACCCTCTCATAAATAAATATTTGCAGTACAGCTGTTACATGGCATGTGGAACTTGATAATTATGCAGTCTTTTTAAAAATTCAAGTTTAAAATTATGAAAAGTATGAAAACTTAGTTTTGACTTTTGGTTTGCATACACTGAACACAAATTTTAACTGGTAGAAGCGAAAAGGTAGAAATGTATTAATAAAGATATAGGAATTTGTTTTCATATACAAAAGGAGAAGTAAAACCAGGTCTGACAAGTGCAGAGTCAGAATACCTCTAAATTCACAGGCAGTGCCTGTTTCTACTTTGTCTCTCTGTGCTTCTGTTTCATTTTGTTTCAAGGTTTGCTGCTGTGCAAGAAAGTGGTATGGCCTGAAAAGATTCATGAGTCATGATTCAGTATGAGGAGATACTTAAATGTGCACTCAACATTATTCCACAGTGCTCAGAGGAAAAAAAAATATTTCTGCCCCAAATTGTGTCATTAACAATTGCACTATTCACTTTTTTCCCATGTACAATTATGGTATCTATAACTTTTGCCATATGCATATGAGAATATATATAGTTTAAGTTTCTAGTTTTGCCACATACACATGAGAGCTATATATAATTTAGGATTAACTATTTAAACATATTAAATTGCCTGTATAGGTACATAGCCTTTATAGTTATCTTCACTTGACTGTAATGTGCCTCAGATTGGTGGGTGTACTATAATTTATTAAGCCAGTTTTATACTGTTGAAAGTTTAGTCATTTGGGTTTTTTATGTAAATAGTTTCAATACAGCTTTTAAAAATATTTCCTGGTAAAGTGTTCTCAAAATTAGAATTAATAAAAATTAATCAGTTTCTAATAAATGAAAATGAGTGTGTTTGTGGGATGGTTAGTCTTGGTTGTCAGCTTGATTGGATTAGGAAACACCTAGGACATTGGAAAAGCACACTTCTGGGTGTGCCTGTGAGGCTGGTTATAGAGAAGATTGGCACATGGTGGCAAACTGAGGCGGAGACCCGCCCTGAAAGTGCACGGCACCATCCAGTATGGTGGGGCCCTGGATGGAACAAAAGCCGGAGGGGAAAGCCCCAAAGCAGAAGTTATTTCCCCTTTCTTTGCTTTCTGGCTACCATGAGCTGAGCACCTTTCTTCCACAGTACCTTTCCAGTACGATGTCTCTGCATTGCCACAGGCCTAGAGCATTGGAGCTGGTAGACCATGGTCTGAAACCCCTGAACCAATGAGCCAAAATAAATCTTTGCTCCTTAAAGTTGATTTATGTCAGATATTTTGTCACAGCAATGGAAAGCTAACGTTGTCAGCTTGCTTTTGCAAAGGATTGCACAAATATGTGATATCACCAGAGGTTACCTCACTGTGGTTAAATTTTTTTCAAAATCTGTAGCTTGTTTACACTTCCTGGAAACGTTTAAATTCCTCGATGTTGTAGAAAACCCTTAAATGGAACAAGAACATATATATATAAATGCACAATGACTTGCATATTAGATTAAATCAATGATCTCTCCCACTTTGGATCCTGAGATCTAGTTAAGATCGTTCACATTAAATTCATCCTAGTAGAGTTTTGAGTTCTTTTCTCTTTTTTTGGTGATTCTCAAGATTGAACTCAGGGCCTTCACACTGAACCTTTTCTTTTTTTTTTTTTTTTTTTTTTTTTTTTTTTGAGAAGGAGTCTGCCTAAGTTGCTAGGTTGCCCAGGCTGAGCTCAAACAAATCCTCCTGCCTTAGTCTCCCAGAATTCTGGGATTTCAGGTTGATGGCTTTTGTAAAACACTGCTTTTGGCTATGTCTAGTTTTCTGAAATTATTTGCCTAGACTTTAGTCAGGATGTTCTACTATCACATGTAACTGAATTTAATCACATTTTTTTTCTTTCAAGGTTATGTAGGATGTTCCTACACACCAAGAAAAATGTTCCCAAGCAATCAAATTATATCTCTACTTTTGATGTCCTAAATTGTTACTATATAGTTTTACACAATTATGTTTTACTTTCATTTTCATATTTTAATTATAGGTAAATCATTCCTAGTTAATAGTGTATAAAGTTTTCTCATTTGGAATCAACATTATCCAACATGTTTTTCTACTTACAACCTATAATTTATATTATTTTAATGTTATAAATATTTGTGGAACTTAGTTATTTTCTTTACATTAAATTAATTACTGTTATTAACTAAGTACCTTCTCTCTTTAGCAGCTCAATTTATTTTGTAAACCTACTCATTGATGTTGTGCTTTCAATTGATAAATTACAAATAAGCATCTATTTTTAAAAAGTGTTATATACAAGATCCCCATAATGAATGTAACTGTCCTGTATACCTAAAATGTACCAATAAACTCAATAAAAAGAAAAATAAATAAAATAAAAGTGTTATAAAATATGGAAAGTTTTCTGGCTGTGTGTGTGTGTGTGTGTGTGTGTGTGTGTGTGTAGTAATAGGGTTTGAACCTGGGGTCTTTACACTGAGCTATATCTCCAGCCCCCCACCCCCTTTGAGATGAGGTTCCCCTAAGTTGTTGAATTGCCCAGGCTGGGCTCAGTCTTTCCATCCTCTTGCCTCAGCCTCCCAGAGTGCTGGGATTACAAGTATGCACCACCAAGACCATTTCTAGCAAATATTTTCATTAGCTAACTGGTGGCATTTTTAGCAAATGCCAAAAGTAATACTGAGTATATAACATCAATGAGAAAATACAGTCTTGAGCTGATCAAGTAAATTTGTTTAGTTCTTTCCTATCTTATATCCACAGAATATGTAAAAAATCAAGAGTGTATACCTTGCACTCATTCTGAGTTTCCCCTTACCCTTTATTATCTACGTCACTTATATTTTTGTATTATCTTGAATTCTCTTTCTCCAGACTCCAGATGTATGGTGGGTGTAAATCAGGCCAAGATCCATTTTGGGGGGTTGATGTTAGTTTTAAAACACATTCATGCCCTATCTGTTCCCCTTCCAGTGCTACAGAAGTGATCAAAAGACTGTCAACCAAACAAAAGCATTTGAAGCAAAGAATTTGATAACCATTAGCTAGAAAACTATTCCTTGAATAATTCAAAATTGATTGAAGCCTTCCTCATATATAAAATCGTTCTGTCATTCCATTCATTTTCACAATTCCTCCTTGGTATAGCCTTGGAAAACATAGATCAGTGACAGGAACAAAATACAGGATGATGCCAAACAAGAAAGGACTTGGAGGATGCTTTGGACCTCTCAATTTCAGGCCACTTGATAGCAGACACAGTTCATTACACAAGAAAATTGCTTGATCTTGGGAAAAGAGGGTGCTGGAGGTGAGGGAAAACGAGTTAGTCACCAGCGCAGTTCACTTTGGGATTCAGTCATTTAGATCTAAGTAGGGAATGATGGCTACCACATTCCAGATGAAGAATGAGAGCTGCTTTTCACAATAAGATGGTGAATTATATATGTCCTGTGTTTAGCGTCTAGGGAAGAAATCCTGTTCCCCCTCTTTTTATCCCTTACCACCTTCCTTTAATCTTAGTAACAACAAATACCATGTTTGAATTCTGTTATACTTGATAAAAATGAAATCATACCCAGGGCTGTGCCAGGACCATAACGAGTGTTTAAATATTCAGAAAAATAAAGACAAGTATTTCAGTGAATGTTTTATTTGCTCATCTTCTATAAATGTTCTTATACAGAATTTTGAATGATTTAATGATTCTATAATTGCCCTTCTCTAGTTGGGCAGTTTCATGAACACAAAACATTTCCCCTGGTTCTGATAATTTACTTGCTGGGAAAATTGTTTTCCCTCTCCTTCCACCTCTCCCCATCCTCCATTTATTCATTGGTTGTCCTGGTCTCTCACGGTATGGCCTATGTTTTTAACATGCTTATTTCATAATCAATTATTCAATGACTTTTCTCTCAGGCTGTATAATACACTTATCAAAACTATGGATAATAATTCCTGTTATAATGATAAGCATATCTGCATAATATATTTGTTTGTTTTGGTACCAGGGATCATACTTGGGACCTTGCGCTTGTGAGGCAGGTGACACAACCACTGAGATAAATCCCTGGCCCTGAATATATTTTTATATAGATAACTATATCATGGCTATGCCATATCTGGCAAGTAGAGAAAAAGGGTTCTGGTTGGAAGCTGATATAGAAGGAAATCATGGTTTGTCTCAGAGCACTTAGTGACTTAGTGACTAATTCAATAGAAGGAACAAAGACTGAAAAAAGTAACTTTGTTAGTAAGCTATCCATCATAAGTGAACATCCATTACATTTTGGTATGTTGGATATGGCATTAGTAGAATGTATGAGTTCTGCGATCCCAGGAAGAAAAGATTTTTTGTGGTGCAAACATCTTTAATAAGACAGGGGAAAAAGAAGTAAAAAAAAAAAAAAAGGAAAAGAAGGGCATTCAGAAGTTGATAGCTGTCCACTATCCAAAACAACTTCAATTCTGAATTAGAACTCAGTAGCCCTGGAATAGAGAGGTATTTAGATTGTCCATGAATGTGAGGTTATGTGACATCATTAGAATTATGCAGAAAATGTCAAGAACATATGCTGTAGAGTAAATGCTTCTAGTGGGGAAAATTAGAGCAGGAAGAAAGCTAATATTACATTATTCATAGTATAACCCACAGCCATAATAAAAATTTATTTTGAAACAAATTTTTTGCGTTAATATGCCACATGAAGCTAAGAGATCATAACTGTAGTATTTCCTAAGTTCCCAACCACATGCATAGTAAATTTGTAGGATGCTTTAGGTGTTGCACCTTCAATATGTGCTTTTTAAATTAGTTGAAGAGTTAAGAAATGGCAGAATTAGGGATAAGGGAAAGAAAGATGTTGCAATCTTATTGATTTGCATGCCTATGGATCATTCTAAATTCTTCAAGGAACCAAAGAGGGAAAAAAATCTGCCTATTATTTGCAATGAGACAAATAATAGGCAATCAATAAATTATTTCACGTTAGAAGATTAAATGCAATAGAAAAATAGATCAGCATAACAGTGGTTGGAGATGCAGAGGCATTACAGTTTCCTCTTTTAAATGAAGAAACATGAAAATTCCAGTGTTCTGTCACCTGTTCTCAGACAGGTGCATGCTGGGATATTGAGGATGTCAGTGGAGCTGGACATGCAGGGGTTATCCAGCAAAGAGCTGTCTGATTTTTAACTACTCAATACTTCATATTTGGGTCAAAGCAGATGTCAGAGCATAAAGTAAATTGTAGAATTCTCATAAAAGAAATACATAAATTTTCATGAATGCTATAATAAACAAAATCTGCAGCATCTCCCATTAATTGAATCCCTAACACCTGTTCTTTTTATTTACTTTGCTTTTGTTTTTCATTTTGGTAAATACTATTTCACTACTGTTTAAAAAACAAAATGAATGAACATATGTGCAGTTTCAGCTATAAAACATTTACATTCTCCATCACCGTTAATGACGATATAATTGTCTTTATTTGTATTCCTAAGAAAAATAGGGATAATTTATTTAACTACCACAGATGAATATGTATACCTTATCTATTTAAGCAGAGACTGAAGAATATGAAGGAATTAACTAATTTAGGGACAAACTAAAGACCTTTGGCTTTATGTATCCTTTGCTTAATTATTTTAATAATCTCTCTAGGGGTCATGGTTAATGACAAATAATTCAAGACCATTATAGAGACAGGAACTTCCATCTCCTTTTCTCAACCCTTGAAGACTGTTACCATTGTGAAACTAATGTAGTACTATTAATTATAGTAGTAATATTTTAAAGAGCTTTGTGCTCTTTGCCAGTTAAAAATCTCACTTGATTCTCATAGTAACGTTATGATGTCAGGAAAAGTCATTGGCGATGGAGGCTCAGAGAGGTATTTACTCAAGGCCACTAGCCTGGTGGGCCAAGATAAACATGGCACTGTCTTTTAAGAAATGAACATCTACCAGACACATCCCACCCTCAGCCCATAGTTTCTTTGCCTTTTTTCAAAAAGTGTAATAAAAATATTATAAAAAGGAAATTTTATTATTTACATACATGAGCTATATTTTATTTTTTATATGTGCCTCAAGACAGTTCCTATTCACTGAATAAAAAAGAAAAAGGGGGGCCAGGCAGGCCACAGGTTGACATACCTGAGGTATTTCTGTTTAAGTGATTTGGTTCTGCTGTGAAAATGGACAGAGTGTTTAATAGGGTGACCAAGTCTAGGTATTGTGTTGTCTAGGTAAGTGCTTGTCATCTAGTTACTAAGAATCTCTCCTCTTGCTCCGTCCCTTTGATCTCAGGGGGTTAGGAACAGAACAACTATAATCTCCAATAAGGAAGCAACCAACTATGTGAAATAATTTTAGTTGGCTTCTTTTTAATGTTATCCTCACTGTAACTTTTGAAAAGTGAAACAATATCTCTTGTACAATAATGCTTAATAACTCATGATTTTTTAAGACTGAAATCTCAGAGAAAGTGGATATTATGAAATTAATATTTCAAAGCCAGGTTTTACTATTTTGTATGTAATTTATGAATCAAGCCAGAATTATAGAATTTAAATTTGTGATATGTTCCTGTCTCATTACTCTTTATTACAGAAGTAGAATTGCTAAATATTAGGTCATTTTAGTTTTATTTTTTTACTATAAATTAATATGTCTGAGACATTAACTGCCATGGACTTGCCTCAGATCTCTTCTTTCCAGCTTGGTTATTATGTATACTTACAAAAGAATAACTCCATGCATTTTGTTTTAGGAAAGAGTGACAATAAAAAGAATCACTAGGGCTGGGGATTTAGCTCAGTGGCACCACAAAGTTCTGAGTTTGATCCCCAGTACAAAAACAAAAAACAAAAATGAGAGAGAGAGAAAAAATTGCTTTTTACTTACTGCTTTAAAATATTCTCTTTGGATGTTTTTGTACTTTACCAAGAGATTGGTAATCAAGTTTAATAGCATATTAAGGAATAAGGTGAAATTAAGTATTATACAACAGGAGTGCCCCATCTTCTCAAATGAGCAGCATCATGTTATTTATGGGGCACTATACCTCTGAAGATGGAAATAGCTCTCCCTCCCAGCAGAAAAACTAGAGATGGTCTAAGTGGTTTGCAAAGACTAGAGAGTAACTTTGTCCAAAAGGGGACATAACATTACTGTTAAGTGGATGTGGTAATACAAACCTTACACAACACTATAATATCACGAATTCATCATGTAAGCAAAACAAGAAAATTATAAAATTATCTCAATAGATTCAGAGGATATATGTGATAAAATTCAATACCCATTTATGATTATAAAAAATAAAGCTCAGATAATTAGGAATAAAAGCAAATTTACTTAATTTGACAAAGGGCACTATAAAAACAATGTGTATCAAACATTCTACATTATTGGTGAAATGATAAGCTTTCCAACTAAAATCCAAATGGGATAATGATACCCAATCAATATTACAGTGCAGGTCCTTGCCAGTATGCTAAGTCAAGAGAAAAGTGTGAAATAGACAAAAATCAGAAAGTAAAAAACAAACTTCATCATTTGTAGGTGATATTATTAGGTCAAAGAAAATTGAAAGGAATTCTCAGATATTTTTAAAATAAGAGAAATCAAGAATTATGAATTACATAATCAATATATAAAATTAGTTATATTTCTTTACACCAGAAGTAAACATTATTTAGAAAGAGAAAAAGTTATGTAGTTTTTCAAATAATCAAATGCCTAGGAATAAACCTAATAAAGATGTGTTACTCTAAACAAAACTATTATTTTCAAAAGCATACAAAACCTTAATAAATATAAAGACATTAGAAGAGTTGATATTATAAAGATGTAAGCTTTCTCTTAATTCAGTGGGTTTAATGTAACGAATGTATCCAAACCCAGTACACATGTCAGCAGGTTTTTATAAGAACTAACAATCTAAGTTTAAAATATATATGGAAATATGAAAGTTCAAGAATGGCTAAGGGTCTTGAAGAAGAAAAGGAACTTATCCGAGGATTTACTTATCAAATATCCTGTTTTATTATAAAAACAAAGCAATTAAGAATTTTAATTGACAAAAGGTTTGAAAGGCCAGTACGGCAGAAAAAAAAAGAGTTTAAAAACTAATTTATATACATTTATGGACTTCTGATGGGTGGCATTTGGCAAAAAATGAAACCTGACCCTTACTCGATACCATTCACAAAATCCATTACAAACAGATTGTAGTGATTTTATATCAATATAAGACATAAAACATTAACTGTCCCAGAAAATAAGTGATCTTTTTCAGGGCCTTAGACTAGGCAAAGTTTTCTTAGAAAACAATAAAAGCACCATCTAAAAAGAAAAAGACTGATAGATTAGTTTACATTAAAATCAAGAACTTTCACTGCTTGTCAAGAGAATTGAAAGCCACCAAATAAAAGATATTTGCAGCCTGTGTAACACAGAGTTCATGACCAAAATAGAGAAGAACTTCTACATATTAGTAAGACATAGATAACCAGGTAGAAAAGTGAATGAAGACTTGAACAAGACTGCACAAAACAAGACGGGCAGATGGCCAATCAACACATACAAAGAAGACATCATTCCTCGTTAAAAAATGGATGTTAAAGTTACAAGGAGATACAGTAGAGATGAAACAGTGGCACATATGCCACAGCAGGCTGTTTGTATCATTGAAAGGTCTAAAAGGTCTGTAATTACTGAAATAGTTGATACTACTTCAAATCCCCAGAAAAAATAAGAGGCCTGACAGAACTCTTTGGAAAAGATGCAGGACAAAGGACACTCCTATTTGTTTGTGGCAATGGAACTGGTTTCGCTACTTTAGAAAATCATTTTATATGACCCACCAAAGGTGAACAGACTATAAGACCCAATAATTCCATTTCTAGGTGGAAATGCACCAAAAGGCACATGGTGTCCAGTAATACACAGACAATGGTAATAAAAATCAGAATGTACATGACTTTTCAGGAAGAGAGAGACTTTATGTATGGAGAGAGACCAAGCAGGGGATTTGATGTGCTAATAATGTTCTAGTTTGAGATGAGTAGTTGTAGGAGGTGTTTTCTTTGTGAGAGCTCATTAAACTATACACTCACAATTTACACTTTAATGTATGTTATTCTTCAATAATTTTAAAGTTTTCTATTGTAACATAGCAACTCTTACTTTATAAATGCCATATTTGCCTATTTGATTGGCTATTTTGTATCTGTTACAGTATGCTACAGTTATTCAAAACCTGATGTGAGCTAATAAATACAGTAGAATATCAGGAAGCCATGCTCTTTGCACTAAAGATTACTGGATATTTTGGGTTAGCAATCATGGGAACAGATAAAGTTTTAAGAGGTATTTTATCAACAGATACTTTCTGACAAAAGTATTTAATTACAAATGAGTGTATTTTCTATGGTCTAGATATTAGTCTATGCCTGAATTTTTCAATACATATAAAATATGTATAAGTTTTATTTATAATTTATAATTTACATGTATCTTATTTATAAATTTTATACATATAATTTTTTAAATGACACATCATCATCATACCTTTCATATTATTTTATGATTTAATTTTATACCTAAAATATGTTTGAAACCAGTTTATTCATTAAAAGGCCAATATTTATTTTTATAAATTAAATGCCGAATATTTGAAATCAAAAGATTATAGAACGAATTTTCCCTCGCCCTACCCTCCCATCCCTAGTCCCCATAATCAAGCATATTGACAGACTTCCTTGCATCCTTCCATAAACTTTCTGTGTGTATGCCTTGTGGGCTTTTGTTTTGTGCAGAACCTCTGTACTCCTCTGCAGTCTTCTCACTTGTCAATATAATTTCATCGTAGTTACATATTAATGCATAAATACATCATTTTATATTATTTAAAATCTAGATAATATCTACATTATTTTTAATGGTTACATGAACATCCAATATCGGGAAGTTTCATAATTTATTTAGCCTGTCTGCTGCTAAGAAGTAGATTGTTTCCAGTTTTTTATTACAAAAATATATAGGAACCGTATGTCAAGTGTATAAATATTTTCATAATGAAAAATAGCTCAAATCATACTTTACTTCTGTGCCTAGTCACTGGGAATTGAATACATCATCATAGCAAGAAAAAGAATTTCATTAGAAATTAAAGTCAGGCACCAAATTAGGAATGATTATGTTCTTAAGGGAGGTAGAATACAATGTTACTGGTGTGGGATTTTAGTGGAATAGAGAACATACAAGAGGTAACTTATCCCTTCCCCAAGTCATGTTTACAGAACCTATTTTCCCTTGAAGTAATTATTAGAAACTAATGCAAACATAGAATGAACAATTTAAAACTACAGACAGTATTCACAAAAAGGAATTGTAGTACAAGATAACTTAATTCACAATTCCCATAATCAAATAAAATACTTAATTTAGATTCCTGAAAATTAGAAAATTTCAGAATTAGACCACACTTACACAGAAAAGTCATCATTCGTGAGTCACGCTGTTCTAAGATTTGGGTTTTTATTCCGATGGAGAGTTTGATCATTTAAGTCTGTACCTACTGCTGATAATGGGTTTTAGTTCAACACCAGGACATGAAAGCATCAGAACCTCTCGCAAATGAAGCAGTGGACATGATATGTATTAATGGGCTCTAAAGATCATTGAATGTAGTCAGGAATAAATAAATTTATTCCTTCTGGCCATCGATTTACTATCCTCACTCCCAGTTGCTTTCCTACGCATCAGAATAAAATTTCTCCTCAACAAATACAAGATTGCAATTGGTAACAGAACTGGAGATACAGTGAAATCTGGTGAGCTGCAGGACTTAGCCCTTGTAGAAATAATAGCTGACATTAGAGTACATATTATGTGCTTGGTACACTTGCAAGTGCCTAATTTCTGTTTTTGCATTTACTCATCATAGCAGCTCAGATCACTCTGAGATGGATGGAAAATAAGTACCATTTTACAGGTTGAGAATAGAAAATGTAGAAGGGCTCAGCTGGGTCAACCACTGGTAAATGCACAGCCAGTGCTCACACCCTACAGTGAGCCTACAGTCCCTGTCCTAACCATCTCACCGAATGAAGCTTTGTTAGCTTTTAGGCGGAAGTTTCAGGGCCCAGCGTCTGTGCTCGTGGGAGAAGCTGCCGCTTGCCATGATGACTGCTAACATCCTTTCAGTAGTTTGTTTCAGATAAGGGCCTCCAGGGACAGCCTTGAGGAACTGGTTTAAACAGTCAGTGATGTCCAGCCCCTCTTCTCGGTGACCTCGAGCAAATTTGCTCAATATAATCTCATTATAATTTAAATTATCTGCTTCAAAGTTGTTTCCATCTGCCAGTTTCAAATATGCAATGTGTGAAGAAGCATGATTCAAACGGCCTGTGCAGCAAAGTGCACGCCTCCACATGCAACGACCGGCCCCTCCAGTGTCATCGCTCACACGTTCCCACAAGATCCCCTTGCTTCCTTTGTCTGAGGAGAGAGAATGCTCTGGGAGATGCCCCCAGTGCTCTCTTTATTTTCTGTAAGTTATCAGTCTTACTTTCCTTACTTTACTCTTCCATGTCCTGGTGGTGCTTTTTTTTTTTTTTTTTT
>NW_022900931.1:32407152-32446411 GCF_012274545.1 Fukomys damarensis | reverse complement strand
TGTGTTTGGTTGCAGCTTTGTTTAGTTCTACCTCTGTAAAGCTCCATGTTCCACATCTTTTCCACTTTCCCCCACTTTGGAGCCCACAGAGTCTCAGGGGTCATAAGATGCCCCCAGCTTTCAGGAAGAGGAGTTGTGCAGGGGTATATTTCTGCTTATGTGTCAATAGATTGGATGTTGAAATCATCTCTTCTCTTGTAGCATGTTTTGTGAGTTTTTGCTGAAAACCAGGTATGATATATACGGTAGAGGGGACTAAAGCTTTTAGTGTGCAGTATCATATTAACCTGGTGAGCAGCTGGGCCGTGTTGAATGTTTGTGTAGCTGTCAGAGAACAGAGCAGTTTTCTTGATTTTTGTTTCTCTGTTTTGGTGTTTTTCCCTCCCCTGTTGTCTTTCAGTTTCCTTAAGATCTTCTTAAAAGAGCCCGTCTTGTGGTTCTCTCCAGCCCAAGCCTCTGCTCTGTACTGCTGAGGTGACGTGAGGTACTGCGGAGGGCAGCTCTCCATACTCACCCTTGAACCTCAGGGTGCTTTGGGGCGCCTTCTCTGCACTCTGACCTTCAGAAGGATTTTCAGCCTTTTTGTCCTCTTCACCTGTGTCAGAAGGCAAATAGGGGTTCAAGCTATCTAATTGCTCTTACTCAGGTCAGATAAGACTCTGGTAAAGTAGTTTCCCTTGAGAGAAGGCCTTGTTTGAGGACAACAGAATACTCCTGAATATATTTTAAAGTGATCACTTCCTTCCTGGGTGTGTTCTGCAAGGCTCCTGTCCCCTCCTGCTGCCCAATGCAGGAATGAATTTTTGCTGGATCTTCACAGTGAGAGCATAGTGAGGTTCCTGGAGGTACAACTCAAGAAGATGAGGGGAAGCCTCACCCAAGACTGGGCCCTCAGGAATCATAACTCTCAGACTAGTCCACACTAGCCTCTAGTAACTGTCGATTACCATTTCAGTGTTTCTAATACAGATGTTCATGGACTCTCAATGGCATTACATTGTGATGAACTCATCATGGGTTGAAAATATGGCAAGTAGCTGGGCACACCATGGTGCACGCCTGTAATGCCAGCACTTCGGAGGCTGAGGCAGGAGGATCACTGTGACTTCAAGACCAGCCTGAATTACATAGTGAGTTCCAGGTCAGTCTCAACTACATAGTGAGACCCTGTCTCAAAAAACAACAACAAAAAAAGACAATATAGCTAGTAAAAAAATGCCTTTAACCCGCCTAACCCATTGAACATCATAGCTTAGCCTAGCCTACCCTAAACATGTCCAGAACACTTAGTCTAGCCTATAGCTGGACCTCATAACAGAGTATCAAAGCACATATTGCTAGATTTTGAGAAGATCAAAATTCAGAATTTTATCGAATGCATATTACCTCACATCATTGTAAAATCAAAAAAATTATAAGTGGAAACATCATAAGTCATGGAGCATCCATATATATTCCAGTACCTTTTGCTTCAAATCAATGGATATTCTGTATAATAAACTGTCTCTTCCATTTCTTAAGCAGTGGTTTACCCCGTGACTCTAATTTTCTGCCAAATCTAAGAAGAGTTGTTGATGTTCAGTTTGTTCCATTTTCTTGTTGTGAAAATGGTAGCGACAGCATCCTCACCCTACACATTGGAGCACAGGGAAGAAAACGACATAATCTCACAAAATGGTAGTGTTTGAGTCCTCTTGAGCCCCTGTACTAGATAATTTGTGAAGGACAAAAATAGAAACTAATTCTCATAGTTCTAGGGACTAGACAGTCCAAGACCAAGGCACCAACAGGTTCTCTATCTGCTGAGGCGCACCCTAGCTTCACAGATGCACCTCTTGCTGTATCCTCCAGGCGGAAGGGCCAGGGAGCTCCCTTCTGCCTCTTTCATAATGGCAGCACTTGTTTTCACAAGAGCTCACCCTTATGATTTAGTTATTTCCTCAAAGACTTCCCCTTTTAATATCACCATAATGGATGTTATGGCTGTGCCTAGATGACCCCCAAAGCCTCACGCAGCCATGAGGTGAGCACTTTTTCAGATGGGGCTTAATCTACAGTGTGTGGTGCTGGATCAAGGCCGTGTGATCACTACATCAGCCCACTGATTGCTTTGGCACCGTTCTGGCTAGGATCAAGGGTGTGAGGGCTGTACCTGCTCTAGGCTGGGTAGCCTGCATAAAATATAAGGACAGGAAGAGGGCTAATCGCTCTCACCTGCCTGGTTGCCATGGACTGTTTCTCCTCCGTGATGCCCCCTGCCTTGCCACACTGCTGTGGAGCCAGCCGACTGTGGACTGAAATCTCTACAACGGTGAGCCAAATAAACCTTCTTCCTTCCCTTCCCTTTTTGTATCAGGTATTTTGTCTCAGTAATGAGAGAAGTAACTATGACAAATGCTGATTAGGTTTCAACATAAATTTTGGAGGGATGCATTCATTCCACCAACCACTCCCTCTCCTTTCTTCTGGCTTCTTCCTGTAAAGTCACGTAGCTCCTGCAGCTACTGACAGACATCCTGTGACCAAAATAAGAACTACCCTTTGGATGAAGTAGGCACTTCCGAAAGTAGAAAGATGAGAAGAAACGGCAGCCACTGGATCGAGCCCTGCCTGAAGTTTGATACTTCTTTTTCATTTATGTGTATTCCTCTAAACATTGTTGCTTCAGTAAGTTTACAGCCTTTAATTTTCTTTTAATTCATAGAAATTCTTTCTACCTTATGGGTTTGAGTCAGGTATAGTGTTGCAAATATCTTTTTTTTTTTTTTTTTTGCCTTATCACATTAACTAAGAACTCTAATTCAAGGTTGAACAGAAATGATAATGGATATCCTTGTCCCAATCCCAATCTCAGAGAGTCTTCAGTAATTCGCCATTTGGTATGATGTTTCCCCTGTTTTTTGTTTTCTTTCTATAACTACTCAGTCACCAAATTAATGAAACTCTTTTATTCCAAGTTGCTATCATGCTTGAATGTTGAATTTTATTGGATGCTTTTCCTGTATTTATTAAAATGACCACATCATTTTATATTTTTCTTCTATTAATGAAGTAAATTACAGCTGATATCCTTTATTATTCCTAATATTTTGTGGGCGCTCTCTTCTTTATGATTGGCCTTGATATGTTTTTATTTAATTATTTTCTACACTTGTATTACTGTTTCCATTCTCTACTTTTCTTAGGTTTGATATAGTTTTCTTTTTCTAGCTTTCTGAGATTTGAGCTTAAACCTGCCTCTCTAGTGTTTTCTTGTAAGTGCATTTAAGGACATAGCTTCCCAATAAGATTTTAGCTGTGTCCCATGAATGTTCATGTTTTCCTAATTATAATTCAGCCAAAGTGTTTTATGTTTCTTTTGTAATTTTTAATGATTGATTTCATAGGATATTTTTGCTGTTATTGTTACATGTTTCCAGACAGTTAGGATTAGTATCAACTTCTAGTTGAATTCTGTTGTCACAAAAAGTGCTTTAAATGATTTCAGTCTTTTCATATTTGTTGAGGCATATTTTATGACCAAATATATGGTTGGGTCTTGTAAATGTTTTATGTACATTTGAAAAGAATATGGAATTTCTTCTTTCTGATATGTTAATTAGATCAAGTTTGTTAATTGCGTTGTCAAGATTTTCTATAGTCTTCTAAAACTTGATTTGTCCGTGTGTGCTAAAATCTTGTATAATTATATTTGGGTAATTTCTTTTCTCTAGTACTATGAATTGTGATTTAGTATTTTGAATCTGTCTTTGAGTGCATACAGACTTAGAATTTTTATATTTCTTTGTAGTTTGACTTTTGTAATTATTTTTATCTCTTACAGTGTTTTTTGTCTTAAAGTTTATTCATCTGCTATAACTAAAGCAGCTATTTTTTCATACTTTTACCTTCAACCTCTGTCCTTATATTTTAAAATATCTTTTGTAAGTGAAACACAATTGAATTTTTATTTGTTTTTTTCGTAGTCTCATATTCCTAGCCTTTCACTTATAATATTTAGTACATTTACATTTATTTGTAATTACTGACATTAAATTTAAATCATTCCTGTATTTTTAATTTGACTCATCTGTATTGTTTTCTCCTCTCCTTTCTTGCCCACTTTTGTATTAATCAATTTTAAAATTATTTTATTTCAGCTATTAATTGGTTATTCATTCTTTAACTCTTCTTTAGTGACTTCCCTTGAGATAGCAATTCACATTCTTAACTTATTACAATGTAAGACACATTATTACTTCTAATGTTTCCCAGATAATGTCAGAACCTATTAACTTTTAAATTTCATTTATTCTATTCTGCTTTTAATTTTTATGTGCATCTCTGTGTCATACCATCAACACTATGGTCACCATCATTTTGCACAGTCAATACTCATTTATACTTATCTAGAATATTTACCCTTTCTCTTCATCTTCAAGACATTTTGATGCTTGGTGTTTTTATATTATGACCATTTCCTTTGTTCCTAAAGAACTCATATATTTCTTTATCTGCTGTTCTACTGACAATAATTTACCTTATCTTTTTTCCTGAAGTGTTTATATCATTTTATTTTTGAAGGACTTCTAGGGGCCACAACTTTGATCAGTTATTATCTTTCAGCACTTATGCTGTTGTTTTTTGTTTTATGTTATTTCTATGGAGAAATTATCAACCAATTTATTGGTCATTTTAATGTAAAATTTTTCTCTCATTGCTTTTAAGATACTCTTTCGTTGTTGCTTTAACTGGGTTTATTCTGATGTTTCAACAATATTTATCCTACTGTTTTTTTTCCTTAAGAATTTCAGAGCTTAAAATTATTTGTATTTTTATGCCTTTTGTCTTTTTGGAAAGTCATTTTTTATCTCTTCAAGTATTGCATCAATTTCGTATTCTTTCCTAGTTCCTTCTGAAATTACAATCACTTATTTCTTGGATTTTTTTCTGTATGATCCACATGTATTATCTGTGTCTTCCATTATTTTTTATTGTTTTATTCTTCAACATTAATATTTTACATTGACCTGTCTTTCAGTTTCTTTATCTTTACTCTCTCTGTAATATATTACTATATGTGTATGATGAATTCTTAACTTCTTTTGACTTTTTAGTATTTTGTGTATTTTTCCTTTTTTCTTCTGTTTCATTGAATATATTAATTATGATTATTTCAAAGCCCCTGTCTGCTAAGTTCAATGACTAAATAATAGAAGTCCTTTTTTTTTCTGGTCATATGATCTTCTTCTTGGCATCATAAGTAACTTTTTTTTTTATTGAATCCTGGACATAATGAATGGAAAATCACAGAGGCTCTGTGAGAAGCTTCTTTCCTGTAGAGAAGTCTCAGCGTTTCCTTTCTGGGTGGACAAAGGGGAGAATGGGCACCGAAGCACAGCCCAGGCCCAGGTTGGGTAAGGATCCAGTCACCTTTCCAGGGCGGAGCTCTCCAAGGTTCTCACTCGGCGGCCTGGTATGTTCATGGAATTTTCTGCTCTCTAGTCCTTAATTGTATTACTAGGATTCTGCCCAATCAGAAACTCGCATTTCCTGTTTTGGAGCCTTGCTCTTAGTTTCTTAATTCCCTACATCAACTTCAGAATTCAGCAAATGTCTCAGGTGGAAACTACCACTGTGCCGACTCTGACCCTTCGCTTATCCTTTTTCAATCAACTGCCTGCCTTTCAGATCTCTAATTTTCCATCTCCAGTACTGCAAGACCATGCACAACGCTGCTCACGTCCCTCCTCCTCATTAGCTGTCTGTCTAGGCAATTCTCGTGCTCTAAGGACCAGACTTGGCAAATTTCTCCAGGGTAAATATAGCTGCAGAATCTCAGCTATTTCCTTTAGGGCTGGCTTTTTTCCAGAGGCTTCAGAATCTTGGCCTCTCTACTTCTTTGTTGCTCGATATGTGTTACTAGGCACCTTATATATCCCTTACAATTTTTCTATGTTTTCTCATTAGTTGCATTGGTGATTCTTAGAGAGTCCATTTTTCCATGTGCAACTGACTGAGGTCAGTTACCACTATTAAAGACCACATACTTTATGTCAGACAAAGTATATTGAAGTAATGTAGAAGAAGTCTAGAAGTAATTCCTACTTAGGGAAACATTATAATATTTTTGATGTTTAGAATTCAAATAAGGCCTTGTAAAAAATTTGAAGCTACAAATAACACAGAACATTTCTGTATGTTGCAGGAGGCAGATTCTACTCAACATACAGAAAACATATTATCTTTTTCCCCCCATGTGATGCCTTATAGGCTTAGGGAGCAGGTTCATCTGAATAATGGCAAAAAGATAAATCTGCTGAATTACACGGATAGCTGTATTTCTAATGATTGGTATAGAAACTGAAGTATGAGATTTTTGCTGTCCTTATTAAGGGAAAGCCAAGGAAATAAAAATCCCTCAAAGTGAAGTTCAAATGCAATGAAGATAAGCTACTGGAATATAGATACCAAGTGTGACTTAAAAGTAAACAGTAAGGGTTATGGTAAACTGTTCTTAGTACATGCAAATAGCCAGAGAATTTTGGGAGATTTCCAATTTACTGAGAAGGTTATCCATGCAAGTGTAATGGAGTCCTAGGACTCATATCATCCCTCATCTCAATATACACAAACACATATTTTTCTTATTTATTTACATATTTACTTATTTCTGTATTTATTTTGCAGTAGTAGGGATCAAGCCATGGACCTTATGCACAATTATAAGCATAATTTTATCACTGAATTATATTTCCAGCTCTCATGCGTTTTATATTTAAAGTCAGGGTAATGTAAGGCTCTAGAACCATCCTGGATCTCTTAACAGAAAAGGAAGGATTTGCGCAAATAAATCAAGAACTCCATGTCCAGTTGCTGAGTTTTGGTCACACAGTACATTCCCATCCCTGACCTCCATGTTTCTCCGAGTCATTGCTTCCTCTTTAACATAAAAATGTCCATGTCTTCAAGTTCTACATCCACAGATTCAACCAACTACAGGTTGAAAACACTTTTTTAAAAGTTGCATCTGTACTGAACATGTACAGATTTTTCTTCTCATTATTCCCTAAGCAATATAGCATGACAACTATTTAAATGAGTATTTACACTGGATGATATGCTGTAGATGGCCTTAAAGTATAGGAGGGTGTGCAAATATGCAAAGACTATGCCGTTTTATATAAAGCACTTGAATATCCAAGGATTACGTTATCAGCAGGGCATTCTCGAAGCAATCCCTGCCGATACTGAAGGACATCTGTTCTTGCAACTCTACGAATGCACCTTGTATATTTTAAACCACCAAACCTTGTTTTATTTGGTGTCTCTGTCCCTGGAATACATGCTTTTTTCTCCAAGTCCTTTGTACTTCTTTTCTCATCTGTTTATAGTAGTCTTACTTACTTTTAGCACTGTTTCTTCCATGCCTCTTTTCTCTATTAAATATTTCCAACCTCAACAGACTTGACCTGTTTTCCCTTTAAATTGCTGTAACACTGGGCTTATGTCTCTCCTAGGACTTTTAGCATTATCTGTCTTGAAGAAAAATTGTTTGCATTCTTGTATTATCCTTCTTATAGATAGCTTTTTGAAGAATAGAAGTGGGACTTTTTCATCTACAGCTGGGCCCACCCAGGGTCTTGGAAAGTTAATAAATACGTATTCAATTAACCATAGAGGATGCGTGGCTCCCATAGGCAGTTTGCAACATGGATAACTATTTTCTTCCAGGTGTTGCCAGCTGTTGCTCTAACTCTTCATCTTTCTTCAAATGTTCACTTGGCAAAAATATTTGCAAATTGCACAACTTATTATATAGAATAATAAGGATTCAATAAGGAACTAAAGCAAATGTGCAATGGACATTTTTAATAAAGAGACACAGAAACGGCCAACAGGTATATGAAAAAGTGCCCAATATTACCAGTCATCAGGGAAAGGCAAGTGGAAACTCCACGAGATGCCACCTCACACCGGTCAGCGTGGCCGTCATCGAAAGACGAGATCGCAAGTGCTGACGCTGACTTGGAGAAGGGGAGCTGAAGGCCCTCCCTGGCACAGCAAATGAGATGCGAACACTGCCTGTGTTTGCTCCGGAATGAAATATGCAGCAGAGTTGAGCTGTTGAAAATGGAATTCTACTAACTCTCATGAAAATTAGCCACAAAAATGAACCAACCTCTAACCTGAAGTTTATTTGCTTTTTTAATACTGGGGATTGAACCCAGTGTATTCACACTAAGCTACATTCTTGAACATTTTTAAAAAATTTATATTTTAAGACAGGATATTGCTAAGTCAGTAAGGTGCCCAGTCTGGGCCCAAGCTTGTGATCCTCCTGCCTCAGGCTCTCAAAGTACTGGGACTACAGACATATGCCACCACACTTAGCTAAATCAAGAAATATTTTACTTAGCAAATATGTTTAAATTCTCCATATTTAATAAAATCTTACAAAATTGGCTCACCACCACAGTTTGTAAAATGACATCTACTTTTAATTTTCTGTACATCTTGGGCTGAATCCTCAGCACCTAGCAATAAATATACTTTATTTATATCATTTTATTTCTAAACTCCCCCCGTGGGAGTAAAATAAAACTGAATTGTCCGAGAATCTTCCATGACAAGAAGGCACCACTGGCTGTTTTTAGTAAGAACCAATTCCTACCAAAAACATAGCTTGGGTCTTCAACATAACTACCATGTCGGTTACATGTGAAACTAAATTTGCAATTTAAATCCCTTTGCAAGAATAAGAAATATTTTGTGACTTGAGCAATTTTGATGTGGGTGGAAAAGCCACTGTGGCCGGTCAGTAATCTCAGCCTCTGCATCATGGTTCAGAATTGCCCAGATCTACTGCCTGAGATCAAGACCACTGGAACTGGAGCTGAGGGAAGTGTCTGCACCTCCCCACAGGCACGCTCTGGTCGCAGTACTGTCCGAAGTTCTCATCGGTCATGGGGAACTAGAATGAGGTTAGTGTAGCAGATAACATGTGCATCTCTGGCTGAAAACAACGTGTTGAGTTCCTCTCTGTTCCTTTCAGTTCACTAAGCAGTTTCCTTTCATGAGAACTAAAGTGCTACACGTGACTGGAATGTTTCCGGTCAGGACAGAAGCATCCTGCCCTTCCCAGCAGCCTTTCCCACAGTTCTTTATTCACCCTACTTCCACTTGGTCTTACAGGGCCCTGTGACACACACTGGGTAGAGTCCTCAGCTTCTTTACACTTCTTTTTCCCTCCACACATCACCCCAAATCTGTTTGTTCTGTTCTCTCTTTTAGGTGGATATTTTTATGGATTTCTTTTGCAAGGCTCAATAGAGAAGAACAAATCCTTTTGGTAGCCAATTTTAAATCAGTTATTATGTTAATGATCGATTATTTGCCTTAGGTCTTTGCCTCTGCTGCTCTGGGTCTGTGTGTGAGGATGGCAAAGGCCTCTGAGCTCATCTTCTTCCCATCCTCTGCTGAACAACTGAACTCATTTTATGATTCCTGGATTTTCCATAGTATTTTTTCAACTTCTTTTTTTCTAATTTATTTCACTCATCTTTCATTTTCTTCTCTCTTCTTCCTTCCTCCCGTATGAATTCTCTTATCATTAACTTTTTGGTGAGCCTTTAAAAAAAGTATTGCTTTTATTTTTATTGTATAAAATACTACGTTAAAAACCATTTATAGGTTTTACTATTTAAAAACTAAAAATCTTGTTGAAAACCGACAGTCCCTTCTCTCTCTCTCTTTATCCCCCCAAACTGACTACGCATGAACAACCAAGTTCAGCTATTGGAGTTGTCTCTGTTTCTTGGTTTTTAAATTGCAGATGATGTATATTTGGTACCAGGGGAGATACAACTGCTGGTTTCTCACCCTCAGCCCCCATTCCCCTCTCCCATCTGCCCAGTGGAGTGAGTTTTCAAGTGTCAGCTAAGTCAGCAGTTGTTTTCCTTAACACCATAAACTTTTCATTGCCCAGTCAATTCTTGTTTCTTTTTTTGTACAATTCTTTTTCTTTCTAGAATTAATTGTTGTCTTTTATGTATTTATTCGCTTAGTTCACATCTATCTATTTATATTTTTTCCCCAGAATTTGTAGCATACCTATCAAACAACTAAAAATAACATGTAACATCCCTAAAAGCTAAATACAGAAAAATCTATCAATTCCATTTTCCCATCTTTGGAGTTTCTCTCCTGGGCCTTCAGTCCTCTTGCTCAAGTCTGAGCTCACCATGCAGGGATATGCACAGCTGTTGTTCTAGAACATTCACTAACTCCTGAGTATTTCCTCTCCTGTATCTTTTGTTTTCTGTATCTCAACTTCCTCCTTCCTCAGTAACTTCCTATTTTTATGGAGTTCCTGAGAAAGAGCATACAGAGAAGGTAAAATTTTTGAGGCTTTGAATATTTGAATGTCATAAAATGTCAGGATAAACTGATACCATGTTTAGGTGTAATATTTTAGATTCAAAATAATTTAGCCTCAATATTTCAAAGACAGGCTGGGTGTAATGACGCTGTCCTGTAATCCCAGCACTTGGGGCTGAGGCAAGAATATCACTGAGAGTTCCAGACCAGCCTGGGCTACGTGGTGAGTTCAAGGTAAGCCTGAACTACATAGCAAGAGCCTGTCTTAAAAAAAAATTATATATATTTCAAAGACATTACTCCACTGCCTTCTGTTTTGCTTTCAGGAATTCTGATTTGTTTTGATGCCTTTTTTGTGTTATCTGCTTTTCCTTACTTATTTGTGCTTTTCAGAAAGATTTTCGCATCCTCTCTTGGGAATCCAACACTGACCTTACCCAATTTATGCTTTGAGAAAAAGGACATGGAAAAATAAAAAGACAGGAAACTACCACTGGTGTCGTCATGGAATACAAAGAGCACCACAAGCGCTAGATTGCAGGCGCTGAAAAAGCGCGGGAGCACACCCTGCCGGGGTTTGCTACACACTGGCTGTTCGGAAGCAGGGACTGGAACAAAGCCTTTCAATGTGCTTTTGGGTGGGGTGAGGGAAGGTCTCGCCCTTGTCTAAATTAAGGCAGTGGGGACGCTTGGTCAGTGGCACACTGAAGGAATCGCTCTTTCCTATATGCAACTTGTGTTAAAACACCAAGACTAGTTGTCCTCTCCAGCAAAAAGGAAATAGATTTGGCTACTTGCGTTCTTAGGACATTTCCCAAAGGAAAAGTGCTCCTTGTGGTCTTACAAGCATACATCCGCTTTCCACTTCGGGGGCGCAGAGTTCAGTCCCTGCAGCTCTTCCGAAATGTCCGAGAATGTGTTCAAGGTGGGGGCCGCGCACTTTGGGATCTTAGCAGCTCTGTCCTCTGCAAAGGAGTCTGGAGTGCTCGGCGGAGCCAGGTACCATGGATTTCCCCTTTAACTATGGAACCGGAACATGTTCCTTTCGGACAATCTTAGACATTCTTCGGATAGGGCCTTAGGACTACACAAATTTTGAACTTGAAATAGTCCTGAGTAGAAAATCTCTCTCTCTCTCTCTCTCTCTCTCTCTCTCTCTCTCTCTCTCTCTTTCTCTGCCTCACGGCCTCATGATGACGTGTATAATCTCTCTCTCTCTCTCTCTCTCTCTCTCTCTCTCTCTCTCTCTCTCTTTCTCTGCCTCACGGCCTCATGCATGTTAAGCAAGCAGTCTACCACTGAACTACATTTTCAGTCCCTTAAAAAATTTTTTTTTTCACCTTGAGACAAAGTCTAAGTTTCCTAGTTAGGCCTTGAACTCACACTCCTCCTGCCTCAGCCTTGCAATTAGCTGGGATTGCAGGCACGTAGCATCACACCTAAAGCCTCTTAAAATTTTGGTAAACGAGGAAGAAGACCAAACCCCGAGAGACTGAACTATGTTATTCTTCTGGCCCTGGGCATAACCCACACAAGCATTTTAAGATTTTGACACTATTTAAGTCTCTTGAAAGCAAAAAATATACAACAGAATTTTAAATGCAGGCTGTCTGCTTCCTTATCAAGTGTTTTCCCTTTCCCCTTGAAAATTCCAGCACCTCAGAACTGTTTTCCTGTTTTTGATACCACAACAGCTGAGTTTGGAAAGCAAAAGTCAATCCAGGAGAAAATATACCACTTCTATGATACATTCGAACTTTTCTTGCCCCTGAGGATTTACATTACCAGGAAGGGGCAGACCAGATGACCCAGATTAAATGGGCCAAAGCCAGAGGGAAGGGTGCCGGCTCACAGAGGGCACTGCAACGAGCCACCACGCCTCGGCCTTTCCCACACATTCCCTTTTCCTGCCCCGATTCAGTGGTGTAGACACTTTCCGTCCTCACTTTATTGGTGAGGAAAACAAATGGTTTAGTACTTGCCCAGGGATACAAAGGGGATAAGATGGAATCAAACTCTATCTTGAGTTGATTTTAAAATCTATGACCTTTCCATTGTAACGTATTATACACACACGTGTACTATGCAGCTACTGCTCCCCTCTCTGGTACCAGAAATCAAACGCAGGACTTTGCACTTGCCAGGCAGGTGTGGTGCGACTGAACTACATCCCCAGCTCTGCAGCTATTGCCTTTAGAAAGGCAGTGTAATGTATTAAGAAGAAACAGCCATCGATGCCAGCAGCCTCTATCCAGATCCTGGCTCTGTTAGTGACTGGGTGTGTGACAGTGGACTCCTGACTGTGCTTCACTTCTGTGACTCAGTTTCTTCCACTGTAAAATGGGATGACATGAGAACCTACCCTAAAAAGTTATTGCAAGATATAAATGACTCTTACATAGGAAATATTTTAAATAGTGTCTGCATAGATGAAGCATCAGTGCACAATAATTATTTATAAAAGTCCTTTGCTGGGGAGAGATATTGTAGTGTCTCGGTAGATTGGTCTTTGGAACCTGGTGTGAGACAATCTCTTTTTGTGGATAGTCTTATGTTTAATATGACTGGTTACCATATATGTTTATTAATAAGAAAAGACGTGTACTTTAAATGATTTGCAACCCAATACATGTGGGCAAGGATCTTAGTAGTGAGCCTAGTACAGGTGTCTAGAAGCTAGCGGTACTGCAGTGAGGGCTGTAGAAGGCCCCTGCATTCGTAAGGACTCCTGACGCGCCTGATTCGTAAGGGCCAATTGTAGTGACAGTGTGGGAAGTTAGCCTTCTAGAGAAGAGCATTTTGACTGTCTGACTGATTTACGGCGTTGGTTATGACACACCTGGGTGAATAATTCTGAAGCCCTTCAGTGGCTGCCATCTCTAAACATCGTCTCTACAGAGACCTGAAGATTTCTCTGCCCACTCCCTTGCTTGCCTTGGTGAGGAGCAGGAAACGAGAGAGATGATTTGGTATAAGAAGACAAGTGACTTAAAATCCAGAACAAACTTTCTCAGAAGGCCTGGGCCAGGGAGCAAAGAAAGCAGTGCTTGTTTCCTCTTTGTCTTGCCCTGGCTCTGCTGTCCTTGGCGAGGCCAGTCCTGCAGTTGGGACCTGGTCGTGGACACCGAGCCATGCACAGACGTAGTCTAGAAGTCGTGAGGCTTGTGGTTCCAGAGCTTTCTAATCTTCCATATATCAGGGCAGAAACATGCACGGTGCTTTTCATGTCTCACATCCCATGACTAGTCTAGGATTCTTTTGCTTCTTGGGCCTGGAATTAATCTGGTGAATCCAAGAAAGCATCTGGTCCTACAAAGATATGTCGACAACAGCCTGAGAGCCAGGAGCCTCCCACCATCTCTCTTAATCCCTTCTGTCAGGTCCAGGTGGCGTGTGCCCCCCAGGGCCGCTGTCCCCCTGAGCCAGCTCGAGAGCAGCGCTGCCGGGAGGATGCAGCTCACGGATGTGTTCACCTTGGCTTCACCGTTCCCACGCTTCCAACCAAGGCTCTGCTTCCTCTCTAGGTGAAGAATCAAAGGCACAAAGAGGAGTGTCCTCAGGAAAACCCTCTGCTCTGTGATTTACTACATTACGCAATACTTGCCCAAGTCCCTGTGACCCAGAGTCAGGAAAACTGGCCGCTGAGTCCCTCGCAACAACATAAAATATTAAGAAAAATGCAATCCCAAAGGTACGTAGGGAGGATAAAAAGAAGTTTCCATTTTCAATTCTAAATGTCAAATCACCATTCTAGTTTTTATTGTAGGGAAGCAATCATTATTTGTTGAAGTTCTGTTGCAAATAACACTAGGCTAAGGCTTTTTAGGGGAAAGTATTTGGGGAACGTATTTAACTCACTGCACTTAGAATTCACACTAGGACAACTATTTTGAGTACAATGAAATGCCATTTTAATAATCCCATGTGCTGTTGCAGTGATGGATAGCTACTTTAAATTTGCATGCCAGCTATGTAAATGTCCGTAAGTGACTTTCCATTTTCCTAAATGGTGAGTAGTTTAGGATATTAATGTAAGTGCAATGTGGGCATAACATTTATAGTTTATTAAACTAAAAGGATGCTAATCAATTATTATATTTAAAACAAGACCCATGGGGAAAGAAACTGATCTACTAAGACAAAAAAGATTTTTTTCAGAGCTGGAAAATAAGCAAACTGGTGGTGAGAACACACAGAAATTGTTGCTGAGGAGTAGTCTGACCTCAGGAAGTACCTGCCGAAGGGGGCCTGAGGGGAAGTCTTTGTAGGAGTTCCCAGGAGATGGACCAACAGGTATTTAGTTCTGCTAAGCAGTAGTGAAATCCTTACTGGGAAACCTCAGGTTAGTCAGCTTTCTGACGCTGTAAGGGAGGTACCCGACGTAATCACCTTACAAAGAGAAAAGGGTTTATTTTGGCTCCCAGTGTTGGTGGTCTCAGTCCCGCTGCCCTGGTCCCGTGACTAGCCAATACATCATGGCAGAGTGCATGGAAGAGCGAAGAGAAGAAAGAAGAGGAAGAAAACACACTGCCCTTCACAGGTGAACCCCACGACCCAAAGACCTCTCCTAGGCCAGTGGTGGTGCCTAAGGCACAGGTGCCCCAGGCGCCCCAGGCCATTTGTATCCTTGAAAGCTTTACAAAGTTCACCATGGCTGCCCTAGGCCCTCCTTCTGTAGGTTCCATTCCTTCCTAATACTCCTACCCTGGGGGCCAGCCTCTGAGGGACTTTTCAGATCCAAACTGAAAGTCCCGGAACTCACAGCTCCTCTGTGACATCCAGACTCTACAGTAGACTTTCTCGGTTGTTTGCAAAAGAAAGGCTCTCCTCCAAAGGTTTAATATCAGGGGGAATGAAATCGAAGCAGAAGTAGTGTAGCCACAAACACACCTGTTTAAAAATCATATTTGTGAAACAACATGAAATTCTGTGGATTTTTTTCTTCTGTTGATTCTGTTGATTGTGAAAAGAATGGCCCAGGAATTTATGTTAATTGCAGTGACTGAATGACAAGTTATATTACATCCTAAAGTAATTATATTTTCCTGCACAGCTAATTTTTCCAAAGAATGTGGGGTAGATTTATGAACTGTTTACCAGATTTGTCAGCCAGGAATCAAGTTTGTTTCACAGGGGTAATCAATCTATAATTTCAATTTTATTCCTATTGGTTAACTTAGATTAAACATATATTTCCAGTTAATTGTAATAGCTATGTTTTATCTAATTTTGAAGTTGATAACTTTTCTTGAAAAGAAAAAAGGATACTAATGATTCTACAATACTTAGGAAACTAAAAACAAATAAAATATTATTACATTGGTGCTATTTTATTTTTTATTTGTGGCATGGGGAACTGAATCCAGGGGTGCCCTACCACTGAGCTATATCACCAACCTTTTTTATTATTTTGAGACGAGGTCTTGCTAAGTTACTGAGACTGGGCTTAACCTTATGATCCTCCTGCTTCAGCCTCCCAAGGAGGAGGGAATAGGCATGTGTACCACCGAGACCAGTAGGTGCCATCTTTTTGAGTCATTCAATTTTTTGCATATTTGATATTATAACCTTTAATTTTAGGCAAGTTATATTATGTTAGCACCAAACCTGGTAGAATATATTTCAAAATGATGCCTTTTAAAAATTAAAGTTATATGGGCTTTTAAGATTTAAAATAATTTTCTCAAAATGGGGCACAGTGGCGCACAGCTATAATCCCAGCGACTCAGGTGGCTGAGGCACGAGGATCATTGAGCCCAGGAGTTCAAGGCAAACCTGGGCAGTATAGCCTGTCTCTAAAACAAAATGAAGATAAACAAAAAATATTTCTTTAAAAGTGAACATTACACATATGTGGAATTCATTCACTTATTCAATATTGATTCCAACAAACAGCCCCTGAAAGCTTTATTCAACACAAACCACTGAGCTGAGTCACGGGGGTGATCTGAAGGTAACTAAAATGTAGTCCTTGCTTTATGGGAAATACGCCTCTCAGGTTAATTACGTGGCTACTTCCAGAGGTCAAGTATTCTGCCACCCCAGACATGTGGCTCCCAGGATTTCTGCAGCCTTTGTGTCTCCCACTCTGCTGGAGGAAGATATTCAGGGCAAGATAGGTGCCACTGAGTAGGTGGTCTGGAAATACCGTGTGCCTGGCCACTTGTTGGAACATGTGCCGTCCACAGGCCACTCGCGGGGAAGGTGCTGTCTCACCGGGCAGAAGGCCCTGGCTCCAATGTAGGAGACTGTTACTGAAAAGGAGAGCGGTTCAGCAATTGAGCAGATAAAAATGCTAACGTGTGCAATAGAATCTCAAAAACATTACCTTAAGAAGAAAAGATCCGTCGCAAAGGTTGCACGGTGTGGGGTCCCTTGTGTGTGAAACCCTGGGAAAGGCAAAACCGCAGTGTAGCAGGTCAGTGGTTTCCTAAGGTTTCCTTGGGAGCTGAGAACTGACAGGGGCACATTAGAACCTTTTGGGGTGCCAGACTGTTCTAGATCTTTTATTGTGGTTCCATGACTAAATATAATTACCCCGACTCACCAAGTTGCGCTCTGGACTGGGGAGTGAGTTCTTGTTGCTGGTGCTACCAGAATTATTATTGTCTCAGGTGGGATTCACAGAATGTCCAGGAAGTTGAAAAAAATATCACTGGTTAAAGCTGGAATCCTGAGCCAAAAATACTAACATTGTTTTATTTCACTTCAGTTACTTTTGTATTGAGAAAAAACTTGGCAAGCACCTATATTAGGATAATTTACAATGACTATTACACAAACTTCAGTGGTTTAGCCGAGGAAAAAGATTGCTCTGTCATTCATGTCGTAGCCCCTCTGAAGGGTTGGTTGGCTTGCTTCTCTCAGCAGGTCTGGAGATCTAGCATCTTTCATCTAGTGGCTTGGCTGCCTTCCGGGTCATTGGCATCTTTGGGGATGTTTTGAGGTGGGTACTGGGGATTGAAATTAGGACCTTGTGTATTTGCAAGGCAGGCATGGTGCCACTGAGCTAAATCCCCGGCCTTCTTTTGGGATCTTTGAATTATTTGCTACACTGTCAATAGCCAGCCAACCAAAGAGGGGAGTAGGGGAACAAAGGATATCTCATGAAATTTTAGGGTCAGACCTAGAAATTATGCACACATTGCTATAGTTCCCCCATTACAGTGGGGGAACCAGTCCAGTGTTAGGGGACGCATGAAACCATGGATAATGCCAAAACCTATATATTCCCGATGCCTTCTTATACCTCTATGATAAATTTTAACTTACAAATTAGGCATAGTAAGGGACTGACAATAATGTATAAGAAGTAGAACGATTATAACAAAATAGTGTAATAAAAAGTGTGTGAGTTGTCTGTCTCCAAGTCAAGACAAATGTTAATATTTTGAGATCTTGATTTAACACGAGTAGCCCAAACTACAGAAGACTACAGAAGGTGAGACTGTGTATAAGGGTGACAGTTCTATCCATATGCCAGTGGGCAGGGCGGGTCACATGTCCACGCCTAGAGGGACCCCTGCAAATGCAGTCTCCTGTGTGCCCAGAGTGGAAGGGAAATGGCTAGTGACAATATAACACTATGCCTCTGCAGTATAGAAACTATTAAAAAGTAAAGAGAAGTTGTCAAGTCTCAGTCTGGAAACAACTATTAAGAATTATATCCATTTTCTTCTAATTTCTGCATTTTGCTGTATATAGCTTTTATGCATATTTTTGTAAATTTCTTTTTCACTGTTAGTATGCATTTCTCTCTTACTAAAGAGTTCAAATCCTATCTCTGCACTACTCATTGGGGAAATTTGGGACTGTTTCTAGGCCTCAGGTTGGTTTATTTGTTGGTAATTTATAAAATGATGACACAAATGATACCTACTAAATGGCTCTTATGAAGATTAGACATTATTATTCATGTGGACTCCAAATTACAGGGCCCAGTCGGTGGGCACATTGGGCCCTTCTTCCTAGCAGTCTATGTGAAAAGCATGCGGACTTAGACGCTGCAGTGTCATAGTATGCTTTAATATTTAGGCTAATTCTTTAGCAATCATTTGTGTTGCGATTTTAAAAGACTGCTTTCAGAGAAGTTTTAGTTTCAGAGACAGTGAGAAGTACAGAGACGTCCCATGCACCCCATTTTCAGGTGCACAGCCTCCCCTATCACCAAGGGCCCCACCAGAGTGGTTTGTTCGTCACTCCTGATGAACCTCCACAAATTCAACATTGCCCAGTCTTCTGTTACTAAATGAATTAAACACTACTTGTGATTACTCTGGTCTATTCTGTTCTTTTCCATGAAAATGTCTTAGCCTGATTTCTCCAGAAAGTGAAGGCAAAGCAAAGGACTTAAGCTGGGCAGAGTGTGCAACCCCAAGGGGCATGGAGCAGGGGAGGAGGAAGAGCCACTCTGAGATGGCACTGCCTTACTGGCCACTGCTCTGCTCACATGGTGGGCCAGATCTACAAGACTGTTCCTCAGGCTTTATGCGGACAGTGTCTTAAGCCAGTCAGTCTAGGGGCTGCAAGGGGGAAGATTTTACCACCAGCCCTCACATCCCAAGGGTTAGTTTCACCCACGGTGGGGTCCATGCCACATGATCTAGTATCTAGCTGTGAGTGCCCAGCATCAGTGACATAGACAGACCCCAGGCCTGGCCAGTTCAGGAATCACAGTGCCAGAGTTGAAGCCAGACAGGCCAGGCTGGGAGAACATGTTGAGATCCTGTGAGAATGTAAGTCTGGAATAAGTTCACATCTTCATATTGTGCAATTTTCCCGCTCTGGAACATTCACAGCATTCACAAAAGGAGTTATCCCATTTATTTCCAAACATATAATGCTTATGTTCTCTTTCATTTTCTCCCATTAGGATCAAACCAACAAACTCTTGTGTATTATGAAGAGGTAGGGGCAGAAAACATCAACTTCGTGAAGAAATGCTGTCTGCTACGGTACCCACTAGTTTTCGTGAGGTAGCTCAGCTTTTAATGAGAGAAAAGAAAGCAGGTTGATACTGATTTTGAATTCAGAATGATATGCTACTAGCTTTGGAGAGCAGCATTCACTCCTTCGCTGGCAAAGGAGCCTGGGATATAGAAGGTCAGTGAGACTCTAGTGGCCTCCCCAAGTCCTTCTGATCTGTCTCAAAGAAACTTCTGTCCCTCTCTGAGCTTCTTCCTTAGCAGTAAGTTATTCTTGCTTAACAAGTGGATTAAGAATGCTTTTCCTAGTCCCTGAAATTTAAACTCTTGCTGGACCAACGTGTGAGCACCTCCAGTGAGAAATATTTTGCCCACCTTCCTACCTTCTGCCAGCCCGAAAGTCAGTTGTAAGTGGTCATCTTGTGTTTGAGAGAGTGATCTCCATGGGCCTGGGTTCCCCTTCTCTCAAGGACTTTTAATGGGAACCAAGGAGAAAGTTCCCAGCCTGTGCTGCTGAGCTGTATATGGGGGTCTGACCTGTGCAACGGAAGATACTGCTGAGTTGTCACGATGATGATGATTCTGGGGTGCTCTGAGCCTCAGGTTAGTCCTTGTCTAACCACAGAATTGCTACGTGCCCTCTGGAGGTATCTTCCCACCCTCCTCCTTTTCTGTATGTACTCCTGTCATATTATGATATCAGATTTCTCCATGAAATGTCGCTACAATTAGCCATTCATCAGTGTGCACCAACATCATTATTTTCTGCAGTCTGTTTTGTAGTATTTAGTGACCTTCACCAGGAGTTCAGTGTTCTTGGCAGGCATTTTCCCCTTGGCCACAGAGGAACACAGTATTTCTCCAGATCCTTGTAAGAGATGGGAATGCAACATCAGCAGCTGGGGACACGAAAATAACTAGGAACAAAATACACATCGTATTCAGAAAAATACTGAGAAAGACTTCACGCAGAACCAGTTTTCTTTCGATGCTGAACATTCTATAGATTAAGTTGGCTGTGATACATGGCTATTTTAAACAGGAAAAAAGGAAAAATGAGCATGTAATTTCATATTTTAAACACAGATGACAGAGTTCTGACTCTAGATTTTACTCTTAGACTCATGAAGATGATGACTCTGTACACTCTGAAATAGCCAGGCCTACACTGTTGAGGCTAGAACAGCCTTCTACTCCAGTTCCCATCACGAATGAGACACAAATAAAATCTGAAAGCTTTACAAGCTGAAATTTCTATTCATGTCTGAGGCCACACAACCCCTGCATTTCGGATCATAATTTCACAGTGTACTTTTTTCACATTAAAAATGAAGTTTCACTAATCGGAAGGCCAAAGCTCATTGAGATGCACAATGTCTTCAAGTGAACCTCCCTCTGGCATGGGTTGTTCTTTCTTCAGCCTTCCCGGCTGACACAGCCACAGCTCTTCAGTTATATATTCTTTACCCATGAGGCGCTTGGCAGTCCCACCCAAACGCCTTCACGCTACATTACCATAAAAGTTTGTCCTGTGAGTGCTATTTAAAAAATAAAACAAATGGGCTGCATGATAACAAATAGCAGTCCTCCCTTCCTAGATGTAGGAAAATATAACACATAACATTTTGCCCAAGTCCAAGACCTGCAAATAGGATGTTGACTTCCAAGGGGAAGAAAGGCTCCCTGCAGCCTACGAAGACTCCCATAATCTATGTTTTGCTATTTTATTTTTTCCCTGAGGTATTCTAATGCATACAAATCTCAACTCTAAAGCTGTCCTTGGGATCAGGGAGAAGTATTTAAACATTTATGCATCCAGTTCATGATTCAGAGATTTATTTATAAGACTGTTGACTTTGGGACACCCAACTCTTGCATTTATGCTGCTCAAGTGAGTCATGTTTGTGGGAGGTAATTACTATCAGAAAGTACAACTAACTTGTAAGCTTCTCTTTAAAATGTCCACTCACAATCTGCAATTACTGCAAATAACAGCCTACCAGGACTTTTGCTGCACTTGATGGTTGTATACGTTTATTATGAGTGCATTAGGCAATACCCAAACATACTTTTGTCACAGAGGGTTTCTGGTAGGAGAAATGAGTCCCTCTATTAGTATCCGCATAGATTTCTAAGGATGTAGGACTGAGAAGATCATATCAAGATGTCCCTTCCATGTGTATTACCATTAAAGATCAGCTCCAACTCACTGGAAATGCAGTGGCCACTTATTTTCCTCACACTTTAGTGTCTCTCTTGGACTGATTTTTGGGTCCTCTGGGGTACTCCCCAGGTCTCCATGGTAACGGATGAAGCCCACATCCCTCTGACTAGCAGCAGAGTTGATAACATCTTGTGGGTCATAATACCAGTCTCAGGATGTTCTGCAGTTCAAGTGACTATGACTCCTGCATGGATAAGATGTCTACAGAGTTGCTATTGTAGAAAGGAAGAAAAGGAAGCAGGAACTTAGTGTTCAGAACTGCTGCTTCTTGGCCAAGTGTGGTGGCGCAAGCCTATAATCCCAGCACTCTGGAGGCTGAGGCAGGGGGATTGCTGTGAGTTCGAAACCAGCCTGGGCTACATTGTGAGTTCCAGGTCAGTCTCAACTACATAGTGAGACTCTGTCTCAACCCCTGCCCCCACCCCCCCAAAAAAGAACTGGAGAAAGCACCAGAAAGAAAAGGCTGCCATATCCCAAGACCAACCCTGGCTACTGGATGCTTCAACTTGCCTTTGCTCAACACAACTGTCCTGTGATACCACAGCATGCTCACCTTCCCTAACACTAGTCCCTAATGAGTCAAACACATACCCTCTTTTTGTAGGCTTGAGGCTTGAGGTATATGTGTCGTGTCAGGCTGCCTTCTTGGACTTGTATTCATTCATTCACTCGTTCATTGCTTGTTTACTTATCTCTAGTTCAGTAACAACTCACTGTGTGTCCTCAACGTGTCAGTCATTGTACTGGCACTGAAACACATCCGTGGATGTGACCCAGCCCCTGTCTTTCAGGATCACACTGCCAGTGGGGAATGCGCATGACAAGTGATCACTTTAAAAGAGCATGGCAGGTGCTACGTAGGGGTAGGTCGGTGCTATAAGAAAGTCAGAAAGGCACTAACTGAGCTGGCAAAGCAGAAAACACTGTGTTTAAGTGAAGACCTTACAATAAAGACTAGAGATGGTCAAAGACTTATCAGGGATGAAAATAAGGAGACAGACTGAAGTATTCTGTGCAGGAGGAAAAGAAGAGGCAAGAGTCTGGAAGAGGTGAAGAATCAGTTCAGGGAAATGTGTTTGGTTCATAGCAGATGGAGCTGGCTCTAATCCAGTGATGCTAGATGAAGCTGGACTGGTAGAGAGACAGAATGTGAAAGACCTTGTCTGCCATGCTAAGGAGTCTGAATGCAATTGAATGTCTCTATATACCTTATATATTATGTTTCTGTGGGAGCAGACACCCACCAAGTGCTTTATATGCTGTGTCTAACCATCCAGGCTAAGTCCTGGGCAAGTTAGTATGTCCTCAACACTTTGGCTAACTTCTTTGACTGTACAACTCATACTGTGGCTACAGCACATGCATTATTTGGGTCCTTTGACTTGTGACATAGCCCAGTTCTACCTTCTTTAGAGACACACACTACTTCTCAATCTTTGTGATCCATCTAGGCCCATAAAACACCTATATCTATCCTATCTTGCAAATGTTCATGGACACACATCTTTTGGCCAATATTAACTGCAATTAAAGCCTGAAACACAAAACTCTATGAGCTTACCATTTACTCAACAAATATTTATGGAATTACTATATGCTGGAAAATATTCCAGGAAATGTACTAGTTACCAAAAACTGTCTGTAACTCTTATGCAGATGAGAATTTAGAGGGAAAGTATGGAAAAATAATATATGATGAATTTTATGGAACATTGTTTTAAGATAATGATTAGTATGTAAAGAAACCCAAGCATGTAAGGGCTTCCTGGAGGGTATTAGTTTATGTAGGATATATATTTACACACACATTCACATAAAAATGTACACACATGTATTCACGTATACACAAATAAAACAGGCACATGCTATTGGATCTTAAGTTTCAGCAAGTTCTTTAATGACTTCAAGTCAAGATTCAACAATAGAGAATTCATATATTTAGTTTGAACTCATACATCAGTAATGTTATTGTCACTTATAAATTTTAGGTCTCAGGAGTTGTTTTGATTTTTAGCTTACCAAATTCAATGTGTAATAATTTAATTTTTAGCCTTATAGTGTCATAAGCAGGGTTTTGTAATATTCTCACTTATACTCTCAAAATAATGTAACTCACACATATCCGAATTAGCTTTTTTCTTTATGAAAATAAACATGACTTTATTTCATCGTAGCTTTCCATTTGAAGTTGGAAAAATTCTGAAATTATTGGGACAATCTTGTAGACAACAGTAAAGAACTGGCAGGGAGGAGGAGCCCTGTACCACCTGAAGTGTCAAGAAGGGCTGGAGAGCAATATTTGAAGAAACTAAAGCAGAGCTTTCCAGAACTATAAGATGGTGCGAGTCCTCAGATGAAAAGTATACCAGTAACAAGCAGGGCAGACAAGTACAATGCAGTGGAACTGAAGAACAGCAAGAATTAAGACAAAAATCCCAAAAGCTAGGGGAGACCAAAGACTCTCCACAGAGGGGCCTTCAGGAGGCTGATGTCAGACTTAGCATTATGGCTATAGTAGGAAGAAGACTGAGATGTGTTTAAGAATTCAGAGAAATTGGGCCAGGGATTTAGCTCAGTGGTTCCACCACCTGAGTTCAGAGAAATTAACTTTTAATCTAGAATTCTGTACTCAGCAAAACTAAAAGGATAAGCACATTTTCATATTTGTGGAGGTTTTGACGACCAGTCCCAGACTCTCGTGATAGAAGAGACTTTGAAAAAAAAAACAAAAAAACAAACAACAACAACAACAACAACAACAACAACAAAACCCCCCCAGAATCCAGAGGGAAGGTATGGAATAGAATCTGAGCTAACAATGAGCATAGAGAATGATAGAAATAAAGGAGAGTGCATCAGCCAGCAACTGTCAGGTCATTTGGCTGAGATAAAAGATGAAATCAAACCTCTAAATAAGTGTCTGAAATGTTCAATGGGAAGAGGTTAAAATGCTGAACAACTTTACACTCTGCCTTAAAAAATACATAGGAATTTAGATTAAAATTTAATGATAATTATCAAAAGAATAGAAACTACAGCTTCCAAATTAATAGAGAGAGAAGGAGAAAAGGGAAAGATCAAAAATTATCAAATCCAACAGAAGACAGTGACGGGGAAAACTGCAAGGGAAATGATATTAAAATTACAGCTGTTAGCAATAGATGAACATTCAGCTATCATAATAAATACAAGCAGATTAGACCAGGAATTGGTAAAGGGCCAACGTAACGGTAAAAGTTGATTGTACATGTTTTAGGCCACAGTTTTTGCAGTCCTTCAAAAATGTAAAAACCATTCAATCAGGTTTAAGGCCAGATTTGGCCTCTGGGAGTAACAGATCAACCTCTGGATTAAACTTTGAACGGACACAAATTTTCAGATGGAAAATTTTGAAAAGTCAACTATATATTTCTCACAAGAGCCTAAGCATATGTTAAAATTATAGTAAAAGGTGGGGAATGACATACTGTGAACATATTAACCAAAGGAAGTCTAGCTGTCTTGGTTTGGGGCTCCCAAAAGCAGACCTAGGGATCATAATTCAAGTGCAGACAGGTTATCTGAAAGATGACCCAGGACACACCAGTAGGAAAGTGGAGACCTGTGAAAGGGGCAGGTGAGGAAGCCAGTTAGGTTAGCAAGCCAGTCAGACTGGGCACCTGGTGCTGAGTCCCTTGCAGAAATACAGGGAGACAGAGCAGAACACCACAGAGGGTCGTCCACCCAAGGGGCGAGGAAGCTGAGCACATACTGATCGCTTTGTCATCCTCTTCCAAAATACTATAGAATGCACCCTTGTTTACCAGCAGTGTGGACCAGTCACTGTTTCTATTGTAAGACACAAAACTGATATGCTTGGTCTAATAGTTTCGCAGAGAAGGTTATGTCCCTTTCCTAGAAAATGCATTTTCTTTTCAAGAACTATAGGCTATTTTCAAATATTGATCATGTGCTAAATAATAAAGGAAAACTTAATGCATTTTAAAGAATTATTAATGTATTGATTTGATTAATAAGCTGGGCAAGATAGCAGAATATACTAAAAATGTGAATGATAATAAAGAATAGAAATTCATTGAATAAAACAAATAAGACACAAGCAAAACAACAAACTGGTTTCTGAAAAAAATGAATTAAAAAATAATTTTACTCTTTTTTTTTTTTTTCTGGTACAGGGGATTGAACTCAAGTCCTTGCACTTGTGAGGCAGGTGGTGGAACCACTGAGATAAATCCCCAGCCTAAAAAAACAAAAACAAAAAAAAGGGGCCGGAAACTTAGCTTAGTGGTTCCACTGCTTGCCTCGAAAGTGCAAGGATCCTGGTACAAAAACAGACAAACCCCAAAACAGTACAAATTTATATTATGATCAAAACAGGGGGATTTATTATAGATCTGAACTTTTTAACTCACAAAATATTACTATGAACAGATTTATACCCCAAGTAGAAAAATTAAATAAAATAGTTTCTTTAAAAAATTAACTTAATGAAAATCAGTAGGTGTTGAAGAATTAAATCAATGACCAAAACCCTCTTTCTCACTGAAAAGACACCGGCCCCTGATTTTACCATTGGGTGTTTCATTTCAAGGTGCACATAATCTCTACTTACACATATTATTACGCTGAACTAGAAAAGAAAAGCCACATACATGATTTTCAAATGTAGTGTAATCTTGAGATAAAAAAGAAAATTGTAGACTTGTTTTATTTATGAGCCCAGAAGTAAAGTATTCTAAGTAAAACAGTAGCAAGACAAATTAATCAGTGTGAATGTTCAAGTTGAGTTCACATCAGGAATAGAAGAGAGTTTCAGATGGAATTCCAATATCTTTTGATATAACATACTGTGTTAAGAAACTAAGGAAATCTTTTGTGGTTAGCTCACTAACTCCTGAAAAAAACATTTGATTTAAAAAAATCAATATTCATCATGATCTTTATAAAATCTTAAACAGGGAATAGAAGGAAACTTTCTTTACCTAATATTCACAACTTAGAGTAAACATGCTTACTGATAAAACTTACCTTTAAAGTCAGAAACACTATAGAGATGTTTCATGTTGCTGCTACTCTACAGTATATTAGAAGCCGTATTCTCAATGAGAATACAGTGACATAAAAACAAGAAGTACAAAAATTGGAACTATTAGGTATATTTAATTACTAACAAATCTGAGTTGACATTATTTCTGATGATGAAACAAAGTAAAATTCTACAACCAGGTTGAGAGTTGACCCATATTTTTGTATACAAAGCCCAGAATAATCAATAACGCACTCTGAATAATTAAAGAATAATACAAATAATTAAAGAATAATTAATAATATGAAAGAATCCCATACTCTGTAGTTTATAAGACTATCACTTACCTAGGAATAAATCTGATAAAATTGTATAATATAATTTAAAAGAAGATAGAGCATCATGAAGATAAAGGAAGTCCTGAATAAATGGAGAAGTTCTGAATCCACATTCTGGGGTAAGGAGGCTCTCTATAATATAGATGACCACTCTTTCCAAATTAATTTATAAAGTCAATGCAATTAATTTAAAAGTCTATCACAGTTTTATATAGAACTTGACAAAACAGCCACATGGTAGAGAAACAGATGAAAATAGCTAAAATTTTTTTGAAGAACAAGGTAGGGAAGAAGTTGATAATTTTTTTAAAATTATAGTGATCAATACAAAGGAGTTTTGGCATTGAGACTGTTGAGATGACAGGAATAGATTACAGATCTCAGTTCCTTTCACAGAGGAAAATGTAATATCTGTCAGGAGCTGTATTATTAATCAGTGGAGTAATAAAATAATGGAGAGCAATTAGTTACCCATATGAGAAAAGATACATTTTAATTTTTACTTCATTCCCAAGGTTGGATTTAAAACTAAATGTGCAGAGCAGCATTTTAAAAGTTTAGAAAATTGCCTAGGTGAATACCTTTAAATCCTGAGGGCAGGGAGAGTGTTCTGAAACAGTATACAAAAGCAACTGTGGAAGGAATTGATATATTTGTCTTCATTAAAATGTATAATTCTCTTATTTAACAAGATCCTATAATTAACATTAAGATAAAATGTTGACTGAAAGAAAAGATTTATGATGCCTGTACAGTATCTGACAAAGGATTAATTGCCAGCAAACACAATGATTGCCTGCAAATTAAAGAGAGAAATAGTTCAATAAAAACAGGCAAAGTTATATTAGATGGGAGTTAACAGAACTGATAGTGACGAATACATATGAGAAATTATTCAACTTTTGTAGTCACTAGAGAAATGCAAAATAAAAATAAGCTATCATTTCTCTAACTTTTGAGGGATAAACTATAAGTAAACATTTCTGGGTGCATCTGGGTGGGCCATGCATGTCAACTTGGGGACCATATCCTGTTGTGCGCATCTCCTCTCTGGTTCTTTCCTTGCTCTCTGCTTCCCAGCTGCCCGAAGTGAGCATCTTTCCTCTGCCACACCCTTCCCTTGTGACTCTCTTGGAGCCAGCTGGTTATGAACTGAAACATGTGAAACTGTGAGGTGAAATAAACCTCTCCTCCTTTGTGTGTGATGCCAAGTATTCTGCTCAAGAGATGAGAAGGTGACAAATACACCCCACCTCTCACATTGCTGCCTTGGGTACCAAGCCTCCGACACCTTAGATTCAAGATTATTGAAGACTTATAACTTCTAGAGAAATATGTAGATGATAAATTGTGCTAAATCTCGATCAGTTTCAGTTTATAGCATGACAGCAGCTACCCAGGCCCCCAGGCATGGCCAGGAGGTACCCACATGTCCCTGGAGCATCTTGTACATAGCTGTAGGAGTTAGGGTGGGTAATGAGGACTCTGTCCTCAAAATACTGGGGAGCTGTGCTCTGATCAATGGTTGCTGCTTCTGTTTTGCAGGTATAAATTCAGAGATAGCCATTTTTGCTCCACCTTTCTTGCTTTGTTGCAAGACCAAGTTGTTCAGGTAATCAACCTCCATGGCATTAAAGAGCTGCCATTTCCTCCTACCCCCATCATCATTTTCCCCCTTTTTAGGGACCCAGATTATATAAACTAGAAAATCCAAAAAGCAACTACATATACAGCAGAAATTAGAATTCACCATAATTGCCCAGGGAAGATGCTGGCTAAATTGGAAAGGAAGAAGTAAAATTATTTGTTTGTAGGTGATATTATCTTATATGTAGAAAACCCTAAAGATTTCATAAAACTCTGTTAGACCCAATAAAAGAAGCCAACAGGGTAATAAGATACAAAGTCAATAAATACAAATCAGTTTTATTTCTATATTAAGAGTGAAAACTTCGAGGGGAAATTATGAAAATAATTTCACCAAAACAAAAAACACATAGGCATTAATTTTATCATAGAAATGAAATAATTGTATGGTAAAAGCTATAAAACATTACTGAAAGAAGTTAAGACAAATAAATAGAAATATATCCCATGTTCATGGATTGGAAGACCATATTATTAAAATGTAATTATTACCTAAACCTACACAGTCAATGCAATTCTTATAAAAAATCCTATCATGATGTATTTTTTAGGAGTAAAAAATTCCATCTCAAGGGACCTCAGCTGAACCAATCTTGAAAAAGGAAGCGAATCTCAAGGACTCACCCTTCTGATTTCAAGGCTTACTACAAAGTTTTATGGTAATCAAGACAACATGGTACTGACATAAAAATAGACACACAGATCAAGGAAACAGAATAGAGAGCCCAGAAGCAAACTCTCACTCACATGCTATGGTTTTAACATTGACTGTTTTCCAAGAGTCACACATTAAAGGCTTGGTCCACAGGTGTTCGATCCCTGGTATCCCCCCCAAAAAAGTATCAAACACAATATTCTAAGAGCTAAAATGATGAACTCTTACAGAAAAATAGGATAAAAGCCTGAAACATGACACTTGGCATTTCCTGGACATTTCATGAGCAATAAAAGCAAAACAAATTTGACTTGAAGCAAATGAAGGTCACGTATCAGTGATCCTCATTTAATGTAGGTTGCTTCGAGTGCTCTGGGAAAATTCTACAAATGGAAGGTGATGTCGTGTCTAGGAGGTGGAACCTTCTGTAGGGTGCTCAGGTGGTGGGAGTGGGCCCCTGCAGACTCTGCCTGCTTTCTGCTCTCTGTGACACATGCCCCTGCCTGATGTGCTATCCTCACCATAGGCCTGCACCAATGTGGCTGCTCAATCTTGGACTTGAACTTCCAGAACCAGAAGCCCAAATAAACCTCTCTAGATTCCATAACTCACCCAGGTTGGGAATTTCATTATGACAGAAAGCTGGTTAATACATATCATTAAATGGTTTTTGACAACAGTATCCAGGGTATTCAATGAAGAAAGGATGGTCTTTTTAACAAATTGCAAGGGAAACTGGATAAACACATGCAAAGCAATGAAGTCAAATCTCTATGAAATACTGTACAGAAAAGTATTAAAATATTAACTCAAAATGTATCAAATCAGGGCAGGGATTTAGCTCAAGAGTTCAGTCATCTGCCACACAAGTGCAAGGTCCCGAGTTCGATCCCTGGTACCCCCCAAAAAAGTATCAAACACAAAATTCTAAGAGCTAAAGTGATGAACTCTTACAGAAAAATAGGATAAAAGCATGAAACATGATACTTGGCATTTCTTGGACATTTCATGAGCAGTAAAAGAAAAATAAATTTTACTTCACGTGAAGCAAGTGAAGATCATGTTATCAGTGACCGTTGTTTAATGTGGGTTGCTTCCAGTGCTCTGGGAAAATCCTACAAATGGATTTATGTGATCACACATTTTATTATATTTGCAAAAATAAGACTGATTTCAAGTTGCAGTTGAACTATTATTTCTTTCCCCAGTGCCTCTGCACAGTGTTGAAATGGGCTAGGAAATTATTGGCATCCAGCAAAGGAGCTACATTGATGATACATTTAGTTGAATTTATTAAAATATGTATAAAGGGCTGGGGACTTAGCTCAGTGGTTTGGTGGCCTGCCTTACAAGCGCAAGGACCTGAGTTCAATCCACGGTACCAAAAAAAAAATATATGTGTGTGTGTGTGTGTGTGTGTGTGTGTGTGTGTGTGTGTGTGTAAGGTTCACAGTATTTGATTACTGAATGAAGCTTGTTTTTGTTTTGTTTTTTTTCACTTTTCTTTTTAGGTACTGGGAATCAAACCCAGGGCCTTGGACTTGCCAGGTAGGCGCTGCACCACTGAGCTACATCCCCAGTCCTACTGAATGAAGTTTTTACACACAGGGTAGGAAGCAAATGAGTGCTGAAGAAGATATAAGATTTAAAGTGAGTGGATTCTTCACACACCTGTAATCTGGGCACTCTGGGAGGCTGAGGCAAGAGGAGCAAAATCTCGAGCCCACTTGGGGCAACTTAGCAACTTAGTGAGTCTCTTTCTCAAAATAAAAATTGCTATATGAATTATGTAGAGACAAAACACACTTTCTTTCCTGCTCTCCAGAGTTCAAGAAAATCTTACTTTTAGGTTCTATGCTGGACTCACCTTCATTCATTCATGGGAAGGAAATAATCACAACATTTAGGAGCCAACAAGAGTCTCTGCAATGAAGTAGGATTGCCTAAGTTCTATGATGTCACATCCCGAACTTGATCAGATTGTGAGACAGACAGCAAGAGACACAGAAACAGACAGAGACATGCCATGTCCCTGAAGGAAGTGCCTACAGTCACTTCCTGTCCCATCTGGGGTCCCTTACCCCACAGGTCTGGTGACTCACTGGGCCCTTCAGGGCCCTGGACTTTGGATGACTCAGCATCAAATGAGCTGTACTCAGCTGAGGAAAGACAGCATCAAGGACACTGAGGCTCTGTCCTTGGGATCGAAGAAATAAGGCCAGGGACAGGTGGGAATAGCTGAATAGTTGCTGAGTCATGAAAGGAAAAGCTGAGAGCCAGAACTCCTAGAGATGGGAAAATGGAAGCAATCAGTCCCGAAAATGACTTCCTTCTGGCCAAGGTAGACATCAGAGGCCCTGCTGAAAAGCAGCAATGCTCCTGTTATCCGAGTGGTCCTTCCCTAAACTCACATCCAAGGATGACGCTTCTGCCTAGTGCTCATGAATAATCTGCCTTCCGCTCCCTCCTGCCTTGATTTTCCTCAAGATTGGAGCCTGAGCTCTGGGCTACTGCAGCTAGGCTGCCCTACATCCGCTCTTGCCAGCTGGGGATTACTGACTTCTGTCCTGACCAGGCTCCTAACCTTCTGGGCGTCCTCCAGGTGTGTGACTTGATTAGAACGCAGAGACACACAATAGCTTGTCAGATGTCAGATGCCGTGTAGAGAAAGCCATGTTCATTATTTAATGTAGTTTCCTTTCTTGCAGCCATCCTGTGAGACAGGTACAATCATCTGTTTTACAGGTGAAGTAAAACAGAGACCCAGAGGCTGTACCTTTGTGTAGGTCTCACAAATGCCCACCTTTGCTGTGGTTTTTATGCCTCTCTGTGCAATATTCATGAACTGTGCTCCCCCTGCCACTCTTGAGAACTGGGGGTAAAAATATATATGAAGGACAGTTTGGGGATTAAGATAAATCTTTGGTGTGAAAATGTCTAGCACATGATAGATACTTTAAACGTACCAGTTTATTTCATCCTGACCTCTGCCCAGAGAACCTGACTACTGACAAAATTTAGGCTGTGTGTATGTTTAGTATCCTAGACATACATGCTACATATGTGGTGCCAAGACACAGCAGACTGTGGTAAGTGTCGGAGAGAAGAATAAGCGAGCAGTTGACAGAAGCACTACGGTTCTCTTAGAGGGTGTGGGTAGAGCTCGGGGGCATACGCCCACCTGACATATGCAAGGTCCCAAGTGCATTCCCCAGACACATGCACGCACACACTGCATGTAGAGTTTGTAAAAAATCGAATGGCCATCCTTTCCGCTTACTCTCTTATTCTCGAATGCATACTCTTTGGGTCTGTAACGTGCACAGCAGATGTGTTCTGTTGCTGGATTTTTCTTTTCCTGAAGCTGACCCTCTCCAGCTCACCCCAGCTGTAAGAACAGGCTTCTCTGTGTCACATGCTAGTCATTGCACCTCAGGCTCTGCTAGCTGGCTGGTAACTCTGCCATCGAAGCCACAGTAGTTATGCTGGACTGCGGAGGCTAAGCAGGAGAGGTGTGTTTGGCTGTGGGAGTGGTCCTCAAGGCCAGGCCTCTCTGGGATGGAGGTAACGCTGCACTGCAGGTAGGAGCTCTGTGCTGGGGGTGGCCACCTGCTGCCTCAGCACCTTTGCAAATAATTAAGTGATCTACTGAGAGCCTGGAGTTTGGAAAAAAAAAAAAATAAGAAGCAGCAGCTCTGGATAGGAGTCCAAGTTAGAAGTCTATAGATGCTTTCCCCTAGCCAGCAGTTCCATTAAGGAAATTCGTTTAGCATTTTGGATGGATGAAGGTTTTAGTTCAGTCATGGACACATCCAGCCATTACTCAGCCCTCACTCAGCAGATTCAGAGGAAATGCAGAAGAAATGTCCCGGGGCTTGGGGCCATCTGTAGGCCCATGGTGCGGCTACAGACAAATTTGGAAGAGGGGCTGGGCCCTTGTTCCACTGTGTGGGGCACCTCTCAGATGAAGCGTAACTGACACTCAAGGCAAAAACTGCCTCTAGATTTGTGGTCAGTCTCCAAAATTAAGACTCTTGGGGAAAGATTTTTTAACAAGGCCACAGAAAAAAGTTGCTGAAATACAGAAGGATTTAAGACCTAGAAATCCTGTGCTGCTAAAACCTGCTTGTTCCCACAGCTGGTGCTACTTAGTGACTCCGGGAGACTCAGCTCTGTTCTAGGCGCGTGATCAACTCCATTTCTGGCCAGGGAGGATGACGGAAGCCTGGAGGTGTCAGTTTGGTGTTTGGCACGAGTCGCTCTGAGCTAGCATCCACTCGGACTGCACGCTCCCAAATCTGGCGAGTGTGTGTATTCTCGCTCTGTGCTTTTTGATCAGGTCTCAACGTGTGACTCCGAAGTTCCACACTCAATTCTTGCCGTACTCCGGACAGCTGAGCTCCTGCTTGCTCTGAAGTTTCAGAATTTGAGGTAGCTTTGCTGTCATAGGAACTTGCCGGATCAGACTTCTCTGCTGCTTGTCCAGTGTCAAACAGATTGGCTCACACGATGCTGACATTGTCTAGAGAAACCGAGACCTCACCTCGGCTGGGTTTTCCACTTGTCCCCACACAGCTCAGTCTGCCCAGATCTGATGTTTGACTTCACACTCCCCCGAAAAGCGTGGCGTTGAGGGATTAACCTTTCCATCCCTATGTAGAGTTCCGGAGCGCAGGTGAAAGTTGCAAAGACAGCAGAATATCTAGAAGTCCTGGTGTAGCACCAAGAGTTAGAGAGTTTCCCGCTTCCCCTGAACTGAACCCCACCAACCATTCCAAGAAGCATGGCTTCCGGTGTCCTGCTCCCCAAACCTTGGTGTGGCACCACATGAATTCATTTCACAGGAACAGCCAATTAGGGATCTCACACTGCTGCGAAGCAATAAAAATTCCCCTAAACAATAACTACACCGAGGATCGTTTCCAAGACAGATTTTGTTATTTCATTTCAGGCATTCTAAATTAAGCCCCGGAGAAACATTTTACTGCTAATAAATAACTGCTTGTTGTAATATGCATTATTGTGGAGATAATAGGCTACATCAATATCTATTCATGTTGTTGTAACTGGGAAACAAGATGGGAGAATACTACTCTGTGGCCCAGGATTGAGAAAAAAACAAACGTTAATTTTCATACTGTCATGTTTGGTTTAAATTATCTATTCTAAAATATAGACATGTATTCACTTTTAGTATAATGAATTCATTTGTTCCTCAGCCACATTTGATTTTTATCACATTTCTTTCTAAAACAATTTTATATGATAAGACACAGATGAACAAAACAGTCCATGGCTTAGCAGTTAATAAATACTGCATTGAAATGCACTAAAAGTGAGTGTTGCTGGAATTTACAGTTTAGAAAGGGAGTTTTATGCAAAACCTTTAAATTTTATATCTTGAAGATTGAAAAAGTTCTTAGCTCAGCTCTTATGTGTGTTTCTTCCTTGCAGGCCTACATTTCAAAATCTGTTTTTATAATTTTGAAACTTCCAGATAAACACCAAGTTTTAACAAATATTATCAATTGTTCTAGTGGATACTCAGCCTCTGACTGCAGGATTTGATTTGAGTTTTTAATTCACATGAATGGACTGCTGAAAAATCAACTAGTTTCCCCCTATGGTTACATTAAAATTTAATTTTAAAATTAAAATTTTTAAAATTAAAAATTTAATTTTAAAAAGGGATTTATTACAAAATAAATTTGGGTAGCACAAGAATCATGAAATAATTGCTCTGGGAGGATCTAAGGTCACCCCAAGCCTTTTGCTTCCAACTGCAGGATTGAGCACCTCTAATGCTGTATAACTGAGAGAGGACTGATAGGAAGTGAGTTTGCCACCAACAATACAAGTCAGTTTAGTAAAATGTTAAATCCAAGCTAACAGTTGGCCTGACGATAGCCAGTCCAGGGAGATTTGTCATGGCTAACATATGTTAAACTATGCTGTACAAATTGTGATGTTAAATTTAGAAAGATCTTAAAATTGCTGAACTTTGTAAAGAAGAAGCTGGAAAAGCATCAATAGTTAGAAAACCCATTCTATAAGCTTTGGAGCTTCCTTTCAAACCTTAGAGTAAATTTTAGCTACTGTAGTTGTCCAGTACTCTTTATTAAAGCAGCCAGGATTTGAGGGGCCATCACTCAGATAAAAGGGATACTGAAGAAAGTTCAAACTTTGGCATCTTTTTTTTTTTTTTTCAGCATTTAGTGACTCTTAAGCTGGGATAGGGCAAATGCTAGGAAACTAACCAGAAACAACTGAAAGTCAGAGTAGAATTTTTGACAAAAGCTGAATTTTAGAAACTGCCAGAGAATTGGGGTAAATACTCCGGTTTTAATTTGGGATTCTTGGAGGACACAACCACCTCTTCAGTTTTCTTCCTTAGATAAAAATGAGACCAAGATGTATAATGTTACCAGGGTTACTAAACATTGGAATAGGGATCCTAGCCAGTACAATCAGAAAAGAAAAAGGTAGAATGATTGGAAAGGGAGAAATATTATTCTTAGAAAATTCAAAGTAATGTGCAAACTGTTATAATTTAGAAACAAATTTAGTCAGAGCACTAGATTAAATATCAATACAAATATCTTTTGTAGCTGGGCTTGATCCCCAACACCACAAAGAAGAAGAAAAGAGGAAGAAGAGGGGAATTTTTTTCTATTTCTACATAACCAATAAAGAATTTCAAAAGTAAATGAAATATTTTATTTTATTTCTAGTACTGGAGATCAAACTCAGGACTTTACGAGGCAGGCATGTTGCCACTGAGCTAAATTCCTGGCCCGAAATATATTATTTTATAGCATCAAAATTATCAAATGTCTGATACTACATCTCATGAAAAATGTTCAACACTTCTGTGCAGAAAATTGCAAAACATGAAAACAAACTAAAAGACCTAAGGAAATGTATGTCACAGTCCTGGGTTGGAAGACCAGTATTACTGAGGTGTCCAGTTTCCCAAAGTCCATCTACAGAGTACAGCAATTTCAATCAAAATCTCAGCTTATTTTGTGAGGTGGATAGTATAAATCAAATAGCTGATTATAAAATTTAGATAGAAATACAAAAGTTGAGAAATAGCCAAGATAATCATGAATAAATGTTAAATGGAAAAAGCCCTTACTACTATATGTCAAGACGAGTTGTACGATATTAATAACAAATCACTGTGTTACTCGCCCAAAGAGAGGTAAATGAAGAAATGAAGCATAATAAAAATCTGGAAACAGACCTAAATATAACGTCACTTGATTTCTGACCAAACGACACTAAAGTGCAATGGGGATTGTTCTTTCCATCAGTAATATTGGGGCAATTGAATAACAATATTTAAATAGAAATTATACTAAAATCAGTTACAAGCAGATTATATATCTAGGTGTGAAAGGCAAAACTGATAAGCTTCTGCAATAAAACCCTCAAGGAATAAATCTTCATGCGTTGGAGTTGGAGAAAGACTTAAAAGATATTGGCTAAAACATAAAAAGCAAACAAATCACAACTGATGCCTAGGACTGTACAAAGTTAAGAAATCAGTGGACTAACAGCAGCATTAATGAGAATGAAAAGCTGAGTCAAGAAGCGGAAGCTAATTTATGCAATTTATATAACCAAAAGGGAAACAGAAATAAAATATGTAAAGAACTCTTACCAAAAAGGAGAGAAGGCCAGGTAGATAAGTGACAAAATATGTGAACAGGAAATTTGAAAAGATATCTGCCTGGCAAGTAGACATGTGAAAACATGCTCGAAGTTATTATTTGTTGTATAAAGTAAAATCCAATCATAAGTTACCACTACACATCCACTAGACTAGTGAACATAAATAAGACTGATAAGGCCAGGCCTCGCCAAGGATGCAGACCAGCTGGAAATCGCATACACTGCAGGTGGGTATGTAAATCAGTTAAAGCACTTTGAAAACTGGTAAATCAACAAAAGCAGGACAGACTTGTGCCTTGTGATGAAGCAGTTTCAGCCCTTGAAAAGATTAGTTAAACTGATAAACGCTTCTCAAGACTGATTAAGAAAATAGACTGGAATTGCTATCATAATGAAAAAGATGGCATCACTTAATATACTTCAAAAATTAATGGTGAAAAATGGGTTCTTTTGAAAATTAAGATAAAATTAAGATAAAAGACTACAACTTTTCAAAAATTCACATAAGAAGAAATTGAAAGTAAGAATAGTCCTGTAATTGGTAAAAGTGTTGAATTCTTAACTTAAAACTCTGCAAAGAGAACTCTGTGCCCATTTGGCATAACCAGTGGAATCTATGAAATATTTATTACTTTGAGCAATTGATAGAATTAAGAAAGAATCCATTTGACCATATGAGGTGCTAGCTTATTCTCTTTTAAGGCAAATGGTACTATAATCTTGGAATAAGAGATAAAGAAATTCATCCTAGAATAAAGAAAATTACATAGCTATGATAATATGACCACGGCCCACTGATTTTCAGTATGAAAATCAACCTATAGGCAAAGCTGGAAATACTTGACTATACGTAGTAGAAGATTGCACTTAGCATCAGTTTTGACAGTGTGAAGCAAGAGCTATAAAACATAGAAGTTAAAAATCAACAGAAAAGGTAGAGACAATATTTTAATTTTTAAGGAATCAAGATACACTGTGGAAAGCTGATGAAACAGGAAATAGAAATTCAAATGTAGTATTGTAATTCACAAAGGTAATCAAGAGAACAAAAATGGTTACAGAACTGGCAAGCACTGAGAGAGGAGGGAAAGGAGATAAAATAGCAGAAATGTGCTAAATCATTGTTTCTCATGCCAGAAATCCAATGGGTAATGGTTAGAACCACATTTACTATTCAGCCACATAGAGTTAATGCCAGAAAAAATAAATAGAAATGGCTGATGAAGACAGCTAGAGGTCAAAAAGGGAATACTGGAGGGCCATCAATTTTCATTATTTGATTTTAAGAAATATTTTACTATATTACAAAACAATAAAAAAATGCAGGTGGACTGGCATGAGAATAAGAAGAAAGATAAGTCGAAGAGCCCTTCCACGCAAAGTACTTGCTTCTTCCAGTATATGAAGAAAGGGAAATCACAAATCAAATTAGAAGGAAATAAATCTTTACATAAAGGATGCTAGAACAGTTTTTAATCTATGGGGATATGCTCACCTCACATGTTGACCTGAAATACAGTAATGCCAAGTGATTAATCAAATAAAGGTAACAGTAAAACCATGAAAGTAGAAGAAGACAAACATGTTTTCTTATTTCCCCTTGGAAGAGTTTCCGGGCATAGAAGTGATTTTTAAAAAGGCTTCAAGGGAAATGTTGGAAAATGTAAAAATTGAAAGTCTTGCTATTGGCAAAATCCAATCTATATTGGCTCAAGGGGAAATAATGAATTGTGGGGAAATAGTTGCAATAATAAGGAAAAGGCTGTTACATAGACACCATGTTAACGAGTATAAATATAAATTTATACGTTATTTTGTCTATAAACTTTTAAAATGTTTAAGATAGAAACCACAAGATTTGAATAAAATAGACTTTCATATAGTGCTGGTGGGAGACCAGCTGGAAATTATTTAGAAAGAAATTACCAATACATATTACAAATTTAGAAAGATCCGTAACTCCTAACCTAGTTAATGTCTAAAAATTGGTTTTACAGGGAAAAAAGTCAGAAACTCTAGTAAAGATTTATATATTTTTAAAGTCAGAATGCTTAAAAAGAGAAATGGTGGTGTAACTGTCACTTTCACACACTCAACAAATATGTTTTCAGTGTTTCCTACGCTCCTGGCACTGTTCCAGGAGCTGGTGATAAAACAATGAATGAACAGAAAAACTTCATGCTCTTGCTGAGCTTACATCTTAAGGTTATTTGATGATGGAGGGAAATATTCAATAGATCTGTTATCATCTCCATTATGGAAAACAAAATGTGAAGAGAGGTGAATAGCACCAAACTTTTAACTGTATTTTTTGCAGGGTGGGATGGGTGAACTCTTTCTTGCTGGTATTTACTTAGCATTTTTCTACTTTTCTAACAGAAGAATGTTTTATTTAGCAATTTTAAAGAT
>NW_022900931.1:32358264-32407062 GCF_012274545.1 Fukomys damarensis | reverse complement strand
ATATATGTAAATAATTTACTGGGTGGTTATAGGAATTAAATGAAATGAAGTTTAAGTGCTTGTGCTTGGCAAACAGTAGTTTTTCAATAAATGTCAGTTTTCCTTTCCTTGCAATCTGAAGATTGATCTTTGTCCCTTGCTGTCCTCGCTCCTTATTATGGGTGGCTTGGTCTGTTGCCATCACATTTTTTGCATTTCTTCGTAGTAAGAATATTTTAACTTTTAATTAAAATTGCCATGCTTTTAATTAAATTGGTTGCCTATTATTTTTAGAGAACTATTGCTTGAAATAGCTCGTACCTGTGGGAGAGAGCTCTTTAGGCAGAAGCCCTTGCTAGAGCACCTTAAGTCATTCCATGGAAGGAGCTGCTCTCTTTACCATGGAAATTGATCGATGTTATGTCTCTATGGTTACTCTTCCTTACCAAGGCTAAAAGTTTCCAGTGTTAGCCTCCTAAATAAAAATGAGGAGATATGCTGATCTCTAATGGCATGAGCAGATCACTGGCATTTGCCAGGCTCCTGTTCCTTAGGGTGCCGTTCTTCCTCTATTGTAGTTAATCCTGTGTCTGGGTTGTCACATAAACCTCAGATTTTCAGGTCATACCAAGCAGTCACAAAATTACATGTTTGGCAGGGACCATGACATATATAGGGTATCTTTCTAAATTTCAATGATTATTTGGACTACTGCCTATAGATTATTTATATATATACAAAATATATAAAGTACAACCCCTCTCTTTTGGGCTGGAGCCAGTTTCTTGAACCTTGTTTATTGCAAGCACTTATAGATGTTTATTATATTGCAGCCTGGAAATGCTTGATTCAAATCAACTGTGTGTTGGTCAGCTTTCTGTCACTCTGTGACAAAATACCTGAGAAACAACGTAAAGGAGGACATATTTATTTTGGCTTACAGTTTCAGAGGTATCAGTTCATAGTCAACTGGCTCTGTTGCTTTTAGGCCTATGTGAGTTTGAATTTTATGGCGAGTGAGGAAGGGATGTGGTAGAGGAAATCAGCTCATCTCATGGTAGTCAGAAGGCAGAGAGAAAGAGAGAGGGAGAAAAGAGACCAGGAAAAGCATATAGACACCCAAGGAGCATACTCATGACATGCTCCCTTTGACCAGGCCTCGCTTCTGAAAGTATTCATCACCTCCTCCGCATGATGCCATGGAATTATGAGTCCATCAATGGATGAATCCACTGCAGAAGTGAGAGCCCTGAGGATCCAGTCACCTTCTGCTGTGGCACCGGAGACCCGCAGCCGAACGTGGGCCTTTGGGGATACACCATACCCAAACCGTGCCAGCTGACTGCCTGGAAATTTCCATGGAGAACTGGCAGGTCCTTAGGAGGGACTAACAAGAATTTGACAGGATCATCACTACACTTGTACACTGGGCAGAGACTTGGTACACAGGCAGAGAACAATAAAGGAATTTCCTGCTGTCCTAGGACAGCAGGAATAGCCATCGCTGTAAACAGGCCAAGCACTGGCTAGCACAGAAGGCTGGAGAATTGCGGCAAGATAGGTAAGGGTGGTTTTGAAGGGACTCTCAGTCATTTTTAGAGTATTAAAAGCCCCAATAGCTAACCTTAATTGAATACAATGTGCCAGGCAGTATATCGAGAGTTTTATCTGCTCCAATTCTTTTAAACCACAAAAATCCATATGATGTTGTTGCCATCATTAGCTCAAATTTACCTAAATGTACTGGGTCAGCAGTTTGCTCCCAACTGCTGCTTTCTTTTCACAGGCCATAGCGTGGTTGCCCTTTTGGAGATAGGGTTGTGAAGCAGTGCTCGAGGACACCACTGTCAGGCTCTTCCCATTAACAAGGGTGCTACACTTTGAGGCTGCGATAGGGAAAGACGCCATAGTACCAGGGTGGTTTGCAAATATAGCAAAGCCTACAGCAGGGATTTTACAAGCTGTGCATCTTTAGAAAACACCCAAACTTAGAGGTATGACATGCATCTTCCTTCTTTGTGTTCTGACACCTGCAAATACTGACCACTTCTTAAGTGGCACTGTGCACACTTTTAAATTTTCCTTCAGCAGGACCTAATGTTGAAAGCTCCTTAAAAAAACAAACAAACAAACAAAACGTGGCATGAAGCCGTCAGTCCTTCTAGTTAAGCGAAATGTTTCATCCATACCCAACCAGCCAGAGCTGGAATCACACGAGAGCAGAGCCTTATATTAGCTTTTGCCAAAAAATGTAGAGGCAATAATAGCTTTAATGATTAAGAACCATAGCAAAATGCAGTGAAGTATTGTATAAAAGGGTTTGAGCTTTGGATGTGAAATTAAGTCAGTGTTGGGAGCTTTGTGTTTTGTTTACATTTAATCTATTATTCTCCCACAGAGAGGTTTGGAGTATTGCAGAAGACATGTTACAAGGAATACTTTTTAGAAAAGAACAGAGTCATGGCACATTATTTATAACAGCAAAGACTTGGGAGTAACTCAAACGCTCACCAATGGAACCCTAAATAAAAGAGTGTATTCATGAAGTGGAATACTCCGCAGAAATTTTAAAAAACAACTATTGTTAAATATAACTATAGGGATATAATATTGAAATTTAAAAAATAGAAAGAAAAGAATCCATACTGGGTGATTCCATTCATATAAAGTTCAAGCATAGACAAAAACCAATCTCTACTCATTTTCCAATTATCCCTGTTCAGAAACCAGCAGTCAGTCTAGGTGCACATGTTTCGTGAGTGATCTGTCTTTTTTCTCTGGCTGTTTTTAAGATCTTTGGTTTTTCTTTGGTTTTATTGTGATTTTTCAAAAATATATCCTGGCTGGAATTCTTTTGGGTTTACTGCGCCTAAGAATTTATGTCTTTAAGCACCTCTGAAAGGCCTTTTTTAAAATAATGCCTCTTTCCTATTCTGCGTATTATTTCTCCACTAAACTCAGCTCGGCACGTCAACCCTTCTCACTTACTCCCCTTGCTTCTTAAACTCGCCACACCTGTCATCATTCTCTTTTCCATTTCCCGTTCTTCTTTCCTTTCTTTGTTCATTTCTTTGGGCTTATCTTTCATTTACTTTTCCTTCTCATCAAAAAATAGCCATTGAATTTTCAATTTGAATTATTATGTACACTTCAAGCATTTTACACGGCAATTCTGATATTTTCTATACCTGTTGTATTTGTGAGTTTTTTCCCGTATTCCAGTGTTGCTGATCAATTTTCTCCCCTGATGTCTTCTTTTCCTGTTTTAATGATTTTCCTTGATTGTTCTGAACATTTATCTGTGTGGGAATTTGTTAAGGACTGAATTGAAATTGAGTTCCGCCAATTGATAAATTGATAAATTGAGTTTATCCTTGCTTCTCAGGGCCACCAACCCGCAACACTTCAAATTTCAGCCTAACTTGAACTTAGATTTGTGCTTACAAAATTGGGGGATTACTTTCTCCCACCCCATTCAAAGTGGAGTCAAAGAACTTTCCTCTCCACCTTTTCTAAATATCAGTGTTTCCTTCCCATGCATCCATACCTGAGGTCTATAACGTTTATGATTCCAAACAATGAATAAGAGGTCCCCTTATTAGATTCACCACAGCAGATCGGACCTGAGCTTTATCTTCTATCTTTGACAGCGATGTAGTTACCAGAGCAGGAGTTTAGCATCTTCAGTGCACAGCTACATCTTCAGGACATAGGTCAGATGGGGCATTGGCCCCCCTCCCAGCTTCCCTGTGCTTACTTCCTATGGGATTCTGAATGTCCCTTAACTTAGTGCTAGCTCAGGAACGCATAGAATTAGCGGGGGAGTTTTTCGATATTAATTTAGTATTTTCATTTTTAGGCAGGAGGATCTTGCAGAGTATCTTATTAGCTGTACCTCTCTGGAAATAGGGTTCCTACGTCTATCATATAAAGAGTAATTATTTTCTAGTAGGTGCTAGTCCGAGAGTTTCAGTGGTGCCCTAATTGAACTATCACTTGGTGCTATGGGCTATGTAAATTACTATTTGCTATTAGAAGAAATTATTCTTTTTCTTACCTAACATCAGTGCATAATTAGGTAGGTGACAGACTTATTTAGGGGAATGCTTGAGTGGTAAAAGTCTTCAGTAATATCAGAATTACATAAATCGGTCCAAACACTCTTCACTATTTCCACTGTTGAAACAGTGGGAAGCTTGGAATGGGTTTTATAATGCAATCATTCTTCCAAATGCATAACATGGCAGCAGTCCGAGCCGCTGCCACCATCCCAGAATGAGCAGAATGAGGCCAACTTCTACGGTAGCAGTCTGACCTGTGGGAAAATGATTTGTGGATTTATAGAGATGGATGAGGACCACTAAAGTTATTGTTCAAGTTTGTTCTGTAAATTATCTTTCCCTCTCCTCCCTCTTACTCCTTATGCCCTATTTCTTTCCACAGTATGTCATATTTTTTTTATAAAAGTCACTGGCTTGGAAATTCCATTTAGAGATCAATAACAGCATTCATAAGTGAAGCAAGATAAAGCAACACATCCAAAAGAGTTATTCTCCAGAATTAGAATTTTCTCTTTTATAAGGACGCTGTTTCTAAACAGTTATTCTACAGTTGTGACTCCAGCAGACAATCAGAGTAAGAAAAATGAAAATAGAAGTGTTTCACAATAGTACTTCTTTTTAGTATAATGTGCACAGGATGTAATTAATATTAATAGGATTCTTTTAATTTTCAATTTTTCTGGATATCCAAAAAATATATCCAGCTCACTTTCCACCCATTACTTATGATTTGTATTCTCACTGTCCAGATGAGTTGGGTCACAATGAGCTTTCCGTGTGTCATCAGCACTGTGAAAAGTGTCCCTAGGTAAGTTCAGCCTCATGTTATGGACATTGTTCTGGTGTTTGCTGAATTCTCCAGGTGAAACAGCTAAGTCCCAGGTAAGCCTCTTTATTGGCAGCACAGCACAGATTAGACCAAGTGGGTGCTCTTTGGGGTCAGACTTTTCCCCTGCTTCTACTGTACTTCCCTGAAAGTAAGACTGAGATGAAAAATAAGACTTAGCATAATTTTTCGGGATGCTCATATTATAAGCACTACTCCAAAAATAAGACCCAGTTAAGATGGTCAGCCAGATGGATGTATTTAGTACACCCACTGAAGCTCATGATGGATGGACCGAATTATAAAATAATAATATTAGTACATAAGTAAATATAATGAATAATACTATTGACATTCATGCTTATAAAGATGATATAAATTATAAGTACATATTTGTAAATAGCCAAGTGGGAACTGGACAAGAGGTGGATGCCTGTGTGAGCAGATGAACTGGTGGAGACTTCCTGCAGGATAAACAATCAGAGCACAGGCACAACACCCCAGTATGGTGCACTTGACAAGGAACAGAGGCGGGATGTCTAGTACCAGTCTTCAGACTCATTCATCCTGCATCGTAATGGACACACTTAATTCCCTGCTGTGAAATAAAAAAAGTTTTCTGAGTTTTGGTGCCTGCAATTTTTCATTGCTTTTGTGTGGACCAACATTCTTAACTGTCATCGTTTTTGTTGCCACTTCTTTCTCATAAGTCTTCAATTAACACTGGATTTAATGCAAGAGGTCATGACTTGGATGAAGGATCCCAAATGGGTTGCCAGTGCACTATAAGCAGGCTACCTGGACAAGAAATGCTCATTTAAGGAGAGTTCTGTTGCTGGACATGAGAGACTGGGGCCAATGTTTCTACAGGAAATGGAGCTGCAAGAAATTCAGGCCAGAATTCGGAGTTAGAGAGTTGTGACAATGTTCCAAAAGAAGATGTCATGACTATATTTGAGCAGATATAGATTTTTCTAAATGAATAAGTGTAGATTGTTGTACATTAGAAAAATAAGACATCCCTGAAAATTACGTGTAAGACCTAGCCTTATTTTGGGGGAAATAGGGTATTTGTAACCACCTGCACTTGAATGAAATAAACTCACGACAAATTCTGGAGCTGAAAGACACGGATCTTAGCTTTTCTCTTTTCTTTGGAAGCAATCACAAAGACATTGTGGAGGACAAATGTCTTAGTTTTGAGGCTTGAATGTCTGCTCTTGTACTCTTGAGAACAAAAGGCAAGTTCCCTTTAGAAGCTCGGGGTGTCAGTGAATTTTCTACATTTGACTTAATTCACCAGCAACAATTAAAGGATCATGACTGAGCTCTCCGTGTGTGAGATTGCTACATTAAATAGGCATTTGTTTACGTCCTTCCTCCTTTTTATCTTCATAAAACCCATAAAAGGCAGCTGTTATCACCCTCCTCTCACTAAGGAGGAACCAAAGCAAGAGTGGCTATGGATACGTAGTGTAATCTTAGGATGGAAGGGACCCCTACCCCACCTCTGTCCATGGGATGAAGCCAGTTTTCAGGCCCCTGATGTTCAGGCCTCTGGATCCTGCCTGAGAACAGGGAGAGACACGACCTTTGGTGTATGCAGGAGGCTCCCTGGGGGCAAGTGACAGCATCGCTGCCGTCAGAGGGTCACGTTCCAGGGGCCTCATCCAATGGACCCTGAAACAGGGAGGAGCCTGACTCTGACTCCTCCCTCCCCACCTGCAAAGAGGAAAAGAGCATCCTGGACTCCATGGTGTCTTCATCATTGCTGTCATTTTTCCCTCTCTTTTCAACCAGGCACTGAGAGAAAGCTGGGCATTGTGAGTTCGTTCCTCCTTCATGGGTCAGGTGGTGATTGGGCAAGGAGCAGAACGTCCAACAAGTGTGGAATTGGCCCCGACTGGCTGTGAAATTCTCAGCTGCACCAACTCCCTGAACTTTGTGCCTGCCCACTTGCAGCCTGGCCCGCCAGGTCACTGCACCTGGGGACGGGCTGGCCCTCATTCCCCTTCAGTCTCTGTCTCCCTGCTCAGCGCCTGCAGGGACTGAAGCAGTCACTTAAGTGTGAAGACGCTGCTCAACAGCGAGTGCCGGCTCCTGTAAACATTTTGACCAGGAGCTACACTTGTCTCATTCCAGTGTTTAATTTGTTTTTTTAGGTGTAGTTACCCAGCTGATCTCAGGCTGCTGTGTCATTTTGAAGGCTCAGGCTCGAGCAGGTTTTGTTGCAAGGCAGTAATTGTGGAGAAGGAAATGAAAATGTCTTTGACTGAAAGCAGCAAGAATCTCTCCCTGCTCATTCTTTCTTTTTATGAGTCTTTTAGGGATTGTCATCATCCCATGTGGGTAAGATTTCCTGCAGCAACTGGCAGCAAGAAGGCCAGGGTCTCTCCATGGAGAACAGGTTTACTGTGAAGGATGGGGCATCCTGAATATGCCAACTTCACTACTTTTGGCACAGATTTGTTAGTTCTCTCCGGAATGCAAAGTGGAAGTCATGGCTCTAAAAATGTTCTTTCAGCTCTGAGCAGGCTTTGCAGGTGATATGAGCTGGGAGCAGGGTCCCTAGGACTTTCCCTTTCGGTTTGCTGATACCAATCTCCAACATCTACTAAGCCCCGGAAGGCAGCTTCACTTCCATCTAGACAGGGACAGCGGGAGTCATTTTGGGGGATAACCTAATTGGTAAACCACTTGCCTAAGATAATCACACAAGGATTTGCCAATAAGCAATGGTAAGCGAGTAGCCCATAGAAATGCTTTAGTTAATTAAATGTTCTGGAAAATAAATCTGGCATCATCATTTGAACCAATTTCCAAAGAAAGGCAGTTCCAGACAATAGCAAATCTGCCAAAAATCCTGCAATCGTTCATTGGTGGAACTGGGGAAACATTCTTTGCTGTGAGCAGTGCTTCTTTCTTCCTGCACATAAGCACAGTTGTAGAAGTGGGCGACTGAGGTTAAGACTGCTCAGAACTTAGAGGTAACCGTCCAGAAATAATGATTTGATGAGGGAAAAGTTTGGGGACATTTGGAGAAAGGTAGTCAGTCATCTCAGAGGCTGCAATGGCTCAGAATGGGGCATGCTGGGTAAGAGAACAAAGCTGTTCCATCTGGATCAGAAATCCCTCCCAAGGCCCAACTGTTGAAGGCTGGGAGCCACCTTGTGCTCTTTGGGAAAACACAGAAACTATAGGAGTCCAGACCTAGCAGGTCTTAGGTCTCAGAGGCCTGGCCTCAAAGGGAGTCTTGGGACCCTGGTCTTTTCTTCTTTTCCTTTTGCACCCCAGCTTTTCTCTGCCAAATGCCCCTGCCTTGCCAAAGGCCCCAAAGCAAGAGGGGAACTGATCCCAGACCCAAACCTCCAAAACTATGAGCTGAAATGAACATTTTCTCTGTTCCATTTGATTATTTCAGGTCTTTGTGACAAAGATGGAAAGCTGTAGGAATGAGGTGATGAGTCCAAGCCTGGGGCTGAGAGGCAGAGGAGGGCAGGGATCTCAGGGGCTTCTGGGGTAAAGTTGGAGAAGTCACAGAGTCAGGACCCAGGAAGCCTGACACGGGGAAATGAGGAAACTTGGGTGGTTAGTGGGGCCCACCCTGAGCCAGGATCCAGGTCCTGAAGACAGCAGAGGGGAGGAGCAAGGACACTTGGATGGGTTCTGGGACAGAGTGCAGACAGGAGGCCACACCTGGTATGGGATGTGATTAAATGGACTTGATGCAGAGAACTTCCTGAACAGCAGCGGAAGATGCACGTGTGACCCAGAACACGGCTGACCTGGGATGGTGCTGCTGTCTGGATGGCTTCACACCAGGGCCGCAGGACCACTGGCCGAGAACTGTGCAGTTTCCACTGCTGCACTGGTTAGCGAGAGGGGCAGAAAATCAAGAGAACCATCACAGAGAAAAGAGCAAGGGCGCAGCTCCGAGGGGATTACAAATGCAACTGCCCACAGAGGCCGGGTGGGCATGGAGAGGAAGACCATGAGGCAGGCAGAGGTTCACAGTTGTAAGAAGAGGTCGAGAAGGTGTGGTGCTCAGATTCCAGATCTTGAAAACAGCACATCAATAATCTTGTGTGAGCTGGGACCAGACTTGACCTGGGGATTAGAGTCCACAGTTCCTAGTCTCCAGTGAGATTTAAGAAAAGAGCTCAAAGATTCAAGACAAAGATATCTGACTGCAGGACCAGAAACTCTGAAAGGGGACGGAGAGGAAAACATCTGAATCAGAGCCTTATATTGCAGCCACAGATGAACCTAAGGGGGCGGGGAGATGTCCGCAGCCACCTCCAGTTCCAGAGCAGACCACATGTGTTCACGTTTCCAGTAAGCGTGCAAAAGGACGGGAGGAAGGTGATATGGCCAAGAGTGTGTAACAAAAGGGCGGTGTACACCACAAAGTCAGAGTGGAAGGGCCAGGCTCGGATGGGACTGAGGCCTGCACACATGCAAATCGCAAGAAAAGGCTTTAAAAGCTGTGCAAGGGAGAAGGAAAACCAAGGGAGAGACCTGCTGCGCTGCCAGTGGCCGAGAGTAATGGCGACAGACAGACAGAAGCAAGGCCCAGTCTTCCTTCCCTGTATCCAGGGGAACATTCTTCACACCTAGCGTGCAGAAATAGAATCCCACCTTGTCAAACAGGACAAAGCCCATCTAGGAAAGGATCTGGCAAGATCCCGCTAGTCAGCTCTGACTTCTCCAGGGGAACCGGTCCCTTGTGTGGCATCACCCCCTCCACCCTGAGAGCTTCGCTGTCGTGAGCCACCTGGGCTCCGGTGTGGGCGGAGGGAGCCAGGTGAGAAGCATCCTGTGCACTGGCCCAGGCCACAGCCCTGTCCCAGAGCCTCCTGAGCCTCCCCAGCCTTGGAGCCGCTGTGTCCCAGCCGTGGTCCTTCACGGTCACTCTGGTGGTTCAGGGGGTCACAGTGCACAGTCTTGGACTTGCCAGGTCTGTGACCCAGTGGATGAAAGCCCCCTGGCTGGCCACCACCCCGACACTGTGGCAGAATCCCTCAGAAGGAGGCTTTTGCTCCAGAGTTTTTCTAAAACACCAAGGAGAACAAGCTGGATGTCAGAAGAAGCCCTCCACTCCCCATTCGTCATTTATGTGACTTTAGGAAAGTCGTTCGGTCTCTGCCACTTTCCCGTCCATAGAGCAGATAAGACTGATGCCTTTGCGTAGTTTAAATGGCTTTGTCATGAGGTCAGCTGAGACAGCATGTGGAAAAGTAACCCGTGAGTGCACAGTGCCGTTATGACAGTGCTCACACACGCCTAACTACCCGAGGAAGTTCATGCATCCTCACGATGAAGCAGGCCGTCGCTGGACACAGCTCGCCTAGGCTTCTTTCCTCCCATCACTGGCCATTTTGCATAACCAACTGAAATATAAAAGGTTCGCGAAGGTGACATTTAACTCTTCTTTATGGAAGAAACATCAGCCTTGTTCTACTGTTTCTAAGTAGTGAACTTCTGGGTGGAGGTGTCAGGGACCAAACTCAGTACCTCACACATACTAGACAAGTGCTCTCCTCCCATGCCATGTCCCCAGCCCTGTGGCTCTTTCTAGAAGGCGCACAGAATGTCACCTGCACCGTGTCCTGTGATGTGCATCGGTGCATTAGAACACAGGCTTTCGTGATCGGTGTTGCTTTGTGTCTCCCTGTGAAGCACATTTTAACAGCAGAGAGGACTGAAAACAGTATTCTGGGTCTTGGTTTCTAAAGATTATTCTCCACTAGAAGGTCTCTTTCCCTCTCTCTCTCCCCTTTCCTCCATTTCTTGGTCCTGATTCCTTTTGCAAAAGTTCTGTCTCCCTGACTCCTGTTTTCTATCTTGTGTCAGGAGGTCAGGGAATGCTCAAGAATGAGGGGAGTCTATCAAAGGGACACAAGAACTGCTGGCCAAATCTGGGACATTTTGAGCATCAAAATACACAGTGGCATTCACAGACTGTAACACAGTGTGTCAAAGAACGATGTGAGTCTACACTCAAACAGATTATTAAGGGACAAGACAAAGTTGTCCTTACAGTAAAGTCCTGGTTATCAATATAGAATGAAAGACAACATCATTTGACAACCATCACAGCAGTATTTGATTTACTCAGCAGCTGTCTATGAATGCTTAACCTACTGGATAAACGTTTGATGGCGAAGAGGGTATTTATGTAATCTGAAGTACCACCTCCCAGATCAATTCCTGATCATGAGGACACCCTCTTCACCAGGTGCAGAATGAGCACTTTCACATGGAGTCCCACAGAAAGCACACGGGACTCTGCCTTCAAGACACACACGCACAGCCCAGAGACTGTCATTCCTTAAGGGGAGGCTGCTGCCCCACCTTGTCCCCAGTCCAGTGGCCAGTGGATACTGTCACAGTGTGAGTCTGGTGACCCCACATCCGAGCAGCACCTTCTCGTGCCCCAACTCGGTCCAAACCAAACCCCAGGTCTGCCCGGTAGTCACGAACCTCAGGGCCTGGCCCTGTGTCCCGGCCTCCCGCCACTGTGGCTCTTGTGTGCTTTACCTGGGCCCTGCCGTGCTGCCTCTGCACGCTGCGCTTCCTGCTGGGACCAGGTTCCCTCCAGGCCTGCAGATCCTCTTCCCCGTCCAGTCCAGTCTCAGTGAAGAGGAAGTCTCTTCAGGCTGCTTTCCCCAGGAAGGACCTGCAATAGAAATTTCAGTTGTCTCTGTATCTCGGTGAGTGTGTGCAACGCTGTAACGCACATGGGAATGCAGATGTCTCGTTAACATGCCAATTTCATTTCCTTTGGATAATATGTACCCAGAAGGTTGCTGGGTCTTATGCAGGTTTATTTTTAATTTTTTGAAGAGCTTCCATCTGTTTTCCATAACGACTCTACCAATCTATATTCCCATTAATAGTGCACCAGGCTTCCTTTTTCTCCACATTCTTGCCAACATTTGTCATCATTTATTTATAAAGAATTTGTGACATATATAAATACACAAACACATTCATATGTAATGGAATATTATATAGCCTTAAAAATGAGGTCCTTTAAAAAAATGAGATCCTGCCATTTATGTCAATGTGGATGATCCTAGAATGTATTATGCTAACCAAAATTAACTCAGAGACAGAAAAAAAATACTTCATGATCACTTCTATGTTGAATCTTAAAAACCTGAGGACATAGAAAAAAGCATAAAAGGGTAGTTGCCAGGGCTGGGAAGTGTGGGAAATGGGAAGGTGGTTAAAGCATTCAAAGTTGCAGCTACCGAGGATGACTCAGTCTGGGGATCTAACGTTCAGCACGGTGACTGTAGTCGACAATACTTTATTATGTACTAAGAAATTTCTAAGACAGCAAGATGCTCTCATTGCAAAAACAGTGACAACCATATGAGGAGATGGAAATGTTAAGTTGCTCAGTTCGACTAATCATTTCACTACAGACAGGTGTATCAAACATCACTTTGTACATCTTAAACACAGTCAGACCTCTGTATCAGTGCTTCCACTGTGAGGATTCCAACCATCTGTGGCTGAAAACGTTCCTTTAATTGCACCCGTACAAGGACACAGATAGGCCTTTTCTCATTATTTCTTAGACCATACAACCTGAACACTATTTATACAGTGTTTAGATTGGGTTAGGTGTTATAAGTAATCTAGCGATGACTTTAAGCAAACCTAAGGTTTTATACAAATTCCATGCCATTTAATTTTTATTTTTTATTAGTACATGTTTGTGATAAATAAATACATTCATGGTGGGGAGTTGGAACGTGTGCATTTTGAAACTTAATCTCTTTTTTTTACTTTGATTTCCTCTCCTTTCTCTCCCCTCTTCATCTCTAGATTCCTTTCCCATTGCATCGCTCTGTTTCCCATAATCTATTTTTTATTACATACTTTAAGTTATCTATATTTTGGGTTTCTCATAAGAGAAACTTTGTGGTATTTAATGTCCTGTTTCTGATTAATTTCACTTAGTGTTATAGTCTTGAAGTGACCTGTTTTCATACAGATGACTTGAATTTATCCTTTTTATGGAAGAGTGGTACTCTATGGTGGTAAATAACACATTTTCTTCATCCATTCATCTGTTAATGGGCATATAGACCATTTCCAAGATTTAACTGTAGTGAATTGTGCTGCTATAAACATGGCTACTTTGCCATTTTATATAAGGGACTTAAGTATGTGTGGATTTTGGTTTCTAGCACTTTGTGGATATGGAGGGCCAACTATGTACAATTTTATTAATAAATAGTAAAACATTAGATAAGAATAAAATTGAGACTTTCCTCTGCTGCATTTCCTCTGTATCTGAGGCTTTCTAATTTATCTGACTAGTCACTTATGTTTGATAATGGTCTGCATCCCAAAGTGGAAGTTAATTAGGGGAAAATATCCTCAGCTCCTAGAACAGTGATGGTGAACCTTTCGGAGACCAAGTGCCCAGTCTCCTCGTGACACCAATGCACAGCGCCTTACTCCTTTCCGCATATACATATGGGGCAATGCTGGGCGACTTGTCTCCTGTGCCAGCAGAAGGGGCTGTGTGTGCCTGCTGTGGCACACGTGCCTAGGTTCACCACCACTGCCCTAGAACACAGCAGACACAATATATATTTTCTGAATGCTGAGTGAATCTGTATACACTGATCAGGTCCTGCTCCGTCACCAGCATGTGTTAGACAAGCAATGGAAAACAAAACAAAACAGCAACACTAAAAGCAAAACTAAGAAAAGCCCAACACTGAACTAACCAGAATACATTTGCCATGGCCCCAGCTCTCCTCCACCTGCTTTATTTGGGAGAATAAAGCAGAGCACAGAATGAATATAGCATTTAGCACTAAATTCTGGGCACTTTCTTGGAATACAGGCAGGATCCTGGAAAGGTGTTCCCACTGGAGCTAGAGATGATCTCTAGATGAGATGAGCCTGGCAATGGCAGGCCTTGGGAGGTCAGGAAGAGCCTGTGCTGAGCATGCTTCTGGGGAGGGAGTCCTCAGGGCCGCATGTCACACCCCAGTCCACCTTTCCTCCCTGTCCTGTCTTAGTTTGCATCCCCCCGCCAGCACACCTGAAGCAAGGTTTTGAGGCCATGCATTAGGGAGGAATTCCAGGCTGCAGCAGAGGCAGGTAGTCGGACAGGGGAGGGAAGGAAGCTGATCCTTGTGCACAAATGAGCAGGAGACCACAGCTAATCCTGTTGGGGCCTGCAGGGATGGCATGAGCCCCAGAGTGGTCTCCACGAGAAGACAGGAAGCTGAGAGATTTGCCTCTATGCCCGTTCCTCCTCTGCAGAGCACTGTCAAGCCTCGGGGGCACCAATCCCCAGCACCTCCGGCCTGCTGTGTGCAGGGCCAAGGGACAGCGCTGGCATAGGCAGCCACAGATGAGTAGCAACTGTGGGTACCTCGAGGCTGCAGACAGACTGGACGCACCACACATGTACAGTCTGCATTGCATAGTAAGTAGAAGCATGAGTGGCAGAAATCATAAACATGGTCATTTTTAAAACAGGAGTAAGAATTTCCTTTGCTGTCACAATGCTTTGTCCAGTGTGAAATTCTGTCCAACCCAACCCCTCATGGTTTGTAGAATTATAAGAGAAGTTGGCCCATCAAACAAGCAGGTTCATCATTGCCTTTGCAGCTTTGCCACTAAGCTATTCTTTCCTCGAATGGCTGTCAGTATCATAGAGCCTTTCTAAAACGGTGTCCCCCAAGAAGGCAGAATATGGGGCCAAAAATGGAACCCACGCCGCACCTCAATTCCTTTGCAAAGGCAAATGCTACTTGTGATTTAATATTTAAATTTGATTCCATCATTTCTCTTTTTCTAATTTAGCAAAACATTTATTGGTACATCTTAGATATACATAAGGATATCATGTGCAGGTGTAAATTTCCTATGATGATTCCATCATTTTTGGGCAAAGAAGTAAAGCAAATGGCACATGTCCTGGCTGACTGACATTTCTGAGATGAAGCGAGCAGCTCAAAAGGCCTCAGGCAGCGTTTGTCGGGGAGAGAAATGCCCTTGAGTGTGGGCTTCTCTTTGGACAGGATTCCGGAGCAGAAGGCGAGGGAGACACACAACGCCCTCTATTGTTGTGCCAGGCCAGTGGAGAGGCCAAAGCCCTTGAAATGCGCAAAGACTAACAACCCAATGATAGGAAAGGGGAACTTGCATCCACAAGGACAAAACCCAGGGTTTCTGAGGTTACTGCCAGAGCACAGCCTGCCTGCCGGGGGTGGGAGACGCCCTTGAATTCGGTGGATCTGTCAAAACCATTTCCATCAGAGGCAGCCCCACCTCCCACCTGCTGGTAATCGGAGAACACCAAGCCGCTTCTGGTTCTGGTGGATTCTTCTCCAGCCCTGGACCTGCCTGGAATGCAACTTAGGGGCATCCAGCCAGGGCCTGTGTGTAGGTGATGGAGGCATTTCAGCAGCTGCTTGGGGGTGCGGGAGCCACACATTTTAATTATCTGGAGGAGTTTACCACAGAGTGGTGGTGAACCTACGGCCTGAGTGCCGCAGCGGGTTGTTTGTTTCATTGAGAGTTCTAAAAGGTTCGCCATCACTGCCATAGAGTCTAGCCACCCACCTGCCTCCAAGAAAAGTGCCTCAAAAGGAGCCTTTATGGTCCTGTGTTGGACAGTTTGCTGAATTAGGGCAGGTTACTTAATCTAAGAGGAGGAAAAGGGTAAGCGAAGAAAACATTTCTGATTCTCACTTGGCCAGGTCCAGATCAGGAAGCCCCTCCTGTCTGCAGAGTTCTGCACCCCAGGCCTTGTCAGCCCATCACAGACACCAGCCTGCTCTTTCTTACCCTGTCACCTTCATTCAGCCCGCCATCATTTCATCTCACCAGGCCTCAGGGAAGCCCATCTTGTGAGACGGATGGAGAGGCATTCAAGGGCACACAGCTGGCAAGTTCAAGGCTGAGAGTCAAAGCCTCAAATTTGGGGCATTTGTCTCCAAACCACAGGTTCTTTCCATTTCACTCCTGTGCCCTCCTCCCAGCCATCCACAGAAACAACTGTCAGGGTGCAAACTGTTTCACATATCAGTAGGGAAGTGTGTAAATTCACCCTGACTCATTCCCACTGGATTATCTTACTCAAGGCAGTTCCAACGTGGGGATCAATTTCTGGGTGGGAAAAAGGAGGAGGAGGAAGAGGAAGATGAGGGCTACACTATTCCCTAAGCATGCACCAAGTCACTAAGCTAAGCAATTAATAAACACTTTTTTAATTGGTCCTTTAAACCACAACATGACTTCCATAGATGTGAAAGCTAGAGTTTGGTTAAATACCACACTCTAGATAGGTGGCAAAGCCACTGAGGGGCAACCTTCTGGTTCAGACTCACCAGGGTGCTCTTGACTTTACCACCTTCCCTTTGGTAGCAAGAAGTTCTTTGGGGCACATAAGTCCCTCCCCTAGGCAGCTACCTCTTCTCAGCTTGCAAAAGTCCCTCTGCTAAGGAAGCACAGTGAGAGGCTGGGGACAGTCCCAAATGCTTGCTGGTGTCTTCATGAACTAAGAGCGGCTATCACTTGTCCCCCAGGGCTCCACCTTGGTCACTTATAGAGTCTGATTAATAGGTTCCAGTGTACAAGCCACAAGGGCTGGAGACAGAATTGGTGGTTGAATCATTAGTCCATTGCTTCTGCCACAGACAAGGCAGGTGGTAAAGGTAAATTTGGTTCAACAGACACCTGTTCAGAAACAAGATACCATTTGCTTTGGTTTGGAGGAGTCTGTGCTCATTCTGGAGGGGACTTGAAAATGGGTTTGATTGAGTTGGCCTCACATGCTACAGGGAAGCATGCTATCTGTGAAACCGGGTAGGAAGGCAGTGTAGACAGCTTTGCAGAATGCTGCTTCAGCCCAGTGGCTGCTGGCTGCGGACTCCACGCAGAGTCCCTTCCTGGTCCATCTTGTGCTGTCACACAGGACACAAAGCCGCTAGCTTTTGGTAATGACAGGGAGTCACGTGACATCAATTGAAAGCACCACACTAACCTGCAGATGGTAGAAACGACCAAGGCGTGTCCTTCTCAGCGCCTCACTTTGAATGTTACCCGACTTTAAAGGTTATGTTCACAATTGGTGTCTTGTCAGATACAGTTCAAATCTTCTCCTCCTTGGTGTGCACCCCAGTACAGAGAAGCTGGCTCATGACATCCCGGGGCGTGAACCTGAACAGTGACTCATTCACTTCATGGGAAATATGGGTATTTCTCCCTGTTTGGCACAGACAGACACACAGAGTCCAGGGAGTCCACACCCTCACCTCCCTCCCTTCCTCGGCAGTGGCTGGGCACCATTTTCTTTCCTGGGAGAAGAGGAGAGAACCCTCCCTGGTTGAGCATGATTTATGGGCCTTGTACTGTGTGGGATGCTTTCCACACAACCTCATTCCTTATTCCTATAGAAATCCATGCAGAAATCCCTTGACCTGGGGATTATTCCCACTGTCCAAACTGAGAAAGATTAAGCAACTTATCCTAGGTCACACAGCTAAAAAGTGGAACTAGGACTCAAACCCAGACCTTTTGGACTATATTCCCATCCTACTTATAGGCTTTCTTAAATCTCTAACCCAGAAAGTAATCTGTCCCCACACACCTCATGGCCCGCTGGTTTGTGCCAAGCCCAAGGGAGGTGAATGAATGAATGAGTCTTTTGAGTGAATACTCACTCGGCCATAAGCTTCTCTGTGAATCCCCACCTCAGATCATTGATCCATGTCCCTGTTCCAAGTCCCCCTCCCAGACTGTTGCCCACACCACACAGTTACTTTCGTGTAGGGTTTCAATGGACTTTAGTGCATTCTTTTCCACCCCTTTGTCCCTCAGCTGAATCTTTTGGGTTCATCTGCTTTAGTCCCACTATCCAGGTCCAAGCTGACTAGATTTCAGACCTGGAAAAACTCCAAATCTGCAGGTCCAGAAATACATTATGAAATCAACAAGGGTATGAGACGATTATAATCCTGAGGCTATTAATATACAATGAATGGAATTCCTAACACACACTGTTGCTGGTCAACTGTCATGAAGCATCATTCACACACTCTAGAGCTACAGAGACTTTTGAGTACAAGGTGTCTACCACACAGACCCTGGATTTGTCCTCAGCACCTTGTCTGATGCCCTGGAAAACCTCAGTATCCATCTCCCACTATTACAGTCTATTATTCAGGCACACTGATTTGATCAAAATCTTGATTTTCTGTAGCAGGGCACAGTGGCTTGTGCCTATAATCCCAGCACTCTGACTGGCTGAGTGGGGAAGATCCCAAGTTTGAATCCAGACTAGGCAACTTAGTGACTGAGACCACATCTCAGTTTAAAGGGAGATTGGAGACGTAGCTCAGTTAGAAGATCATGGGCTCAATCCCCCCAAAATATTCCCAAAATTCCAGTTTCCCATCCCAAAGTGTTCTCTAAGTCCAAAATTAATTCAAGTTTCTGCAGAAACATGTCTTTTCTTTCAAAGTAACAGAAAAGATTGCTCACTTAGGCAGCGCTTATGCAGAGTAACAGAAAGAAAAATATCCTCTCTGCTCATGGCCCCAGTTAGCTAACATTTCCTTGTGAGAGTGACACAGCTGTGTCTAGGTATCCCCCTACAGCCTCATGTGGTCTGAGGGGGCGTTTTCAGAGGTGGCTGAATTTAGAGTGTGTCATTGATTCATGGTGCAATGCTAGGCTTGAGGGCCCTAGGATTTAGGCTGTGGGTTTTGCCTGCCCAAAGAAGTCTGAATAAGGTAAAAGGGGCAGAAACACTTCTCTTGTTGCTTTTGCCAACTTCCGAACACCATGACCTGTTACCCCTCTGCCATGTGCCACCCTGCCTTGGAGCCAGCCAACTATGCACTAAAAGCTCTACAAACTGTGACCTAAATAAACCTTCTTCCCTCTTTAACTTTGGCTAACAGATATTTTGTCTCAACAACAAGAAAAGTGACTAAGACAGTATGGAAATGTGAATAAAGCTGAAAAGAGCTACAATTGCCTGACTACAAATGTTGTTGGGTTGTTGAAGCTTAAGGAAACGTTGAAAATGAGAGACAAAAATTTACTTGTCTTCACTTTTCTAGGGGTGTGCATTTTTACATATCAATTAGTAAATAACAATGGCACAAGGCAGTCCAATATTTATATTGTTTATTGGGCAAATGAAATTTTCAAATAGGATTTTCAAGTTGAACTGCAGCTGGAGAATGCAGTACTTTTCATGCTGTAAGTTTCTCCTGCAAAAACTCCAGTGATTTTCACAGATATCAAAAGAATATTCACTGACCACATCAGTAATTAACTTTGCTGCCATCCTTCGAGAAGGGTGAATTTAAGGGAAGATTATCAAAGGATGACAAAGACATTTAGGTAATGGTGACAGCACAGGATTCCAAGACTCCTTTGAGGCTGAAACTGTGTTATTTGGACTCTCGGGGTCAAATCATCAATATTTGATAAGTTTGAAAGCAGATGTGTGTGGCTGAGGAAAACTCATCTCTCTGGCCTCGCTGCCCACACAGCAGCAACAGAGATGCACAGTCCCGCTGTGGCGACTCTGAGTCCAGTGTCACTTCAGTTTGCTCACACACTCATACATCTGTCCGTTTATTCCTTCAAGGAACTTCTACCATTGTGCAGTGAAGGCGCTGCACTAGCTGCTGAAGTTTGTCAAGGAAACAAACGAACTCCTGCCCTGATGGTGTTGACAGCCACCCCTTGCTTTCTGTGGAGTTCATTCCAGAGCCTCCCATGACACCAAACCTCAAAACTTCAAACCCCTGAATAAAATAGTGTAGGCTGGGATGTGGCTCCGTGGTGGAACACGCTCGTGGCACGTGCGAACCCTGGGTCCAATCCCAACATAACAAGGTAAAGTGGCCTAGTATGTGCACATCTGCCTGTGTATTTCAGATAGTCCCTAGGCTGCCTAACATACTTAACATGATGTAAATTTCATGTAAATATTTGTTGTACTCTTTTGTTCAGGGAATAATGACCAAAAATATCTATACACGTTCAGTACAGATGCAACATTTTAAAATTATTTCCAATATGCGATTGAGTCTTTGGATTAGGAGCCTTCGGTACAGGGTACTGACTGACTGCATATTTTGGTAGATGAGAAAGTATACACACACACACACACACACACACACACACACAATCTATCATTACATAACTGAATAATTTTGTGTATATAAAACCTCAGACAGTGATAAGGGCCTGGGAAGTGTAGGCTAGGACCAGGGCAAAGGTGGAACCCTCCCACCGCGGACGGCATCAGGTAGAGCTACTCTGATCTACAGGGAGAGGGCTGGATCTACGCGAGCTCTGCGGGAGGACTGTTTAGACAGAAGGGGCAGGACTCTGAGGCAGCTGTCTGCCTCCCTGCTGCCCCGGGGCCAGAGCAGCATGGGCACAATGAGTCCTGGGTCCAGTTCTCATAGAGCTTTGTGGCCATCCTGGGCAGCCCAGCTCTGAGCTGAGTGGAGACGTGATCAGAGGGATGTGAGCTGAGACGGCCGTGACCTGACCCCTGAAACCTCAGCGGGCTGAGGCCGGGAGCCAGGCCTCATCTGGGAATGCAGTGCAGTAAGTCAGGCAAGAGAGGGCATCACATGCTCCTGGCAGGTCAGTGACGATGAGAACCAAAAATGGGTGGCTGGATTTATCATCTCGACCATTGTAAGTTTTTAGAATTTTGAAGTAGATCTCACTGGGTTAAAACTAAGCACTGGCAGAGCTGTTATTACGGCTCCTATCTCGATGTGCTTGCAAATCCTCATGTGCTCACAGGTGAGGCTTTGGGGAGGTAACTGGATCATGGGGGTGTGACGCTCCTCGGTGCGTAGCCCGCTGATGGAGGAGGTGGTCACTGGGAGCATGGCCCGGAAGGGTGCCCCTCCCCCCACTCCCTCTACTTCCTTTCCGCCATGCCATGAGCAGCCCTCCTCTCCCAGGCCCCTCTGCCGTGCCTCCCTGCCTTGGAGCCAGCTGACTGCAGACCGAAATCTCTACAAACTGAGCCAAAAGAAATCCTTCCTCCTTAGCGTTGTGGGGGTCAGGGGTTGTGTGCCGGTGAAGAGAAAGTAAGAGAGCTGGGTCCTTTTCTGAGGGCTCTGAGGGAGAGCCCATGTCCTGATCCTTTCTGACACATGGACACCGACCACATTACTCAGACCGCTGCCTTCTCCCTTCTTTTTCAAAGCCAGCAATAGCAGGTGCATTTTTCTCACTGAGCATAATTCTGATCTCGTTTCTTTCACATTGAAGACCTTTGTGATTACACTGGGCCCACCTGGATAATCTGAGATGCCCTCCTTCTTTAAGATCCGACCATTAATAACCTTAATTCCATCTGCAACCGCCAGTCCCCTTTGTCATGTGACATAACATATTCTGGATTCTGAGGATTAGGACGTGGACATCTTTGAAAGTCCATTATTCTGCCTACAATGGAAAGACAGCAGAGTGGGAAAGACAAGGCCCAGGTGTAGTCATGGGGATTGGTGGTCAGAGCAGGGTAGAGGACAAGAGCACGGGAAGAGTAAAGGTCCAGAATATGAGAGGCCAGACAGTCAAAGAAGCATGTGCAAGAATAGTGAAATCTTGGTGAATTACCTTAGCAATACGTTGTAGTCAGCAGGATTGGGCAAGGAATACATTAAATACAAGACACATAACTTAAAAGGTTATTTTATGATAATTACCAAGAATCAAATGCAAGGAATGCAAGAGATTAACCGCACACTAGAAGCCCAAACATTCAACTGAGGGCCTGGATCCCAGCAGTTTCCCACACAAGTCCAGCTAAAGACTTAGAGTCTGAGGCAGTGTCCTCCTCAAGTCCAGCCAGTGGCCTAAAGCCCACAGCAATGTCTCACGCTTGTCCACATTGTGGATCTGCACCTGGAAGCCCCAAAGCCCAGTGGTGGAAGCCAGAAAATCTATGCTCCTGAGATGAAGGATCTACACCACCAGGCTGAGGGATCCTCATTGGAGCCAGGAAGTGATACTCACAGTAAAGGCCAGAGCTCCCCCCATGAAGGCAGCAGCCATTCCCAGTGACAGCGAGGTCCCGAGCTCCTCCTCAGACAACAGCCTAGTTTGCATCAGGAAAACCACCCTCAGCGAGCTTCTCCTAGAAAATCAAAAGACGAGAGCTTCCTCCCCAGTTCTGTATTTATGGCCAGTGGTAACAATCCTCAGGGGGTCCTCCACGCCCAGACCACGCTGATTCAGTTCAGCTGGGGGTTACAAGTTGACCATTAGTCAGTCCGCTACACAATAGTACTGGAGAAAGTTATAATCAGTAATAAAAACCATCAAAGGATGGAGGGTAGTGTCCAGGTGATAAAGCTGTTTTCATCGATTAGCTGTTAGGTGAAAGTTGATATTGGAAATAAATGCAGCTGAAATCAGAGCCAAGGGAGACATTTTCTGTATTCTGCTTCTGTAGAAGATTCAGAAAAGGTAACTAAAACATCAGGGAATTCTGAAATGTGGAATTCCCCTATGGGTGTCTCGAGGTGAGCAATCATGACCAGAAAGTGTTGTTTTAAACTTTTCAACACTTTTAGACAAATATTACCTTTGCATTTGTTCATAACAACTGCGAGATGGAAATATTATTTTTTGCCTTCCATATTTTAGAAAATAAGAGATTAATTAATAATAAATAAGTGGAAATATCTATGCCATGCCCATTTAAATACTTAGCTGAGTTATTGAAGACATTATGGGGAATATAATAACCTGAATCTTGTAGTTACTTCCCTACAGAGGACTAACTTCTCGGGTCAAAAAAAAAAACTTGAAAATTTGATGAGCAATAAAAATGCTTGCCCTTAAAAATGCACATAGACATATACACAAAAGTTTTACATATAATCTTATGACATTGCCAGTTATCCAAAAGGCTAAAGAGGTCTATACATCCCTGAGTAAGAGCCTATGGTCTAAATGGTGAAATAAAACTACAGACAGAAGAAATCAGTATAAGTAGCGAGAGAAATATAGTTATGTGCTAAATGACCAATGTAGAAAAGTGTGTCCACAAAAGTAATACATCCCGAACTGGGAATAATTATGGAAAAATGGTATAGAATCTTGAAGAACTGAGATGATTACATGAAACGGAGGAGAAATGGTGCGTGGGGTAGAAAGAAGAGAGGAGTTGGGAATTAGCTGGGAATACCTGGGAAACAGTGATTACAGGGCCAGTTAGGCTCGCAGTGGAATGTGGGCAAAATGACTTCCGAGGGACATGTTTTTTGTAAAAATTACAGCTGTTGGTAAAATGTGTCCCCAGCATGAGCAGTGCATTAAATTATTATGAGTGATTCAGTAGGGATTTCTAAATGTGTGCTAAACACTTTTAGAAGGTCTATCTTTAAAAGAGAACATCAAAGCAGGAAAAAGTAACTTTTTCATCTTCTGAGTGAGCTTTTCACAGATCATATAACAGCTGGTCCAATCATATTTTTCCTGTAATTTTAATGTTTCTTTTTCCTGTTCTTGCCTCTTTAGAAAAATTGATTTATGAAGATAAAACAAAGACACTTCTTAAACTTGGGATCACTAATGCTTCCATTGTTTCAAGAGTCGATGTGAGATCCCAAACTCATCTTCTGATCCTTTACCCCCAACTTTATTTGCTCTCTGCAAACTGTGGGCTGTCACAAGCAGGGGGTCTGTGAAAATATCAATACAGAGCAGCTACTTTGATAGCATTTTGACAGGGGCAAATACTCTAACACAATATTAAATGAAAACCAGATGAATGGTGATAAATAATTCTATAGTCCTGAGTTGCTCCATTGGAATCTAAATCTGAGATGTTACAAATCCTGTGCACAACTCATCAAATGGCTGAATTACCCCGCAGTGAGATCCAGGTTAGGAATGTGAGACTGGAGAATGCCCAAAAGCAGGTTTTTCTGACGTAATTCCCCTTGGTGTTCTATCCAGAGAGTGTCCCAGAATCACCGGAGCTTAGACTCCTAGCCTCCCGAATGCCCTCAAGCCTGACTCCCTAAGGGATACAGAAGCTTCCTCTCCAGCACGCCTCCCCTTCTCTGGATCTAGAGATCGCCATAGTCTGTGCTGTGCCGGTAAAAGCCTAACAACAAAATTTCCAAAGGGGAAAAAGACTGACCTTAGTATTTGCCAGTTCCTCAGGTGTAAATACCCCTCCATGGCCACGTCAAGCTACTGACACTCATCATTACTTAGCACTTCCGTCTTAGAGACCTGATAGAAGTAACTGAACAAAGAAACAGACTGTAATAAAATCTAGTAAAGTGTGACAAACTGGAAGTATACATACCTTTCTAAAAATATAATCTATGCTATTAGAGAGTTTAGCTTACAGTAATGGCTATGCATAATCAGTTGGCTCTCGTAAGTCAGTAGATGCTATCTCTGACCCACTGCTAACACCAGAGGCCTTCCTGTGATGCCAGGCCCCTCAGCAGGTCCTGGTTCCTGCTCCCCACTGTCACCGTCCCAGTGCTCAGCATTTGTAAGTGAGTTTTATCTTCTTTGCTTCACCCCAGTTTCTCTACACTTTCTTCCGACAACAGACACTGCTCATAAAAATAAACTCAGCTGATTAATGATACTAAATAAAATAAAATTTTTTTTCTCTACCACTGAGATATACCCTGGTCCCCTAGAAGAATTGTTAAAGAACTAGGAGAAATACTTAGATGGACATTTCATAGAACTGGTGCAGAATAGACTTCCTAACCATGACATGAAATTTTGAAACCAAGGAAAAATATGAACACGCTTGGCATAATAATTTAAAACCTTTGTATGAGAAAATACTTCATTATAAACACACTAAAAGAAAAAAAATCACAGAACGGAAGGAAACATAAGTACCATCTCTAACAGGTTAGCAGCCATACTCTGTAAAAACTTACAAATAAAAAAGGAAACAGCAAAAAAATCCAACAGGTAAATGGGTCAAGGCTATGAACAGATAATTCATAGGCCCATAATTGCCAATAAATCTATAAAGAGGTGCCCAAAGAAATGCACAATAAAATGATGAAATACTCATTTCACCCAACAGATTAGTAAATATTAAAATACTTTATCATCCAGTATTGGGAGAGGTGTGAGAAAAACGTATCATTTCCACACTCCTGGCAGAAGTATAAATCTCTGAAACTTATTTGAAAACAGAAAAACAATATATCTCACAAAGAGAAATAAATTACAGCGCACACTCCTTGACCCAACAATTGTTTTATGATTTTATTTAAATATTTTAATGATCTAAAATATATGTGCGAAAATATTTGTCATGACAAGATTGTAACTGTGTAATATTAGAAACAATATTAATGTTCTCTAGTTGGGGCCTGATTTAAGAATTGTGATGTGGACAAACAGGGCATAGCTGTGAAGTGCGTGCAGGCCCAAGCGTGGAAATGCAAAGCTCTCCCAGTTACATCACTAGGAGGGGAAAGGTAGAAGTGTAATGTTTAGACGTATTCTCCTTCTTAAATTTAGCCTGTCAATGCCTACTGAGCCATCTGTGGAATGTCCATAACAAGGGAACATAATGAAATGTGTTCCCTTCCAATACTTGTCCCTCGATTTTTTCTGGGTAACATATATGAACGTCATGAAAAAATTCAAAAACTTTAACCTTCGTCATAAATGGGTTAATGTGTATGTTCATATGTTTGCTCAAAACAAAAATGGATATCTGTATGTGTGTATAGTTTTATTTTTTCTGGTAAAAAATAATTAAAACTGTTAACAGTCATTATTTGAGGGTAGAGAGAAAATTAGAAGATGAAAATGCTTTACTTTGTATTTCCTGCATCACCTTACTTAAAGAGTAACTCTTTTTTTATTTTTCATAAGTAGTGAAAGTTACCTTAGTTTTAGTTCTCCACAAGCAGACCTTGACCCAAGGATTTGCACTAAGGGGTTTGTTGGGGGGCTGTCTGATGTTGGGGGGTTGTCCGATGTTGGGAGAACAAGGAAGGGGGCTGGGAGGGAAGAAGTGAACCAAGTACGCACTGTCCAGAGTGGCCGGCACGGGCCTCTGGAAACGCTGTGGCCCGGTGTAAAACATACGCCTCAGAGTGAACCCCCAGGAGCTAAGGAGCTGGGGACGCAGCCTCGATGGGAAGCTTCTTGGGGGCATCATTCACTACTTAACTCAGGCTCTGACAGAGAAGCTCTCCTGTCCGGAGAGCCACCAGCAACGAGCTGGGCCAGAGGCAGGAGGTGGAAGTTGGGAGCTGTGGGTGGGACACTAAGCACATCCCCCAGAGACTGCAGCCACAGTGCCAGGCTCAAACTAACAGCCGAGACGTGCAGCTGGCCGAGCAAGGTCATGATCTGGAACCTCCCTCCTTGGGTACCAACATAACCCGGACCCTGACTGACAGCATGGAAGGGCAGATTTCTATAGCGAAATTGTTAATGTAGTGGAACCCAAACCAAAAACCGACATAAATGTCAGTCTGTAGGGAACAAGTTTCATCCTGATGTCCAGGTACCTGGACATTTCTAAGAGTGACCAGGAAAGTCACCACGACTGAGAGAGCGCGGGCCTCAACAAATGCACCGAAGGAAAGTGAGACGGGGCTGAGCGGCCCACTGCACACCTCATGGTTAGCAGCTTGTGCATCATGACCAGGGCAGCTCTGGCTGCCCTCTCCCTTCACCCCGGAAGAGCCCTCTTGGCAGGACTGACACCCTCCTGGCACCCTGGACTGTGGGATGGAGCTGGGACCCGCAGGATTCTGTGGGGAAACTCCTTCACAGTTCTCTCAAACGAGCTCTTCAGCCCTGTGTCTTGAATGACTTTCAAATATGAGGGGACAGTAGCCGCCTCGGCCCGTAGCTTGGTCCCAGGGCTTCCAGGCAAGTCTGGGGGCACCTGATGCCCAGTACTAGGGACTGTCAGTGGCAAGCAAATCTTTCTCTTGAGATGTCTTGATAAAAAACATCATTGCTCGGAGCACTGGTCAGAAGAAGGTGGGGAAGCCTGTCTCTAACATAGCTCCTGGTACCTTTGCATGTGACTTTCTAACTCTCCTCCTTTGAGTACAATGGGTTTCTCATGTCTTTCCCAAAGTTCACCACTGTATTCTGCTGGTAACAATCCGTCACCAGCGAAACAACAGTTTCTCCTTACGTGAGATAAACTTTAAATCCCTTCTCTTTCATCTTCTACATGGCTATCTAGAGCTCTGTGTGTTTCATAATATACAAGCATTGCCACTGTTGTAGAACTACATGAGAGCAACGATACCCCTGGGCATCAACTAAGAAGCTTGCTCAGTGTGGAGAGAGGGGACAGCATCACTCGCTCCCAGCTACGGTCAGGTGCCTGCTGCTCCCGTTGCTTTCTTGCTATAAGCTACAGGGACTGCTCATGGTCCCCATGGTCCCAGCTCCACGGCGGGATCCATTCTGGCCATGATGGGAACCATGCGGAAGCCATGGGCTCAGTGTCAAGAACCATTCACACACAGACACCCAAGACCTTTTCCTTCAGCCTCTGCTTATTTCTGGCTCCCATACTCCATGTTTGTTTTTAGCCGGGTCTCTCATTTCTGGCTTCCTGAATAGACAGCCTTACTTTGCCAGGTTTGCTGTATTTGTCTGATGCCAGCTCCCCTCGGTTCTGCTTCACCTCTGGACCGCCATAGTCCCTGGCATCAACTTCCCAGGGTCAACAAAGCTTTTGGATCTGCTAACCCAATTTCTGTCCCTGGGACTTAATGACCATCAGCTCTGCTGTGATTATGTGGCTCCTGGGATTTGAGTCAAGAGCAAAGAGCTTGAATTTTTGTTAGAAAAGCTGATTTTATGGGTTGGATCTGTAATGTCCTCCAGAGGATCACATGTTGAAGACTCGGCCCTCAGTAGAACAATGTTCATAGGTGGGAACTTTGCAGAGTGACTAGAGCCTGAGGGCTCTGACCTCATCAATGATCAATCCGTTGACAGTTTCATAATTCTGTGACCTATTGGGAAGTGATATAGGAGGGATATATCTTTAGGGGCTACTGTCTGCTCCCACTTCACAATGAGATGAATAACTTTCCTCTGCTACACCCTCCCATGTAATCTTTCTGCCTTGCCCCAGGCCTAAAGGCAATGGAGCCAGATCACCTCTGACTGGAGCCTCTGAAATCACGAGCCTAAAATCAGTCTTAACTCTTTCAGTGTATTTTCTCAGGCATTACTTCACAATGTTGGAAAGCATACAAATGTGGAAGAAAGGGGAGAGAAATAATCTGAGGTCCAAAGTGGGGAGCAGAACAGGAAAGGAGGGTGTTTCTGAGGAGCTCAGAAGTCTTTGTAAGAAGCTGTTGGGTTTGGGTCGTATAACTCCAACCACGACACACTGCTGACGAGAAAGTACTGCACCATCGTTGGAGACTCAAAGCTACAGGTGAAAGAAAGATAGTAAAATGGGACATAACTCACATACATAAAGCTTTGGAAACAAGAGCAGAGTTTGTTGCTTAGTCTGGTATCTTTCTTTGAAATTACCTACACAATCACAAATGAAAACCATGACCACTACATCTTTCAGCAGTATGTGAGCCTTGGTCACTTTTCCATCTCTGAGACAAAATACCTGAATGAAACTCACAATTTAAAGGAGGAGACGTTTATTTTGACGCACAGTTGTACAAGTTTCAGTCAGCAGATTCAAACCTAGACACAGTGCGGTGGAAAGGCTTGCAGTAGTGGAAGCTGGCCCTGTCAGAGTGGCCAGTAAACAGAGAAGGAAGGGACGGGGAAAGGAGGTGCAGCCTTCCAGGCCCCCTCTTCCACAGGCCCTGCCTCCTGACTGCACATTCTGCTCTGAACGCATCCATGGATTCATCCAAAGCCTTCGTGATTCCCAAAGCCTTACCTCTGGACATTTGAGGGTTTTGGAGGACATCCCAGATCTGAGCCATAACAATTCGAATTGCACTCAATTGCGTAGGCTGCTTACAAGGGAGCAATTTCTCAATATGAAAATGAAATTACATCATCTTTGCCAAGCAATGGCAGGGATATGAGAGAACACCTTCCACTTAGCAGACTGAGTGTGTTGTCTCTCTGCAGATTGGCCGGCCAGTCTTCCTTCACTTTCTCATTATCAAAGCAAAGCCTAGTCCCAGCATTGCTAGAAGCTCTTCCCCTGTGGCATAATTCCATCAAAGCAGGCTGAGGACAACTCCAGTGGGCAGCTGCCCCAAGATCCCCTTGGGACCTGGGCAAGGCCACGCTGGTTCGTGGAGGCTCTTTCCCTTTGTAGAAAAGGAGGGGATTTGGTGGAAAGGCTGAGGCCTCTGGACACTTTCTTTTGCTTTTCCCTGGCATGGGGCAGGTGCTTCGAGTACCCCTTGCACATATGACACCAGAGCATCCCAGGCTCCCAGCAGGACAACATTCCTTCTCCCTGACCTCCTTCTCCTTCTCGTGTTTCTCCTTCTCTTCCTCTCTTCCCACTCTTTCTCTCCCTCTTGCTCCTTCCCCTTCTTTCTTTTTCCTTCTCTTCCTCTGTCCTTACCTTGTACTTCTGCTTTCCCCATGTCATAGCTGCACCACCATGATACCACCCGGCACCCTGATGTCAGACTGTCACAGACCAGCATGGACACTTAGCCACAGGGAGGATGCAGCTGGTCGATGCTTGAGCCTGCTGATGATTGGCATCATCGATCCCTCTTTTTCAAGGCCTCTGTGGGGTCCCAGGTGTACCTCCAAGACGTTACCAATCAGCTGAGGGTTCTTGTTCAATTCATACAGAAATCAAAACTGGCAAAGTGTAGCTCTTTAAATGTTAATATCCTAGGCTTGAAATGCCAGCCACTATCAACTCTGAGGGCCAGCAGCTCCTTACTACTCGGAACCAACAGCGGCCAGCAGCCTGGAACTCTTTCTCACCATAGGAGATGGTGGGCCCTGGGAAGTTTTTGTTTCTCTCTGTCATTCTCTTCTGCTTGCTGTCTTCAGTATTACCACTCCCTCTGGTGTTCCGCTGCAGCATAAAGGAGAAGAGAGCTGAGGCTGGACTTGCTAAGGGTGTGAGGAGGGCAGGCACACGCAATGTCACACTTCCTGTTTGGTCGTGGGTATGGAAGGGGCCCCGCTTGACCCGACTGAGGAGGGCTACAGAGGAACACAGTTATCCAGAGAGGTTACAGGGCAGAGTCACCCGGGCTACATGTGCCTCCAAAGACTGTTGGAGCCAGAGCAAATATCTTCCAGAGCAACTGCCTGATGCAGCTGGGTCAGCTGCAACACATTGGGGGAAGCCACAGATGAAAAACAAAAGTACTGCTTGGAGAGCATCAGGTCTTTCTCTCCTATCTCAAATTCACTAAGAAGCCCTCGAGCCTTTACTGGGGGAAAACTTCATTAGAGACAGTGCTATGGAGCTTGCCCACCACTGCACAAACTGGTCTAACAGTACACTGACAAACGGTACCCCTAGTCCTTGGGCAGCTGGGTGGGGTTCGGGGCCCCCTCCCTTGTCCTGTCCCCACTTAGTCTGTCCCCCCCTTGAGCTGTGCTCCCAGTGACCACACAAGTAATGCCATTTTCTGTGACAGCCGTGCCGTGAAAATGGCTGGACAGTTGGCGTAAATGAGCGATAACAGACCCTCCAGTGACTGATCCCTGCGGAGGGAGGGCCTGGTTCTACCACAGATGTCCTCCTTCCACCCCCAGCTTTCCAGCCAGAAAATGGCCTAACTTGGCAGGAGGCATGGCAGCCCGACTGGGCAGTGCTCTGTGGATGTGGGCTGGACAGGCTTAGTCCAGAGGGACTGGCCACTGTGTGGGATTGATCTTCCCATAATTCCAACTGCTCTGGAACGCTTCTGCCACATTTTGTTTTCTCATTTTTGCCAGTGGGTAGATCTGGCCCTGTGGACATCATACCCTCCCCTGGTCTGGCTTCATGCTCAGAATTGGGACCCAAGTGTGGGAGCTCCTGACGGGGCCCTTTGGTCACAGAAGAAAACTTCAGTGCTGAACAGAAAGACTCCAGAAACAAAACCCATGCTCAGCTTTGGAAGGACTTAGGAGGCACCAGGCCCGCACCACACACACACGCGCACACACACGCACACCCTAAATGGAGGGATATTTTTACATTAAAATGTGTCAGATTTTCTAATCAAGAGCTAGTTTCCCCACTAGCAATTTTCAAACATTTTGAAAGTGTTAAATGGTGAGTCAAATATCTTTTTATTCTTATTTTGTGTCTAAAAATATATGTATGCATGCATTCCCCTTGGTGATGGGAATTGTTTTAGATGAGGTGGGTGTGCGCTTTGCACTGCAGCATATGATTACACACATTCACCACACACGTGCACACGGACCGCATATCCGTGACCTCCACCAGCCCCATTGCCTGTTTTGCATGATCTGATCAAGCTATCATTGTGCTTCAATTGTTTCCAAAGCCAACAAATGAAACTCATGTCAGGTCACTGCCTATTCCCAGCAAGACCTGGTAAAACCTTTGATGGCAAGTGACTTGTTCTGCGAGTGTTCTGCAAGGTGAGGAAACATGTCAAATAAATTTTAACTTGATAAATGAGGAATGCCTTCCAATACGAGTGGTACCCGATACTGAATCTCACATGATGATAACTGAGCCAATGGTTCCTTTCTTCTCCCTCTCCCCTCTGTCTCCCTGTTTTCTCTCCCTCTCCCTCTCTCTCTCCCTCTCTCTCTCTCTCTCTCTCTCTCTCTCTCTCTCTCTCTCGGATTATGGGTGATTATCTCCCAATAGCAAGAGGTTATGGAAGAGATCTTATGCATAGAGGAGGAGGTAGAGAAAAAGGTAGAGGAGTCATTCACTTAAAATGAGATTAGGGAGATGTGTATATGTGGAAAACAGTGCAAAATTTGGTAAGAAATCATCACCTGAAAAAGGCTGCAGCATGGAGAACGATGAATCTGTTTAATGACAATGCAATGTTACATTTCTGCAAAATCCTCCAAAGGAGGTGAAAAGCGAGTACTATTGGTTAGGTTCCTTGTTAAAGATGTACAAAAAGAAAAAGATTCCATTGAGCCAATGGGTAGCAGTGATTCCATTAGTGGCAGTGAAGGTGGCCCCACACAATAACTCTCCCCTCTTCTGTCCCCCTCACACTGGCCACAAAGGTTTCCAAAGGTAAGTGCAGGTTAATTTGCTTATTTTTCTTTATATTTTCTTTATTATTTTGTAATATATCACAGTGTTGTAATTATTTTTATATGAATATTTTAGGGTTATGGGATGAATAATCTGAGTTTCCATTATTTCTTATGGGGAAATTTGCTTTGATATACAAGTGCTTTGGATTACAAGCACGTTTCCAGAACGATTATGATCACAAACCATTTTACAAAATGTGCTTTGTCTCTGATTCCACAAGGTCCAGGAGGAACTCTTCCCTTCCACTTGGTGCTCTGGCCTTGGTCTTGGGAAGGATACTTCACCCCTCTCTCTCTCTGTGCATGGCCAGCATCCCTAAGCTCATGTCTAATGACAGTTTCCACGCTGAGGTTCTCCTAGCAGCATGGCAACAGCAACAAACTCACAGCACCTTTTGTCTTTAGCTTTATAAAGTGATGTGGCCATCACTCTCACCAGGACTTTCAAAGGGTCTTTTGTGAGTGAAGAGTGATTTGAAGGTGAAGCACTGAAATCCGAGCTCCTTAGTTGTTGTCCTTCATCAGGACCTATCTAACCAACATGACACCAGATTTTTCACTTCAGCTGTAGGACAATGCCAAGGAGGGCGGTGGGTGGGGAAATGGGGCAGGGAAGGTTCCAGTTTAGGATCTGACTGGTGAGCTATCACTTTGGAGAGATCACATCAACTCACTAGGTCCTATTCCCATCATCTTCAAAGTGAGGAGTTACTTCTTAACGGTTCGTGGTACTTCTTAAAATCCAGAGAGCTAGGTCTGCACTCCTCCTGCTGAATGAGAAACTCTGGGGATCTGCTCTGGAGGATGACTTTTAGCCAAAGACAATTCTGGTGAAAAGCTCTAAAACGGTTTATGTCATTAACTTTCCAATGCTGCTTGCTTGCCAGTAGAGGATTAATGAATTCTTCAGGGTTGGCATGTTTTATGCATTGTAGAGAATATTTGTTCTTCTGAAAGACGTTTTAAAGGACCAACTAACCCCATTTTTCTTTTGCTGTTTTTGATTGGCTATCCTCTATAAAAGACACCCTACTAATGTCCCCCATCAGGAAAAGTTTTTGAGCATTGTCTCCAATATATTTACTTTAAAAGTAGTTACTATTTAACATCGGTATGTATTTATACGCTCTACTCTGCTTTTGCATGTTATGTTAGATATTAACACATGATCAACATGAAATACGTTCAATAAATATTTTTGAAGAAGCAAAGCCGAAACAAAGTTTTAGGAATTTTATTAGTGATAATTTTGGTTCAATACTTTATGGTATAGAACACAATTTTCTATTGATTTTGAGTTCACTGTATTTTAATATTTATAATAGATGAGGATACACTTTTAAAAGATATGTAGATTCAAGTATGAAAAATGATTTTTAAAAATTATTTCCTGATAAATTATGATACTGATTTTTGAATTCTATCTACACCCATAATTATGACAAAGTGTCTTATGTGCTACTAAATTCTCACATTCTGGAAGTCAAATGGTTGTTAGTGCAAGCTAATCAGGACAGATGACTTAAAGTATTGCTTACAGACATGTTCAAAACATGACAAAATTCTTCATGTTAGAAAATTCTGTTGCTATGTATAGATGTAAATTTTTACATTACTCTTAAAAAATGAAAATCACATATATTTGAAATTATTTCCAGGTATCCATTCCAAAATGCTCTTTCATAACATGAATATCTTTCAAAAACAATTATTTTCTCATTAATTTTAATATTATTTTCTCTTTAACTTTATCCCAAATGGACAGATTAATGATATTTTGAAAAAAATGTCTGTTGGCTAATCTGTCGGCCATAGAAAAAGCCAGCAAGTTGGGAACATTAAACATTAGACTTTATAAAGCAACAATGAGTATCTCAGGTTGAATAATGTTGTCAAGTATTTTTCCGTGAGGTGATTTATCACCCTCTATGGGCACAACAGATTTTCACTGTTATTCCCAATGTCTTTAAGATTCCATTTTTATTTTTCTCTCAAGTAAACACATTGATGATGTCCTGTAGCATGTTGTGTATTTCAAGTTTGAGTTTTTCAGGTATTCTTTTGCTGTATCTGTTTGACTGACACAATGAGTAGATGTCACAGGAAGGAGAGGCCTGAGCGCGTTCCCTGGCATCTTTTCATTTTTAATTTTGTCAAACAGTTACTCAATGAGTGGTTATACACAAACCAATACCCCCGGTTCCCAGTTCTTTTTAACTAAAGAAATTGTTTACCATGGAGAATATATCTCTTTTGAATAAATCTGTTCTTTGCTAGGCTGCATAGGTATTTCACTATCATTATTCTTTTTGTTTGCTTGTTTTGTTTTTGCAGTGCTGGGGATCAAACCTTCACACATTTTATGCAAGTGCTCTACTCCTAAGCTGTATCTCCAACCCCATGTATTTCTTTTTTGAAACAGACTCTAGAAGCTCAATTAAGGAATCCTATTGGAGGCACCTTAACTTTCATTCATTCCGCAGTTTCCCACAGTTTATGATTTTTACTACTACTTTATGCTTTGTGCCTTCCAAAGGATTTTCTTGTGAAAGAAAGATTTTCAGTTTTTTACTATTGTCTTCTATTAATGTCGTTTTTTTGCTTCAAGATCCAATCCCGGATACCGCGTTACCAGTCAATAGCCGATGCCACATAGTGATCTTGTGAAGATTTGCTTCATTAAAACTAAATAGCTGTGTCAGCCTAGTTCACTGAGAAAGAGTGGACTGCAGGGTGCACCGTAACGCATTGACAGCGAGGATGTCTGTCATCCCCTCTTGTGTAGAGGAATTAGGGTTCTGCACTGAGGCCCTTTTTTATTGTACGTGAAATGAGGGAGTCTGGTTTGTGGACCTGATATGCCTATGAAATACTGGGGCGACTTTATTTCTTCCTTATTTTTCTTTTCAAATTCCCTGCCATAACAAATTAACAAAAGTCTCTGCTATTTGAAGGCCCCAGTTGGCCTGTTTCCCACCTCTGGAGGGCATGCACCCCATTTTCAGAGCTCTGTCCTATGGTGTATTTATGCTCTAGTTGTCTTGAGAATCTATCCTAAATTCCTAGTAATTCTAATAAGGCCTGAACTAGAAATGTGCACCATTCAATATCTTGTTCTCTCCTGGCCAGTTCCATGTCTCCCTGAATTATTAATATGTAATCAACAATCATCGTGTGACCCATGAAAGCGGTTAGAGTGCACAAATAACTTTCCCCAGAAGCACTGTCTCAGACGAGCCCTCAGGGCCCTGTGGGGACATCAGGTAGCTCTGGCGGGGCAGGAACGTGGGGGACGGGTGGGGGGGTGGAGGGAGGACCCTTCAGTCCTACTTCAACCCCTGCGCCTGCGCGGAGGCGCGGATGCTTCCCCCACTGAGGGCCGAAGTTAAATCCACGGGGCTCAGTGTCCGCACCCCTGCCTCTCAGCCTGCCCTCGGGGGTGACCTGCGCCCACTGACCAGGCATGGCAGCCGGATGGCCTGGCTCCTGTCTAGGGACAACTCTGACGGGTAGTTCCTGAGGGCTGAATGAGGCCTCTTCAGGGAACCTACTGCTTCCCTGGGGCCCATCCTGCGCCCTTGCCTCTCCTCCCCTCAGTAAATGTCCTGCACACCCGCGTGACTCACAATCTGCTTCCTAGTCTGGCGATGTAGCTCAGAAGTACAGCAGTTGCCTAGCGTGTGTGAGGCCCTAGATTCCATCCACCGCACCCCTAAAAAGAGAAGAAAAGAATCTCACTTTTTCTGAAAACAACCCTGTTTACATGTTTAGAATTCAAACAGCAAGAACGGTATGCTGAGGAAACACAGCAGATCTCATTTTGTGTGTGTGCACACATATGAATGTGTACACATGAAAATGTGTGTGCGTATTTGTATCCCATTGGCTTTTATGAAATTTATAGCACCTTATGTATGCTTATCCATGTGCGTATTATTTCTATTTTATTTTTACTTGTTTTACATAGTGATACATGGTTTGAAAATCACTGCCTAATATCCCATTGTACGAATATAGCATCGTTCTGGCTACCGTCTGAGTGCCGGCTATTTGCTGGGCACTCTTGCAATCTCTTTGTAGTTATTAAACGCGGATTTATTGAGTGCCCATTATGTGCCAGGCACTGTCCTAGGTGCTAGGGTCAAAAATACCTATTATTGTATGCTTCACTTTAAGGGACAGCTACTTCTATTATCTCCATATTACAGATGAGAAAACTGAGGTTTAAATAACTCGTCTACGATCACATGAGCAGGAAGTGGCAGGACCAGGGCAGCTGTGTCCAATGCCTCCGCTCTTCACCACTCTACTGCCCACGACCTGTCTTCCTGTGACTTGTTTTATCAGTGCCCTCTGAACAGCTGACACGCATTCAGGTGACGGCCATGTAAACAATTCAGTGACGAACCTCTTTTCCCACTTACCTGTTTAATTTTAAAATTGGTTGAGAAGGGGGAGTAGGCAAGCTCATTTTTAACAGAATAACTTGTCTGCAGTCCTAGGTCCTTCCCAAGACCATTTTGAAAGGTGCCTTTCTTTAAAATTAGGGTTTTAAGGAATCAAAAAAACACTACATTCCGTTCCTAATATGAAAATCTTAGGTTAAGCTTTTTAAGTACTTCCATGCCGGCCCTGCGTGTTAGAGGTACATTTGCAGATAGGGTAATACCTGGATTACCATTGCTGGCGTCTCTGGTGGGAAGTGGAATGTTTTTATTGAAATTGCTCGTTTGTTTTTAAAAAAGAAAGAAAAGAAAGCAGATCTACAATCTGGGTCTGGTTTTAATCACAGCACAATCTTTATTAGACAATATAAGGCTGAGAAATTTTTCATCTGATATTTCAAAAGAAAAATACATGTTCAAAATGATACAAACCACTAAGCTGTAGAAAAAGAAAGAAACAAAGAAATCCCTTGCATAAAAGAGAAGTAGGAAGTTCCAGAGAAATTTCTCAGGAAGGGGAAACCAGTCGGAATTGCAGTTGTTTCTTAGTGTAGTAGAATAGCTCGTTTTGTTGAACAGCCAAAATTCAGTTTAGAGAAAATTGGACCATCCACACTCAATGAAGTGAGAATACAATGATGCGATGAACATATTAAAAACCTCCGATGTGTCCCATGATCCATCAGCCCTTTCAATAAATTATTTTGTCTTCTTTGGAGGATCATCCTATTCTCCTCATAGATCCATCTTATATTAAATGATTTAATGCCTATGTAATTTGTAATGTCTCTGTAGACATTCCTGAAATTTCCACAATTTTACTTGATAGGACATTCCCCTAATTGGAAGGAAAAGTAATTTGGCATGACTTCAAGGCCACTTGCTCAGATTTTAAGGCATTTTCCTATAATGCTTTGTTACAGTGGGAATAATAAAATCTCTATCTTCCAATAAACTGCAAAACTATTAGTGAATTTCTAGGTAATATTGTTTAGTGTTAATGTTCAGTGGAATATATTTTTCATTAAATGTGAAAGTAGTCCAAGTATGTTTTATTCCAGGTGCGCTAACTTTACTGTTTCCTGGAGTGTCCATAATTTTAAAAGCAATCTAGCCTTTGTTTATGTTTTTGCCTGAATGCTGGCTTTCTTTTCAGTAGTCGTAATGATTCAATGATGGAAAATTTGAAAAAAAATGGCCAGAAAAAAGCCAAGAAAAGTACAAAGTAAAAAGTGTCAAAGAGACTTATTACTAAGTGATGTACAATAGACTTCCCTCCCTCCCAAAGCTCGCAATTGTAAATTTATTCTAAAATACCTCATTTAGTGTTTATTTGTGTCAACTTCATAGCATAAATCAAATCATAAAGATTAAATGAGTAAATCAAGCACCATTTAAAAATTCACCCTTGGATTATAGGTGTTTCTTTTCTTACTCCATTGTCTTGTCTCTTTCAAAGCAAGAAATTTAAATTTTTATGTGACTAAAATAGTCACATGTCAAGGTACTGTAGGATTTAGAACTTTAACCACTTGGACCACATTTTAATTTCCTAAATCCACTTGAGAAGAAAGAGAACATTGAATAAATTATCTAATATTTTCCCATTATTAGTCTCTATTTCTTTTATATATGTTTACTAGAGTGAATGCAATTACCTTTTTCCTGTTGCTTAAATCCCTTTATCTACTGAAAATGTTAAGAGAGCTCATCCATTATTTAAGTTACTATTTCTAACTGAATTAATACATCTACTCGAGCATGCAGGTTCCTAAGAATGAAAGTCCATACAGATTTTTGGCTTCATGCCCATGTCACAATCTCTGCGTAGATACTTAATAGTGAAAGCACATTGCCCCAAATAGCAGGTTTTCATATTAATGACAATAGTGTAAAAAATACCATAAGAAAAAGAAAAATTCAAATATTTTTAGCCAAAGGATATTTTCCTAGTTGAAGAGTCCTTTCTTACTTACTTGCTTAATTCTCTAGGGCTTAGAGAAAGCTTAGAGTGGGAATCCCAAGTTTTGAGAAGTTTTGAGATCTGCTTTATACATTCAGGCTGATATATAGACTGCCGTGTGCATTTTTAGTGTAAAAATGAAGGATTTGGTATTTTCTTCATTTTCAGCCCAACCTCACCCTGCCACTACTTTGAGTTGTCCCAACTTCAGTGTCTTGGGGCCTGACCCTCGAGTTTTGTTTTGTTTTTCACTCTGCCCAGAGGCTGTGACAGCGGGGGAGGAGAGGGAGTACAAGAGAACTAAGGACAGTCCCATTCAGAAAGTCAGGGAATGGGAAGCTTGTGGGGAAATAATATGTTACTTGCCCCTTGTCAAAGCTGCACTCATGGTGTGTTTAATCTGTAACGACACACTTTAGGAGAAGCCATTCATTTTAAAGAGTGACATGTCTGTTACGGCTTGTGTGTCACAACCTTCTGTAAGTGCGGAATGAAACCACATTCACATAAATAGTTTGCACTTCTTTTTAAAATTAATTTTTATTTTTTACATGGTGGGGACTAAGAGGAAAAAACTGATAATCGTAATTGTCCTGCTCTGTACCGAGACTCTGCTGCTTCGCATTTAACTTGATGTCTGGTTTGAGATATTGTCCCCAGAAGGATTGTGTAAAGATCTTCAGTTGTTAATTGGGAGCTAATGAGAGCCTGAAGGCCCTCATTTACTCTGATTAACTTATTCAAAAATTATTTACTGAGCCTGTACTGTGTGTCAAGCTCTCTTAGACCCAGGGGAAGAGGGCTGAGTAGAGTGAGCTTGGTCCTTCCCTTGGGAGATTCTGGGCTTCTGACTGGACTGCCAACATATTTGTAAAAATTATTTTAAAAACAATGATGGCAAATATGATTTCTTAAAGGCTTATGCACTAAGCCACTTTATACTCATTATTAATCAATTTTAAGTTTTACCATAAAACTATTTCTGAGGTAGATTTGAGAAAACTGGTCACATGATTGTGAAGCTGGCAAGTAGCAAACCAGAGGGCTGCCTGGCAGGCCGGAAATAGGCAAGAGTTCAAGGTGCCGTCTTATCAAAATCCGCAAGGCAGGCCTGCTGGAGAGAAATCAGGTAGGATCCCTGCGTTGCAGAGAATTCCTTCTCTGGAAAGCCCATTTTTATTAAGTCCTTAGCTGATTGGAGGAATCCCACCCACATTATCAAATGTCCTCTCCTCACGTCAATCAATGGTAAGTTTTAATAACATAAAACCTTCGCAGCAACATCCGGGCTAGCACTGGACTAAGCAACTGAGCACTCTAGGTCATCCAAGGTGACACAAAATTAAATATCACAACACTATTATTTCCCTCATATAAATGAGGAAACTCAGCTCAGCGAGGGTAGGCAATTTGTAGGTCAAACCATGAAAATGAAACAATATGAAGATTTAGCCTGTTTAATTTTAATGTTGATTCCTTAACCGCAAACTCTGGTTGATTTTGTAGATTACTTGCTAATTTAAGAAAAAAGTCCTAAAAGAAATGCACCCAAGCCTGGTTAATTTTGATTCAAGGTAAAGGTTCTAAAAATGGGATTGCCAAGGTGGGGTAGTAAGCACGTGATTTGCCCTCCTGTTTGTAACAACTGAAAACAAGGGTAACTGTGTTGGTCAGTTTTCCATCACTATAACAAATATCTGAAATAATCTACCTACAAAGGGAAAGGGTCTGTTTTGGTTCAGTCTCTGATTAGCTGGTCCATCGCTTTGGGCCTATGGCAGGTACATCATCATAGGGAGAGTGTGGTGAGTGAAACTATTAAACCCTGGCCTGGAAGTGAAGGAGAGAGAGAGGGGCCTGAGGAGCGACTTGGGGGTCAGGGGATAGCATCAGTTACAGGCAAGTAGACTGTTATAAAAGCCTCCCGTGTGTCTGGCCTTGTAAGCACACATCGCTCACCACTGTTGTGTGCACTCCTGCCATATGATATCACCTGCTGTGTTATGACATAGCATGATAAGACTCTTGATGGATGCAGCCACCCAACTTTTCAGCTGCCAAAAATGTGAACTAAAATAAACCTCTTTCCCTCATAAAGTTTCCAGCCTCAGGTATGTTTGTTATAGGTGTCACAAAACAGTCCAAAACACTAGACATGCAAAGAAACAGAAAAATATGATCCATAATCAAAGGAGAAAACATTTAATTGAAACTTACCTGGAAATGAGATAGATAATAGTATTAATAGACAATAGCTATTATATGTGTGTTCCATGTGTTAAAGAAACTGGAGGAAAATAGAGACATGGAAAATACAAGAACCAAATTCAAATTCTATGAGAACTACACTGGATAAAAATTACATCAGATGACATCAAAGCACATTAGGCATTGTAGGGAAAATAGTAGTGAACCCCAAAACATAGCAATGGAAACTAAATAATAAAACACAAGAAAACTTCAAGTCCTGCCTCGCAAGAACAAGGTCCTGAATTCAATCCCCAGTATCAAAAAACAAAAACAAAAACAAAACTTCAAGTGGCCTAATTAATGTATTTGTAATTGGAATTCCTTGAGTCAGAAAATTCAGGAACAAAAAGAATTTGCTCTATTTGAAAAGTTATCAATGAAAAACCTATAGCTAACAGCATACTCTTATGGTGAATGAATGAATACTTTCCCCAGAAGAGTAGGGACAAGACAAGGATGTTCATCCGCAACACTCTATTCATTATTGTGCTGGAGGTTCTGACTAGGTACATAAAGGAAAAGAGTCATTCATATTTAAAAGTAAGTAAAATCACCTTTATTTATTGGTGACATCATCTGTTATGGCTTGAATCTAGATGTCCCCCCAAAGATTTATGCGCTCATAGGTGAGACTTTTTGAAGGTGGCTGGATCTAGAGTGTGTGAATATGGATTAAGGTTGTGTGGTAACTAAATTAGTCCACTGATTGGTTTAGCATAGTTCTGTGTGTGGGTAATAGGAAGCCCCACCCAAGGTGTGAGTAGCAACAACAAAAGATGTGTAGCCTGAATGGAATAAAAGGCTAAAAGAAACTCACTGATGGCTGCTTTCTGCCTACCTTGCCGTGGACTGTTTCTCCTCTGTCATGCCCCTCTGTCATGCCACCATGCCTTGGAGCCAGCCATCCATGGACTGAAATCTCTACACACCGAGCTAAATTAAGCCTTTTATCCTTTAACTTGTGGGTGTTGGGTATTTTGTCCCTGAGAAAAGTAACTAAGATACCACCTATGTAAAACATCTTACTGAATCTACAAAAAAATGCTACAGCACTGATAAGTGGCCTTAAAAAGATTTTAGGATACAGACAAATATGCAAAAGTCAGTTATTTCTATATACTATCAATGAATAATTGGCTATTTAAATTTTTTAAAATTCCATTTACAATAGCATAAAAATTTGAAAACCTTGGAGGTAAACTTGGCAATATGTGCAAACCTGTACACTTAAAACCACAAAACACTAGTAAAAGAAATGAAAGATCTAAAGAAATGGAGTAATTTACCAGAATAATGTGTCAGATGACTTAGTCTAGCTGTCATGTTTCTCTCAGATTCATCTGCAGAAATAATGTATTCCCAACCAAAATCCATGTTCAGGAAATATTTTGGTGGAAACTTGACAAACTGATTCTAAAATTCATATAGAAATGTAAGAGTGCTAAAAAGCAACTTGAAAAATAGGAACAAATATTTTATATTGTCTTTAATGTTTATAAAGTACAGTAATTAAGAGACTATGGCACTGTATCAAGAAAAATAAACACATTAATGGAACCAACAGTAATTAAGAAGAGAGTAATGAAAATCAGCATAATACTGGTATCAAGATAGACAACAAAACCAATAGAAAAAAGACAGACTCCAGAAATAGACCTACACGGATATGCTCAGTTGATTTTTGATGTAAGTGTGAGATAATTCAGGTAAGAAAGTACAATGTTGTAATTCAGGGATATGGAACAGTTGGATATGTATTATGATTTGGATCTTAAATAGCCTACAAAGTTTCATATACTAAAGTCTTGGTAGCTAGCCTGTGGCTCTATTGGCAGAAGATGAAAACTTGAGGAGATGAGACCCATGGAAGGGGTAAGGTCATAGGGTGCGCTTAGAAGGTAAGTTGGGAACCCAGGCCTTGCCCCTTCTCTGGCTTTCTCCCTCCTCTGTCACCCTGACATGAGCAGTTTTGCTCCACCGCAGCTCCCCACCTCGGGGTTCTGCTTCTTCACAGGCCCCAAAATGATAGACTCAAAACGCCCTCATGCACTCATAGGTGGGGCTTTCAGGAGGTGGCTGGATCACGAGTATGTGATACTGGACTAAGGGTCTGATGACTGGATCGGTTTACTGAACAGATCAGCATAATTCTGGGTGTGGGTGAGTAGATTTACTGAAGACAGAAGCTCTACTCTGGGTGTAGTTGGCACCAACCAATAGGCTTGTAGCCTGGATGGAATAAAAAGGGAAAGGAAGGATTGCTGCTCACGGCTTCCTGCCTGCATACCACGGACCGTTTTTCTTCTTCCATGATTCCCTGCTTTAGAGCCAGTCGATTATGGACTGAAACTTTGACAAATTGTGAACTAAAATAAACCTCTCCTCCTTTAACTTGTGGATGCCAAATATTTTATCCCAGAAGGAAATAACTAAAATGTTATCTCAGGTATTTGTCACAAGCAACGCTAACACAATATCCATATACAAAAGAATTAACCCTGGTTCAATCCTTGTACTGCATATAAAAATTAAATCACATGTACCAGAGACCTAAATGTCAAATTTTGTGGCCTTTGGTTAGGCAAAAATACATGCACCACCAAAAAATAAAAATGAAAAACAAAGAAACCCAAAACCTGAGACATAACAAAAATAAACCACCATCTATATGACCATACAAGCAAAAATGATAAATCAGGATCCTACCACAAATTCTGCACAGAAAAGAACAGAATTGAATAAAGATTATATAGTTTTTATTTTTCACCTAAGAAACTGACACCCTGATCTAAGGCTTCTGCCAACCTTGGCACAGCTGTTTCAGATGCTGCTAATGCCTGCAGTTCAAGCGATTTAGCTCAATGTGCTTGTTAATGACCTGGAGGAAAGTGATTGGTGGTGAAGGAGAATTTGCTGATGACACAAAAGCACTGAGCTTGGTAAAAGCTGAGACAGACTGGGAGGAACTTAGGATGGGTCTAATAAAGCTGCTGCCTGCATAAACACGAAGACTGCTAATGCTTTACAAAGGTCAAAAGGTAATGACACTGAAATAATGTAAGCTCTTTATCATCTAAAGCATAGATAGTGATGGATTTAGGTTAGTCTCAAAGGGCAGAACACTTGCTGTAGGAATCAAATTAATGAAAAATGTCAGTAAAAATCTGCAATAGTCTTAAAAGATCAAAAGGGTCTGGGCATGTACTCAGAAAATGGAAGGAAAAGTATAGGAAAAGCTCTTGTGGATGAAGCTGGGCACCTAACAAGTGTTTTACTATCAGTTTTGTTTTAATGTGTTTTTTTTTTTCCCCTCCAGGTTCGCCAATCTTGACAATGAGTTCAGGAAGGTGACTTTTGCCCCAGCCCCTGAAAATGAATTGAGAGTGATCTAAACTGGTCGTTCTCAATGTGTGATTCCCAAGCAGAGCCACTTGGCAATTTATCAAAGATGCAAATTACCAGGCACCATCCCCGATCTACTCTGGAGCACAGCATTCTATATTTTAACAGAGATTCTGATTTTGCTCAAGTTTGAAAGCCACTAGGTTAAACCAGTCATGATCATTGTATTCCCCTTTGCCAGTGATTGTATTAAGGACAATAATTGACCTTCTTTTTTTTTTTTGGTACCGGGGATTGAAATCGTGTCCTTGCACTTGCACAGCAGGCCACTGAACCGCTGAGCTAAATCCCCGGCCCAATAATTGACCTTCTTGAGGTCAATGGGATACAAGTGGGAGTTTGCTTGAGGTTCTAGAAAAAGTCATTTTTTTGATACAAAGAGGAAAGGTATTGTAGCCTCTGGTTTTGGTTATATGAACACGCAATGTCTAGGGTTTCAGCAGCCACCTTGTAGCTATGAGGGGCATTCCTGATGATTAAAGAAGAAGGTGCCCCAGAATTAACCTTGGTACCATACAGTAAACCCCACTTTCAGTCACATGCTATTTGTTGCATCCAAAAGAATCCCCCCAAAACACCTCCCTTCCTTCTCCACTGTGGTACAGATGAAACAAACATGAAGGAAAAAACGTTCAGAAATAGTGAAATAGAAAACTAGAATGCAGATCTTATCCCTCTCACCAAACACTCGACAGCTGTATTCCCTACTCAAATTAAGTGCATTTTTAACCTCACTGCTTTCATATACTGTTACTATGATAAATATTTACTTGATATTTTAAGACATCTTTAATAACAGATACATGAATAAACATCAAGAGACCCTCCTAGGGTCAGCACTCAACCCATACAAACCAGGACTCTGCCTGACGAACATTTGAGGAAGAAAGGTTAGAGGCCTGCACATTCTTGATCCCAACCTCAGGAAGTGAAAATTGCACACAATACACATTAGTTTCCCATAACAACCCGTTACAGATGGGCCACTGATGAATCTAACCAACTTTTAGTACTGTTCTTCATATTACGAATTAAGTGACCACACCATAGAGGTGAATTTCCTGTCCAGGATCACTTTTATGAGAAATAAAATGCCAAGACAAAGGAATGGGCAGAGATCTATCCAGAGACTGGGCAAGAGGCATTTCTTGCTGAATGTGTCCTGGGTATCCTGGCAAAAGCATTACTGGGGCCTGGGACAATTACAAGCAAGAGGGCAGGAAGTGGGATAACGGGTCAAATAAATACCACCTTTTTGTGCACTACCTCAACTTAACTTTAGACAGACTTTTCAGAATTAAGCCCCTCGAATGACTAACTGCAAAAAGCAGATGGGTTTGTCATACGCCCATAGGTCAGGAAGCTTGGGCTTTGCTGGACTGACAGCAGAAAATGTTCCAAGATCAACTATCCTCCACTGAGAATTCCCCATCAGCTGTCAGGGAAGGCTGTGTCCACTGAGCCCCAGCCCTCTGAGAATGCGAAGGGGAAGAGAGGACCTCTCAGAGACGAGAGACAGACCTTGCGGGATGCTAGGGATCAAAGCCCGGTACCTGCTATTGCACTCGGATCCCTCCTGGAAGCCGGCAGCATGTGGACCCCAGATGTTCCTCATGGGTCTCCCCCTGGGAAGAGGCTGTCCTGTGCTGCCCAGAGCTCACAGCAGGTCCTGAGGAAAGGCATCCCATGCATCTAGCAGCAGAGTGGAGGGGCCAGGCTTTTCATCCAGGCTTGAGTCCTGCATTCAAGGTTTCTGTGTTTCCACTTCCTCCCCAGGAAGGTAAGTCTGCTCCTGCCTCATGACGCTGGAGTAAGGACGAAGCAGCACAAGAAATGGGAAAGACATTTAATTATGTGGCTATAACAGGCTCCGTGGCAAAAGCAAAACAAAACACTGTTGCTTGCTCATTCAAACCACTTATGAGCCCCAGAATCCTTTGCTGCTAGTTGGGGCCATATGACCGTGTTCTGGCCAGTGGAATGCAGGCACAAGAGATGCGCATCCCATCCTGCCTGGAAACAACCCCGTGCTTTCTCACAACCTCTCGCCTCTCAGGGCTGTATCCACAGAATCCAGCAAAGAACCCCCAAAGTCTAGGTAACAGTAAAGCCACAGGACGAAAGCTCGAAGGCCTGAGTAAATACACAGAAAGCCACCTGCCTCCTAAGATTGGTCACAATGGATTTTGCATAAATGAAAACTGTATTGTGCGAGCCACTCTGGAGCTTGTTTCAAGCATCACTTACACTACCTAATTCAGGCTTTGAGTAAATCCTAGCTAAGGAAATTAAGGAGGCAACTGGAACCTGGGAAAGGAAAAGAAAGGGAATCCTAGATGGCAGATGTTTCGAAAAGTGATGTAATTGTGGAGGTAGCACGTTTGTCTCCCATCCACTCTCTGGCGCTCCTTCGTTATTGCTCTTATTCTCTGCCTGAAACTTCTGTGCGTTTGCCTGGAGCTGGACATGAGGGTGAGTGAGCCTGCTCCCCTCCAGCTGGGCAGACAAGGAGGCAGTGAACGGCCCAGGGGTCTCCCTCTCGGAAAGAAATGAACCCACGCCGATCACCAGTGCGTCTGTTTTCTTTTTTTCCTTCGAAGACAACATTGGTAAACCACACCGGCCCTGCATACTGCGCATGCGCTGCTGTTTAATTCACCCACAGTCGATGGAGGGAGGGTTGCTGAGTGGATACCAAGTTGACATCAATTTGTATCAGATCAATAATTAATAAACATAAATACATATCAAATGTGTTTAGTGTAAAGCAAGCGCTACAAAATTCTTATTCCAGAGACCATTTTAGAATATTTTCATGTATAAAAATCCAGGAAGATATTTTTAGGCATGAATGATTGAGACAAATTAATTTCAAATGCTCAGTCTTGTCTTGCTCTTATTTTGGTGTTATTGTGGCAAAATATCCACAGCAGAAATTTACAGTTCAACAATTTCAAAGTGTAGAGTTCTGTGACATTACTTACGTACCTGATGTTTTTCAAACATTACCGTGAACTGTTCTCCAAACCTTTTCACCATCCCTAACAGAAACTTGGATATCATTAGACAATAATCCCCTATTACTGCTACTTCTCCTCAATCCCCTGTAATCTCTAATTTACTTTCTACCTCTATGAATTTCCTATTCTAGGTATTTCACGTAGGCAGAATCATAAAATATTTGTTTCCTTGTGCTTGGCTTCTTTTATGCAGTCATTTCCTTTTCCATGTTTATCCACGTTGTATCCTGCATCAGAACTTCATTCCTTTCTATGGCTGAGTAATATTCCTTTGTGTGCATAGACCACATCTGCTTTATCCATTGGTCTGTCGATGAATGGCCGATAATGGGCTCCCTATTTTTTAGTAATGGGCTTTCTCTTCTGGCAATTATAAATAGCGCTGCTATGAACACTGACCTGCACATGTCTGTTCCAGTCCCTGCTTTCAGTTCCTCTGGATATGTACTCAGCAGTGTAATTTCTGGATCGTAGAATAATTCAATGTTTAGCTTTTTGAGAAACTGCCAACTCATTTCCCATAAAATTTAAAAAACACAGACTGAACTAAATATTTAGAAGAAGGCTCTTGCCAAGCTATAGGATGACAGTGGAGGGACCGTATTGGCCTGAATAGGTCTCTTAGTCCCGAGCTCCCTCTCTTGATCAGTCATTACAGGACTCACATCTGGGTGACTCCTGGATATCGGGTAAACTGACCATGAAGTCAGTGAACCTTGTGCTTCAGGAGCACTCACTCACCTGACTCTTTTCAAGGTTCTAGGAAGAGCTGTTGCAGTCACCCATCATCCTCTTTTTTTCCAAAACCAAGATATTGTAACTAAGATATGTCAAGGTACATTTCATTTTAATTTAGGAGCTTAGAGAGAGAGACCGTACTGTCAAGCATAGCTGAATAACCAGTACTCACTCAGTGTGGGATGCTGCTATGGGCACTGTCCCCCATGGTGTAGAAGCTCACCGGCATTGTGAAGTGGAGGAGACATGAAGGGACCTGTCTGTGTTTGGATCTCGTGCGGCCTCCAAAGGCCTATATGTTTGGTGCTTGGTCTCCGGCCTGGTGCTCTCTGAAGCTGGTGGAAACTCTAAGAGGTAGGGCCTAGGGGGTCTGTGAGGGATTTGGGATGTTCCCTCTAAAAGGACTAGGGGTAAGACAGAGGCGGAAGGACTAAAGTCTCACAATCCCTTCCAACACTACCACCCTGAGAACCAAGGTTTGAACCTTTGAGGGACCTCATCCATACCATGGCTTTATGTTACTTTCTGGATCACATAAAGTTTGTGATATTTATTAGGTTTTTATAATTTGTAATTTATTTGGACTTCTGATTTAATTTTTAAATTTAAAAATTTTTAAATTCATACTAAATTTTATATGAGTAATTTTGGATTTTTTGCGGGGAGGTAAAAAAGTTCCTCAGAATTGTCTAAGCTTCAGTTTTTACAAAATCTGGATCTGTTTTTGTCTAGATGCATCAGATTTTGTGACCATCGAGTCACCTTCATTCAAACTTATCCTTTTGTGTGCTTCTCTGGGCATCTTAGGGTCACTATCTACAACCATAAAGCCTCTCAATAACCTTCAACCCCCCCACTCCCATTCTTTTTTTTTTTTTTTTTTTTT
>NW_022900931.1:32335697-32358130 GCF_012274545.1 Fukomys damarensis | reverse complement strand
TTTTTGGTACTGGGGATTGAAGTCCGGTCCTTGTGCTTGCGAGGCAGGCAGCAGCACCACTGAGCTAAATCCCTGGCCCTCCCATTCTACATTTAACCTGCTACCAGTGCCTCCTATTTTCAGAGCCTCTTCTTCTTGATTCCACTTCCCATTTGTTTTAGTTCTGCTTGGTTTTACTTAGTAGCCTTCTGTAGTAGGTTAAGTGTCCCCCAGAGATATGTCAGTCATAATTCCTGAAAATTGTGAATGTTAGTTATCCTATTTTAGTTCAGGCTACTATAACAAAGTGCTATAAACTGGTGTCTGGAAGTTGGAATTAGTATGTTCGATTCTGGAGAGGTCCCTCTTTCACTCAGCAGAATGCGGGCTTAGTGTAGCCTCATACAACGGGAAAAAAGTAAGAGTTTTGGGGGACCCTTTTAAAAGGGCACAAGTTCCAAAATGAGGGCTTCAACCCTCTTGACCCAGATTCATGTGTGCCCACATGTTCAACAGACTCACTGCTTGAGTACAAAATGGAACCAGCAGCCCCAAACATGGATCCCAATCTGAAGCCAGGGCATAACTCACCCAGCTGATGTCCTGATGTCCACTAGTAGAGGATGTCTTTCCCTACCTAAACCAGTTTACAAAATATGGAAAAGCTGATTGCTTTTTCTTTCTTTTTGGTTTTTTGAGACAGGGTCTCACTGTATAGTTGAGACTGACCTGGAACTCACTATGTAGCCCAAGCTGGTCCCAAACTCAGAGCGATCCTCCTGTCTCAGCCTCCCAAGTTCTGGGATTACAGGTGTGTGCCACCATGTCCGGCCTGCTGATTGCTTTTTCAAATGCACAGAAAATAACAGAATGCTGTAAGGAACATGAAAAACCAGGAGAACTTGATACATCCAAAACTCCTAGGACCATGAGGAAACAGATATCCATGAATTTCTAGAAAAAATAATTTTAAAAATAATTGCTTTAAATAATCTTAGAGGACAAGAGTGCACAGATAAACAACCAAACTGAATCAGGAAAAAAAATACATGAATGAAGCAAAAAGTTCAATGTAAAGAAAGCATAAAAAGGACCAAACAGAAATTCTGGAACTGAATAATACAGTGACCAAAATGAAAAATACAATAGCTCACTCAATCAAACAGAATAAAGAATGATGAACTTGAACACAGATACTTTGAAATTATACAGAGGAGAAAAAAGAATGAAAAAGAGCAGACAAATCTGTGCAGTTTAATAGACACCATCAAGAGAACCAATACATTCATGCAATTTTTATAAGCAGGAGAAATAAAGGAGCATAAAAATATTTAAATAAATAATGACTGAAAACTGCCCAAATCTTGGGTGGGACTGTGTCTTTTAAAATCATGAAGCTCAGAAATTCCCTAACAGGATCACCCAAAACAGGAACAAATGTACCATGACACATTTTAACCACGTTGTCAAGAGTCCAGAACAAAGACAACTGTGAAAGCAGTAAGAGAAGAGTTGTCCATATAAAGGAATCTGCCTAACTCTATCAATGGATTCCTTAGAAAGCTTGAAGACAAGGGAAGAGTGGCTAATAAATTCTGAAAGAAAAAAAAATCTGCCAGAAAGAATTCTACCTGGCAGGATTATCCTTTATAAATGAAAGAAAGAGAAATTCTTCCTCAGACAAGCAAAATCTGAGAAAGCTCATCACCAGTGGAACTGCCTTAGAAGAAATACTTTAAGAAATTCTTCAAATTGAAATGAAAATACGTTAAACAACTGCATGAAAGCACACAAAAAGAATTGCACAGTTAAAGATATATAGTAAATTACAGAATAACAATACTGTAATGATGTACACAAATAAATTTTAATTATAATATGATAGTTAAAAGACAAAAATATTAAGAATGAGTATATCACAAAAGTTTATTAATGCCCACTCAGTAAAATAGGAAGTAAATTCTGACTATAAGTAAATGAACTGTAGCAGGAGAGTAAATATATTTTTGTAGGAAACTGAAGTCAAATTATGAACTTAGATGATTATAACTACATTTTATGTAAACTTCATAGCACAACAACAACAAGTATAATACTGAGAGGACTCAAAGTGAAAAAGGACAGAATCAAAGCATGTTATTACCAAAAAAAAATCAAATAAAAAGGAAGACACCAATAAAGTAAGAAGGAAATAAAACAAAATAATAGAATAACAGACTACATTAATTTAAAAAATGGGATAAGTAAGTCTTCATCTATAAGGGACTTGAAATACAAATTGAATAAACACCCTAATCACAGGTGTATTATGGCTTAATGGACTAAGAAAATAAGATCTAGTGATTTTCTCTTTACAAGAGACTAACTCTAGATTCAAGAACACACAGTATTAGCCACACTTTTGTGTTACTAGGACAAAATACCTTACAGCCAAAGTTTAAGGAGAAGCAACTTAATTTTGGTTCATGGTTTCAGAGGATTCAGTCCATAGTAGTGGAAAGGTCTTCAATGCATGACATTCAAGAGCCAAAGAGCAAGAAACAGCTAGAGTAGGAGATGGTATGGCCTCATTGATCCACCCCCTTCAACACAGCCCTACACCCTAACAACACATTCAGCTATGAACTCATCAATGGATCAGTCCACTGATCATATAGTTCCCCATGATCCAGTCATCTTCCAAAAGCCCACCTCCGAACACATGAGACTTTGGAAGGACATTTTATATCTAAATCATAACATACTCACAGACTGAAAGGAAAAGAATGGAAAAAGATATTTAATGAAAATTTTAATAAAAACAAAAGAAAAATCATGGTTAATTATACTTATACCATAAAAGAAACTTTAAATAAAAATGTCTCTAGAAACAAGAATATCATTAATGATTTAAAAGCTCAAAGTATATAACAATTTAAACCCAGCATCAAAGCACCTTAATGTATAAAGCAAATATTGATGGATCTGCAAGGAGAAATTGATAGCAATCTAGTAATAGTGAGAAACATCAACATTCCATATTTAAGAATGGATAAAATATACATACAGAAAAGTAATAAATAACTGACTTGAACAACAATATAAACTAAATGGACCTACTATACATATTTAGGACCTGCTACCCAACAGCAGAAGAATATGCAGTCTTCTCAAGTATATATGGAACATTCTCCAAAATGAGCCTTGTGGTAGACCATAATACAAGTCTTAGAATCAGAGCATGGTAGTGCATGCCTGTAATCTCAGAACTTGGGAGGCTGAGGCAGAAGGATTGCTGTGAGTTCAAGGCCAGCCTGGGCTATATAGTGAGTTCAAGGCCAGCCTGAAGTGCATAGTGAGATCCTGTTTCAAAGAATAAAAATTAAATTAAATTAAATTAAAAAGTCTTAGTACATTTAAGAAGATCAAGAACAAACTGTAACAGTACATAAGATCCTAATGAGATAACTGACATTGTGGAATGGGAAGAAAAGGGCTAAAGGTGTAGGGAAAGTGGGAAGGGTGGGGGAAAGGTAATAAGGGAAAAGAAAAAATGTGAGAAAATGAAAAGATGGAAATAAAGTGTTTATAAATGGGGCGGGGAGGAGGGGGTGAAGGGAGGGCTGGGACAAGGGGAAAAATCAGAACCAAGACCTGTCATGTAGAGGTACAAGATCACAATAATGGATGTAGGTGAGAAAAAAAAGATGGAAATAAAGTGTTTATAAATGGGGCGGGGAGGAGGGGGTGAAGGGAGGGCTGGGACAAGGGGAAAAATCAGAACCAAGACCTGTCATGTAGAGGTACAAGATCACAATAATGGATGTAACTGTACTGTATACCTAAAATGTACCAATAAACTCAATTAAAAAAAAGACTATTTCAAGTATCCTTTGGCATTTATTGAACTAGGAATGAGTAAAAGTAAGAAAAAAGAAAATTTCACAAGTACATGGAAGTTATTCTTTGTTTTTTTAAAATTTTATTTATTTTAAAAATTAATTTTATTGGTACATTTAATGTATATAATATAATGACATTCACTGTTGGAAATTTGTACCCTTACATAATCAACCTTTGTTCTTATTTTTTCCCCATTCCCCTGCCCTCTCTTCAACCCCTCCCTTCCTCCCTATCTACAAAGACTTTGTTTCCATTTTTTTCATTTTCTCATATTAATTCCATTCCCCTCTTTCCTTTATCCTGCTCCTCTCACTTCACCTTCCCCCTTGAACCTTTTCTTCCTATTTCACATTATCTATTATACATTTTGATCCTTATTTACACTTTAAGTTCCTCACACCAGAGAAACTATTCAGTATTTACACATTTCTGCCCTATTTATTTCATTTAAGAATATTGACTCAACATGCATCCATTTAGCTATAAATGTCTCAATTCCTCATTCTTTATGGCTGAGTAGTGCTCCATTTTATTAAAAAACCAATACATTTTCTATATGCAGTCTAGAGTTGATGGGCAACTGGGCTGTTTCCATGTTTTAGCTATTACAGATTGTGCTGCTATGAACATGGGTGCACATGTGTCACTGTGGTATTGTTCTTTTAATTCTTTGGGGAAGAAACCCCTCAGGAAAATAGCTAGGTCAAATGGGACCTGAAGTCCTAGCTCTGTGCGGTACCTCCATACTTATTTTCACAGTGGTTGCATGAGTCTACACTCCCATCAACAGTGGAGAAAGCTTCCTGATAACCACTGGTTCAAAGAGGAAATAAAAAGTGAATTATAAAAATATTTCACAAACACAAATAATTATGTAGCATACCAAAACTCTGGGATGCTGCAAGAAAAGTATTATGAGGAAAGTTTAAAGAAACAAATTTTTGCTTTCATTAAATAAAAAAGAAAAACTGCAAATATCCTAACTTTATATCTGAGAGAGTTAGAAAAAAGAACAGATGAAGACCAAAATTACCATGAGGGAAACAAAAAGCTAGAGTAGAAATAAATTAAATAAAAAATTGAAAAATAATTTTAAAATTAATAAAACCAAGAGTTAGGTTTTTTGAAATAAATAAAACTGGCATTTTTACCTAGTCTAAATCAGACATTAAAGAGTAGACATTACCTTGGATGCTTCAAAGATAAAAAGTATCATAACAGAGCAAAAAGGAAAATTTTTTCACAAATTAGCCTTCCAGAGTTTGATGAAAAAACCAACTTATAAGTCAAATGTCAGTCCAGACTGAAAATGGTTTAGAATGCTCCACCACACCACATATGCAGGGCTATCTTTCAAGATTAAAAAAAGGGATATGACCTAAAGAGGCACCCCCATTGGCTGCAGTCACCATTTGCTTGTGTGTTTTGGCAATTTTTGGCATCTGATTGGCTGAAAGTTTGGTAGCTGTGAGTGGCTAAGACTTGGGTCTTTGTTACAAAAGTGTACTTACAAATCAGTTTAGGCTGTGGCTCCCTATGTTATGTAGGGAGAAACTGTTAGGTCAAACTTAAAACATGTATGGGGGTAGGTTTAGGCCAAGTTTAATTGCATTTAATAAGGGTTTTTTAAATAATTAGGAGCAAAAAAAAATAGATAACTTAAAAGAAATGGCTGAATTCTGAGAAAAATACAATCTGCCGAGAATGAATCAAGAAGAAATAGAAAGACTGAATAGTCAATAACAAATAAAGACGATGAATCAGTAATCAAAAACTTCCCAACAGAGAAAAACCCAAGTCCTAAAGATATCTTCACTGACGAATTCTGTGGACATTCGAAGGAGGATCGAACCTTGTGAGTTCAGAAACCTGACAAACTGTATTATGTGCATGTACCAACTCCCCAGGGTGACTGTAAAATGCATGTGCTGCAAACATATACTAATAAAAAAAAAGACACCGTAAGAAAGGACTGGTCAATATCTTTAATAAACAGATGTAAGTCCTTAGTGCTAGCAAGCCAAGTAGCTAACAAAATAATTCACCTGCATATCAAAAAAATTATACATCATAACCATGTGGGATTTATTCTTGGGAAACAAGACTAGTTCAATATATACAAATTAATCCATGTGATACAACATTTTAACAGAATGAAATAAAAATGATAATCATGATAGATCTAGACAAAGCATTTGACAAAGTTCAACACCTGTTCATGATAAAAGCTCTCAACAAAATAGGTATAGAATGAATTTACCACAACACAATAAAATAAAAACACTTATGAAAAGCCCATAGCTAGCATCCTACTCACGAGGGGGTGGTGTTATTGAAAGATATTTCTGTAAGATCTGGTACAAGCCCAGGATACCCGCTCTCACTGCTATTCAATATAGTGCAAAAGTCCTAGCCAGGGTAATTACACAGGAAAAATAAATTAAAGATACCCAGGTAAAATAAGTAAACTTATCTCTGTTTATAGGTGATATGATCTTACAGGTAGAAAACCATGGACTCTATGAACACTGTTAGGACAAATAAATGAATTCCATAAAGTTACAGGATACAAAATCAACACAGAAAAATCAGTAGCATTTCTTTAACCAACAATGAACTATCTGAAAAGGAAATTAAGAAAACAATCCCATTTACAATAGCATCCAAAAAGCTTAAGAAAAAATTTAATCAGGGTTGTGAAGATCTGTTACACTGAGAATAAGATATTGATAAAAGAAAATGAAGAAAATACAACTAAATGGGAAGATGTCAAAGTTCATGATAGGAAGAATATTATTAAAATGTTCATAAAATTTGAGGCAATCCAGAGTTGTGTCAAACTCCTATCAAAATTATAGTGGCATTTTTCACAGAAACAGAAAACACAATCCTCAAATTCATACGGAATCACAAACACCCTGGAGAACTAAAGCTGTCTTGCGAAAGAAGGTTGGGGTTACCACACTTTCTGATTTCACGTTATATTACAAAGCTATAGGAGATGAAATCAATATCTTGAAGACACACCTGTACTTTCATGTTCACTGAAGCCCTATTTGCAATAGCCAAGATACAGAAACCACCTGTCAATAGATGAGTTGATAAAGAAACTGAATATTCACATGCAATGGGATATTATTCAGCCTTTAGAAAGGAAATCTTTCCATTTGTAACAGCATGAAGGAGTCTCAAGGACATTCTGCTAAGTTCAATAAGCCAGACACAGAAAGACAAATTCTTCATGATTTCATTTGTTTGTGTAATCTTAAAAAGTTAAATTTAGAAGCAGAGGATGTTGCAAAGGGGCTTGAGGTGGGGCTGGGAGGAAAGAAGAGATAAAGGGTACAAACTAATTTATGTAGGATAGTAAGTTCTAGAGATTTAATGTATATCAGGTGAGAACAGTCATAATACTCTATTTTATACTTGAAATATGCTGAGAGATCTTCTGTTCTCACCACACAAAAATTTGTAGCTGTGAGGTGATGAACGTGTAAATTAGCTTCACTACAGAAATCACTTCACAATGCATGCATATCATAACATTAGCTTATATGCAACACATCCTATTGTTTAAACATAAATTTTAGGAGGACACAAATATTGTCTATTGCAGTCAATTTTTATGGCAAAAAAAGATGTAGAAGAAAATAAGTTAAGAATCTTGCAATGAAAGATTGCCCTGGATTGCTCTGAGATGTTACATGTATAGATAACAATTCCCTTCAGTTGTTATTACATATCAAAAACATAAACTGATGAAAACATAAAAATTTTAAAAAGAGGAAAACAGATTTGACACCAACAGAATGGAAGAAGGCAATGTGCTCATGGAAGCAAAAATTGGAGTGAGGATTCCCTGATCCAGAGGTTGCTGCCAGCCACTAGAAGCTGTGAGAGAAAAGGAAACGAAGTCTACCTTGGCACCTCCAGACTGAGTATGGTCTTGTTAGCACCTTAGAACTAGCCAGGAAACTTCTTCTGTAGAACTGTGAGAGAAGAAATATGTGTTAAGTCCGCTGGTTTAGGGTACCTTGTTACAGTAGCCATAGAAAGCTAGTATATCTCTTGTGTTAGTCAGCTTTCCATTACTGTAACAAAATACCTGAGACCACCAATTTAAAAGCATAAATTGCCAGGGATTTGGCTCAGTGGTGTCACTACCTGCCTCGAAAGCATAAGGTCCTGAGTTCGATCTCTGGTACCAAAAGAATAAAATAAAAGGCATAAGGTTTATTTTGGCTCATGACTCCACAGTTTTCACTACATAGTTATTGTTCTGCTGCTGTTGGGTCTCTGGTGAGAAGGCCACATGGTGGGAGGCAAGTGGCAGAGGAAACCACTCCACCTCATGGAAGCCAGGAAGCAAAAAGAGAGAAAGGAAGAAAGGGGCCAGGGTCTTAAGATCCCCTAAGAGGATTTACCCTGGTGGCCTACTTTCCTTTCAGTAGGTCCCCTCTCCCCAGCCAGGCCCCAGGCAGAGACTAGGACTTCAATGTGGCCTTCAGGGATACTTATCCAGACTGTAGAATCTGGCCATCGCTGATCTCTTTGAAAAGATTCAAGCTTCTCCAATTCAAATCATTTCTGCTTCCAATATTCTGGTCACAATATCCGTGTTCATGAAGCTCCATGTTTTCTTCATCAGAGGAGACTTGAAGGCCTCTGTGAAGGTTCATGAGTACCCCCTATGCATGCCTTTGGCTAGCCTGGTAAAAGGGCTCACTCCAGAATATCTGTCACCCCGTGGGGAGGCAAAGCCCACTTGCTCATTCTTCTGGTCCCAACTCCCCCTCTTTCCTGGAGAGACCCTTACACAGGAGCTGCGACTTCCTCAATTCACTCATCCAAACAAAACAAGAAACAAAGCAAATCCTTCACTATTCCAGGGGAGCACAGTTTGTGTTCATTTTCCCATCTCGTCTTTAATAGAAGGGGATGATGATGATGGTTTATTCTGGAGGCTGCTGGAAGAAAAGATGCCCTGTTTCTGAGTCCACTAAGTCTCCAAATATCAACTGAAGGACTATGTTCAGGCAGCTGGGCGTAGAGCACGGAGGGTAGGGCATAGGTTCTGCCTTCGAGGAGTTTAAGCCTCGATTGGAGGAATAGGGGGCAACAGGATAGACATTAATATTCACAGTAGCAGCCAGAGCACATTAAGTGCCACAGCAAAGTGTGAAGTGGGTGACAGGAGGGAGATCACAGTGACACAGGAGTGAGGAAAGCCTCCAGGAAGAGTGGTCTTGGGGTGGGCCTGGAGGGACTGGACTCAAGTAAGTCAAGGCACCAATGCATGAAAACCCAAACCCCAAGGAAATCAAGCTGGAAAGGAAATTGTGAACCATATTTTAATGCAGGGATTGGCAGAAGCTTTCCATAAAGGACCAAGTAATAAGTATTTTAGGCTTTGCAAGCCATGTGGTCTCTGTCTAAACGACTCCACTCTGCCATCCTAACATAAATGCAGCCATAAACAATCCATAAATGAGTGGGCATGACTATATTCCAATAAAACTTTATGTATAAGAACTGGCAGCGGGTCAGAATACCAGCTAAGGAAACGCTGGGTCCTGAAACACCACTGGAAGTCTTTGAACAGGAAGATGACATTATAAAGCTACCGGCGAAATGCATTTGGAAAAGTAATCTGGCCATACGGGATCGTAAGAATTAGGGAAAGAGAAATCGAGTGCAGAAAAAAAGCAGCTGGGAAGCTATCACAGTGGTTTGGGTAAGAGGCCTGAATTAGGATAAGGCATGCAAAATTGAGAAGTCCAAATTCCTGGCAATTTACTGGAATAAAAAGGGGATGAGTTAAAGATGGCTTCCAAGTTGGAACCTGGGGGACAGGGGTTGGAGGAGGGAAAGCTTGTGAGCAGTGTAATGAGGGAGATGAATAGGCCTCTGGAAGCTCAGTACATAGTCAAGGAAAGCCGACAGACAGTGGGGTTAGGTAGCTGGGGTCGTTTTTGTACAGAGACATTGAGGCGCATGCGCAGAAGCCACGTGGGCCTTGGGGCTGACACCAGACAATGCCCGGCTGCATGCAAGTAAGGATGAGCACTGGTGAGCTGCTGAACACCTCAGAGGGAGGGCAGCCAAGGCAGAGCAAAACCAGCCCCGAGTGACCATGCAAGCCACGAGTGTGGGCCAAATTGCTTTCTAATTATATTGCTCTCCAGACAAGACAAAATCGCCTCTAGAAAAGCGTGCCTGTGGAGTCAGGGTGAGTCTGGTGGAGGTCAGGCTGCGTGGAAATCCGGAGCTGGGAGTTATGCTTCGGATTCATCAGCATCCCATCCTGGGTCAGAGAAGACAGCCACGCGAGGGGCAGCGGAGGCGGTGACTCAGGAGAACACTACCACGCAGGTAAGAATTGCTCACGCTTAGCGGGAAGGAAATGTGCCGTTTCACCACGGACATCTCATCATTTCTCTGTGGAACTTGGTATAATACCCTCCTGGAAACATAATATACAGATTGGGTTTTTTGCCTGCGATCCACAGCAAACACTCTCCCTGCTGCTAAGCCTGCTGAGACAATTTAGTTGAAGAGGAGCCACCTTAGAATTTGCCACATTTGTGTTTGACAGAGGCCACTTGCTCACTAGTTACACTTTTTCTTGCCGAGGTGCAAGCCTGCAGGTTTGGCAGACATTGAAAACGCTATTTTGATATTTTGTGTGCTTTCTTGGGAATCTGTTTCAGAACCAGAGCAATAAGGGAAAGATTCCTGATGCAGAAATATAGATATAATGGTATCATTTGGGGTTCTTTATTTCCCAGGCAATCAATCAGGAAACATTAGGAAATACGTTCAGAGTTGTTTCAAACACGATTCCAGTCAAACGAGTAATCTTCATTTTCTTTTCATATGACTTTTTCTAAAAAGATGGAAGCCTAAAAGAATTACAGGCACTCAAAATCAGGCCATAAATTTGAAAATGACTGTCAAGTTTCTGAAGAAATGAAATGACTTTAATTGTGCTGAAATAAGTGCTGATAGTGAAACCAAATACTACTTATGATAGTAATACACCATAGCTAAAATAGAGCAGAAGGTTCCAGAATATTGTGACAACTCTTCTAATTCTGTCAGGATGAAAGGTCAGCCAGCTGTGGTCAGTCTCTGACCAGGCCCCAGCTGGGCCCGACCAAGGTCATCCCCAGCCATTTCGTGTTGCTGTTACCTTTGCACACTGTGTCTCTTCCTATAGTTTGAAACTATTATGAGAAAAGTGAGGCAGAGGTCCTTGCTGTTTGCTTCTCATCAGACCACCAGGGAAGAAGCCAACATGGGGCAGAGCTCGCTGGTTGGGTCAGGCAGGAGAACTCGTAGTACAGGAGGAGAGGAGGGAGTTTGCTTTGTTCTTCTGACAGCACTTTTACTGACAACTTCCTCTTCCTGGAATCTCTTCAAAATTAGTTTGCCTTTGAAAGACCCTAAGGTTTCTGCTTGAAACCACATCTCCCATCAGGAGATCTGCAGATGCATGGGCTTGGAGACTCCTGCCCTGGAATGTGCATCATGGGCCAGAGACCGGAAACCCACAGGGCTGGGTCACTGACTCTCACAGGTGAGTGAGGGCCTCACAACCAAGTCCTGGCCCTGCACAGTGTGGATCAGAACAATGGGGTGCAGTGAACATAGACCCCGCATTCTGCGCTGCTGGTCTCAGTGCCCAAGGAAACCCTAAAGAGAGAGTCACTGCTAGCATTATCTGGGAGGAGCCACGGGGCTTGGTGCACAGGCAGTCTTCTCCCATGACAGAATCAATGGGCAGACTGGGCAGGGTGTGGAGAGGGTGAAGCTGCCTTCATTTTTCCTACGTGTCTCTTCTCCTGCAATTCCAGATGCCATCATCCATTCAGGGACCCAATGATCTTCTGCTTTTAACCACCCTTCCTGTCCCATCACCAGCTACCTGTAAAGTTTAGCCTCAGGCAGAATTTGCACACTTTGTTGAAATCTTAGTGGGAGATATTCTCCCCATATTGGCATAGAGATGTTACATCAGATGGTGGAAATGAAGACACCGTTTTCTGCTTAAGGATTTCAGGTGGCAAACTTGCAGGGGAGGACATAAGAGGAACATCTCTGCATGCAGATGACACCCCAAGTTTGGCGCTGCTAAATCCATACCCTGGGGACATAATTGGCGATATCTGGAGACAGGAAATAGAAGTATGCTGATTCTTAGAAAACAAAAAGCTAGTTCAGCATTAATTTTGGTGAATTGTGTGATTTGGATCACAGCATGTGACCTTTAGAATTAGAAGGGAAATAGAGAATTCCAAAGTCTTCCTTGACAGAGGTGTGGTATCCATCTCAGTAAGGATCACACATGCGACTGAACTAACTCTGCCTGACCTCCTTCTCCAGCAATGATGGCCTAATTTCCCTGGCCCTGGAAGACCTGGCCCGGGGGATATAGCCTGAGAAAGGAAGTGACCTGCTGTGACGAAAGGATTTCCCTGGTGACATCCGTCCAGGTGGCCACAGTGGGGGTTTTATCTGGGGCCCATATATACAGGATATAAGAATGTGCCAAGATCAACACAGAGAAGATCTTGGTACAGGACTCTTCCATCCTTGGGGGCAAGGAGGAGGGACTGAGTGACAGGTCTGAGCCCAGTGCCTGCTTCTCAGCCTGCTTCTAAAATCTTCGGCCAGTAGAGCCAAACTGCACTTAAGGAGTGGCCTACTTTAAGAGACAAGGAGAGGTGAGTCAAAGTCATAGCTGAACAACTTGGAAACCATTATATCAGCTGACCTGGGAGTTCAGAGCATCCCGTAAAAATTGTTTGGACTCAGGAGAATCATTTCTATGGGTGAGCAATGCTGTGATCTATAAGGGACAACTTTCTCTGTTCACCCTTACGCACTCCCAGACTTTATCTTCGTTCTCTTCCATCCGGTCTTGATGTTGCACTTGAGAACATGGCGAAATCAGAAAAAAACAAAACAAAACAATCCTGAAGGTGAAGAAGAAAACCAACTCGGAGAGAAGCATTTGATGAAAAGCTGCCTTAACTGAGTAAGAGCTCTGGACTTGGTGTTGCCTTCTGTCCCACAATGTCAATGCAGCTGTGAGGGGGACACTGGCATCTGATACACGGGCTCCCCCAGATCAGAGAATGCAGACTGCATCAGCTGACTCAGAGAGGTAACTGTTTGCTTGGCATCTCAAACTGCCCTCCACTTGATTCCTTTCAGTAAACACATGTGACTCCCCACTCTGGAAACGGACATATTTAACCAGGTTGGAAAGGCATGAAAAGATTCCTGGTCTTTTGGAGCCCACAGCTGTGCTTTCTGTGTTTATTATTGTTATTACAGAAGGCAGGGTAACGGCCTCCTCTTTTGGGGGACAGCGCTGCCCTGCTCGGATGTGATGCTGACACCCCTCAGCCAGTTGCACACGGACCACGGACAGTAGGTTTCCAGTGTGTGCACAACCACCCCTCCTGTTACTATTGTACTGCACAGAAGAGGGGCTGAGAAAGCTGGAGGAGTGGAAGATCGGACCTCACCTTTCACTGCAGAAGTTTCTGCATTTATTTTCCCCCAGGAGGACAAGAAATGCAAACTGTTCATTTGAGCACTTCCAGCCATTTTGGATGGGCCCCATCCGCTTGCTGTGAAATGTGCTCAGCTCTTCAACCGAACAGCATGGGATGGTTGTAAAGGCAGGAAACACACTTTGCATACTTCAAATTAGAGGACTGCATGAAGGTATTAAGGAATCAGGGCTACACCACCCCACTAACAAAGATGCGGGCCCTCAGGGAGGGAGAGCAGGGAGCCTTAGCAGTTCTGACAACTGAAAGAGGCAGGAGATCGAATGACACTTAAAAAATGTACAGATCATGATAAGATATTTTGAAATTTTAAGTTGAGCATCTTTCTTAGGCAGATGTGTGAAGGATCAAAATCTAAAAGCATTCACCTCTACCCAGGCCTGCTCGTGCCAACTCTTGGTTTGAAGAAAGGGGAGGAATTCTAATAGGTTTTCCTCCCTGGGTGTGGAGCTACCTTCCTCAGCTGACGTCCTCAGCAAGTCGTTACCCTGGAACTCCTAGGCAAGCAGAGAGCTCTGGAAACCAAAACCATGAAAGCTACAGAGCACCCTGAGGACAGAGGACCACCCGGAACCTTTCTGAAACCTGTGATAACTGACCAAATTGCAAGTCAGGAAAACAGTGTTTGGTGAGTAATCATTTCTGAGGTCTCAGAATGTTTTCACTTGACAGAGGACATTTGGATTTAAGATTTTGGTTTTTGGATCTGGTTTGGAGAAAAATGTGTGGTATAATTTCCTCCATAGGAGGATGGCACAAAAACACATGGACTGTCCTGCAAACCTGGGGGAAGACACAGCCCGAGCCTTCCCCCCTGCCCACACCTCAGCTGTTCCAGGGATCCCCAGTGACTCTCAGCCACCAGGGGACCAGACGGCTACATCACACATTACCCCAGGGTCTGCCCTCCAGAAGCTCAGACTTTGGTGACGGGGATTTTTAATTGAGCTAATAAAGTTTCCCTGTGCTTCTCAGTGGAGTCAGTCCTGACGAGCTCTGCTTCTGATTAAAGACATGTGGGCAAAAGATGGCCGGCTCCTTCCTGCTACCTCTGTGTTCACGTGTGGTCTAATGGCATCTCAGTCTGCCTGCCACCCATTTGCAGGGCAGTTTAAATGGACACCTAATCTCTGAGTAGCCAGAGCAGAGTGTGCACCTCACAGAAGGGTGTCCTGTGCTATTTCACTGGTTGGTGATATCCAGGGTAATAAAAATGTGTTAGAGGCAAAGCCCTAGATTGTCAAAATACCCATCCATCACCATAAACAAATTCATTCCATAGTGCTTGAGGTCTTTTGAACTAAATCAAATAACTGCAAAAAGTCCCTGGAATAAAAAGGAGACGGTCCGAGTCATGACATCCAAATGGGGAGTTAACTGCCTTCTGGGAGCAGTGAGCACCATGGCCCTCAGTGCACAGCTTTCTGGGACCGCACACTCCCCTAGGAGCATGGTTCTACCCTCCCCAAGGGCAAGCTGTTAGCTTCGCCACACTTTGTGCCCCCCCCAGTACTCCAACAGAAGTCACAGTTCTTATGGCAATTACAAGGCCAGGTCATTCTTTCCAAATGAATCAAGGTGCTCAGTTAACGTGCAGTGTTCTCAGATCTTTTCGTTGCAAATAACAGCAGTGATAGAAGAGGAGTTAGCCTTTACTGAGTGCTGACTCTGTGCAGATCTGTCCAGAGCCTGTGCATCAGTTCATGAAAGCCCCAGGGACCTGTGCAGCAGGTAACTGAGTCCCCCCATTTTACAGAACAAACTGTGTTGCACAGGAATTAAGCTCTTTTCCCAAAGCCATGTGGCTTATAGGTGACGGCACCAGTCAGGGACCCTGGCAGTGTGACTTCAGGCTGGCGTGAACCACATGCTGCCACTCTGCCTCTGGGCTTCCCGTGCCAGTCCGATGCCCTGAGGAGACTTCTCCCTCCCTGGCCATTCTAGACCTGGAAGCAAGAGAATAACTCCATCTCCCTTCCTTTTCCCTCAATCTTCTCTTACAGCCGTAAAGGAGAACTTATTTTAAAGATAGACCGACTCTTCCTGGGTGACGAAAGAGTGAGATAACAACCTGTTTTGTTCGTACTAAGTTGCATGAAGATCTAATTGGGTAGAACACTTCAATATTTTGAAATGTATGAGTCCCCCGATATTGACAATGGTGCACTAAGTATTTTGGAAAGAATTCTTGTCAGACTCTGAAACATAGTCAACCCCCTCAGTGTGACTCACAAGAAATCTGCTCAGAGCTTCTCACATTTAAGACATTGGGAACACAGCTCATCCACCCAGCTAATGGAAGTCCCCCAAAACTGTTCCCCAGGACCCAAAGGTGACTATATTGTCACATCTTCCTAGGAGTGCCTTTAAATTTTTTATTTTATCTTTTCTGGGAAGGGGTTGGAAACAAAGAGAAAGTATCTTCTTTGTTCTGGAACCAAGTAGATCAGGATTGGAATCTTATTATAATTCCAACTCCTGCTCTGAACTAAAACTGTCCCAAACTGTCAGGGAACCGCTGAACTGGTGAAAAGGGCAGGAGAGGAGACACTGGCACTGAAGGGTTAGACAAAGGACTCATCTGATAGCCCCACACTCCGGCTTCCTAGGCTATGCGAATATCATCACTGATAAGCTCTTGCTCTCTGGTTTGTGTTTGATAATTCGTGACCCCCGGAGTTTATGTCGGAGTAAATATTGTGTTTTTGTGGTCTTGTAGATGGCTGTGTGTACTCAGGAAACCCTGGAGACCCTGGGTCCAGAGTGGCTGGCCACCCCGAGAGAGAACCATCCCAAAGCCCAGGTTCCCCAAAGGAGACTGAAACAAGGGTTGTCTGAGGGCTGTGTGTGGGTGCGCACATGTGCACTCTTAACTAGCCAGCCCTGCTCACAAAGTGTGCGGGAGGGTTTCTGCTCCGAGCCGCCGGCCCTCCCTGCAGCACACAACTGGTCCACCACATCCTGCCTCTCCACTTCCTCCTCTGCTTTCCCAGCTCAAGAAGCCAAGATGGGAAGTCTCTCACGACCCTGTGGCTTGGCGAGGAGGAAGCCTGAACTTGACACAGCTGGCTTGTGGGGGCCTGGAAAGCGCATTTATCCAGAGTCTGCGTTCCTTTGCTTACCTATTTTTAGACGGTAGCGCAGACTTCTCCCAGGGCTCAGAGGGTCATCTTTGGGGAGGCTGGGCTGGGCCAGAGGGGGAGGAGGCTGATGAGCTGGTCGGCTGCCCGCACACCTGAGCACGGATTCAGGCAGTGGTTAGCTGCGGTTTGCTTTAAAAGAGGGAAAGAAGCCGTCTTCTCCTCTGACCCCAAAGAACAAAGGACTGCGTTCTCCCCTCCACCTGGGCAGCAAGCTGCAGCAGTCAGCTGAGGACAGGAGACCCGGGAACCCAGGCACAGGGAGGAGGCAGCTCAGCCGGAAGGTCACACTGGGTCACCGCAAGTGTCAGCAGCTGCCGCGGTGCACTCAGGCCGCCCACCTGGGACTCCTCCCTGCGAGCCACACCCTCTGCCCTGCCAATCCAGGGACCCCAGGGCTTTGCACCTGCGGCCTGTGCAGTACAGAACCCACTCATCCGCTGTGTCCTTCAAGGCGCAGCTCAAGCGCCGCCGGAGCTTTTCCACTTCAAAAGAATTGCTGCATGGCTGTTGTGCTCCCCAGACTGGGAGAGATGGGAACAAAGACCATGTCTTCGTGGTCTTTACCTGACGAGGACGAGGCTGGAAGGCTGGCTGGCACCAGCTCGGGACGCACGGCAGGTAACAAGAGCTCAGTAATGCCAAAGGGATGAACTGACAAAGCACTGGTGTGCTTTGGAGAGCCAGTGCTTTGAATTAAAAGAATCACACCACAGCGATATATGGGCTCCCATGTGTATAGTGGCACAGTTTGTAGTAGCTAAAGGTTGGGAACAGCCCAGTTGCCCATTAACTGCAGACTGGATAAAGAAGATGTGGCTTTTCTGTAAAATGGAGTACTACTCAGCCATAAAGAATGAGAAACCAGAGTCATTTATAGCTAAATGGATGCACCTTGAGACCATACGCTTAAGTGAAGTGAATAGGACACACGTGTGTAAATACCGAACATTTTCCCTGGTGTGACAAAGAAAGTGTAAATAAGGTTCAAATTGTATAATTGAGAATGTGAGAAAAAAAGAAAGGGGCTAAACATGTAGAAGTGGGAAGGGTAGGGGAAAGGAAAGAAGGGAAAAATATGAGCAAAGGAAGAAATGGAAACAGTTTTTGTATATAGGGAAGGGTGGAGGGGGTGATGGGAGGGCAGGGGTATGGGGAAAAAATAAGAACCAAGATATGTCATTTAAAGGTGCAAGCTCCCAATGATGAGTGTAACTATTGTATACCTAAAATGGGCCAATAAACTCAACGAAAAATAAAAGACTGGTGTGCAGCACAATGCTACGCACCTCTCATGCCCCACTGTGCCCTCCCATTCAGTGGGCACTTGGCCAAAAAAGCCAGCCCTGCCTCCACCTTCCAATGCAGACCTACTCTGACAACAGAGAAGTTTCTTGCTCTTTCTCTCTCTCTTGGACACTGCAGAGTTCTCGCTCTCTACCTAGCCTCTGTGAGTAGCTGAGTACCCTGCCTGTCTCCTTTTTTGGGATTCAACACTTCTCTTAGAGCTGCTTTTCCTACCACTTTACAAACTCCCAGCCCACACTCCCAGTAGGGAGCTCATGCCAGGTGCCCCGGAATTCACATCTATGACCTCATGCCCTAGGTCTCCACTTAACAAAGGGGAATCAGTCAGGCATGAGGAGAAAGTGCAGTGTCCACAACAGACACCAGGGAAGTAAGGGCCAAATTAAAACAATGAGCCAAGTTTGGAGGACAGGTGACCCGGTAAGCTCAGTATACAGCAGATCCTTGACTTACAAACTCCATTCCTTCCCCAGGCTTGTAACTCAAGTTGTTCACAAGTTAAAACTAAAATTCTGACTAAAGGTGGTAACCCGAGTCGTTTGTATGTCAGGCTGGTTGTAAATCGAGGGTCCACTGTACAGGGAGGAATGCCAGACAGCCCCAACCTGCTTGGAGTTGCCACAGGAATAGGTGGCAAGAGCAGGCCTGACCCTGCCACTGCGAACAGCCCTTCGGAACTGGGCGGCTTACCTTGGTCCTGAGCCTAGTTTTACTACTGGCCCAGACTAGGCTGAAGAAAGCCTGAGAGTTCTGACTGCCCACAGAGAGGAGCTGAGTTCCACAGAGTTCTGGTAAGCACTACGCACTAGCGCCCAAAACTTAAGGGTGTAATCAGAATTCTCCCAGGAGTGTTTTCAGGATGTCCATGCCAGATCGCACTCAAAACCCAGGAGGCAGAAACTCAGGCAACCCTGGAGTGAGGCGGCAGGCGTGTGCGTCTTCAGAGCATTACCCAGATGGCTGGGTTATAACTACATGTGCCCTGCCCAAGGAGGCAGCGTCAGGGTCCTGCAAGGACTTAGCACAGCGCCTAATGCACGATAGGCCTACTTAAAGTAAGTGTTCACCTATCATCGTGTTCCAGTGAGACACGTGCTCTCATGCTTATAGCAGCACAAATCGTAATAGCTAGATCTTGGGAGTGGGCTATATGTCCATCACCAGATGCATGAATAACGATCATGTGTCTTTTACACACAGTGGAGCACTACTCTGCCATAAGGAAGGATATGTTTGAGACATTTGTAGGAAAACGGATGCACCTTGTGACCATAATATTAAATGAAATAAATTAGACACACAGCTTAAATATCACATGGTTTCTCTTACATGAGAAACTCAAATATAAATAATATGAGGGCAAAACAGAAGACAAAAGGGAAAACAGGGAGATAGATCTTTTGTAAATGGGAAGGACCAAGAGATGGAGGAAGGGGCAGGGAGGAGAGGGGAAGGGAAGGGAAAGTAAAAAAACTAAGGTGTGTCATTGACATGCGCCAACTCTCCATTGTGAGTGTAATCATTGTGTACCGCAAACATGTACTAACAAAAATAAATTTTAAGAAAGTAACACAAAAGTGTCTACTGAGTGAATGAACAAAATGAATGTTCAAGATGGAAAGAGCTGAACTTCCCATGTTGGAATCACCATCTAGATGTAAGAAAGCCTTCCAGCTACTCATTCAGAATAACAACTAAATATGACAACACCATCTGAATATTTTATCAGCCGCTGTGGCTTGGCAATAGTCGGCATTACCAAACACAAGGATTCCTGTCAACATCATAGATGGGAGTGTAAAGTGAAGGAAGCCGTTCCCCCAGCACACAGTTAGTTAGTCAGTCTGAGGCTTAATTTTGGTTTTAGAAACAATGAGGACCGTGATTATAGGTGCAAAGCCCAAAAGGGAATCTGCAAGTGTCTGCCGAGAAGAACGGGAAGATGGAATGGTTTATCCAAAAGCCTGACCGCAGGGCAACCCTCCTGAGTCATGATTTTAGGTCACGGTAGGATTTTCCATTATCCTCCCTTCTTCCACAGTAAGGGTATCGCGCCCTGGGCCACTTGATGGATGTGAATCGGCCTGTGAGTTCAGGCTGGCCTGCTGTCTTCGTGGCTCCGACCTGTAAAGAGAATAGCCATGCAAATTAGCATGGGCCTTAGGCCAGGCAAAATTAATCCAGGCCTAAAAGCAATCAAGTAAAAGGTGTCAAAGGGCAAGAGAGGAAAATATGACTGGGAGTAATGATGCTCTATTTTTCAAGATTCTCTCTCACCGACTCGTGATTTTTTTTCCTTTTGTCGTAAGAAAACTCACAGATATAGGAAGCACCGGTAGAAATCTTTCCAAATATTTCTGAGATGGAAAGAAAAAGTTCACATTGGAAATTGAATTAAGAGATTTAGAGAGGTCATCCCTGACATCAAATGAAAATGGGCTTCCGCAGTGGCCCTTTGTACTGACTGCCTCCTGTCCCAGAATACCTGGACACGACTTGCCCGGTCTGCATTTCATTCTTTTGCTTTCTAGGCTAAGAACCATGTCTGTCCTGCTCACTTCTGATTCCCGGTGTGTGGCATTCACATTCAATAACGCTCATTACATAAATGAGTGTTTGGTGCTGCAGAAGCCGCTTTCATGCCCGAAACAAGGGGACCACAGAGCTGTCATTGTCCCATGGTCCACAGTCTGCAGTGTGCTTGTTCATGCCATCCTTCCTTCCTTCCCCTTCTATGCGCCTCTAAGGATTATTTGCAAAGGATAGGATGGACCAGGAGTTAATATTTTTACTATGCACCGAACTCATGCAAATCAATCAAAAGAAACAAATATCCCAATATCCCAATAAAAATGGGAAATGATAAAGGCTACTCACAAATGAAGAAATAAACCATACATGAAAAGATTCAATTTCAATAATAAGTACAATAATTAAAAGAAACTAATTAAAGCAAGTGTGCCTGTGTGGGAACGAGAAGACTGCGTGTTTGGTGATGTTGGAAAGTGGCTGTCCTCGCACACAGGTGGTGGGGATGTGAACTGACACATCTGGAAAGAAGGTTAGGTAAATGTAGCAAGATTAAATGGGTGCATGTGTCATCAGACCGAATTCCAAATCAAAGAATGTATTCATTTTTATTGTGCTAAAATTGACCATGTGAACCATTTTTGTAAGTGTACATAAAATGATTTTTGTTTTGGTTTTCTATTTTAAAAAATAATGATTAGTTTAACATATCCAGATATATATACACAAGTTTATCTCAGACATGTTTTTGTAAGTTAGCACACCTTCAATTTTGTATAATCCCAATATGATAACACGTGTTAACATTTTAAAAGCTCAGGTAATGGCATCAGGGTTAGAAGGGTGACACTGTTGTACAACCATCACCACCACCCATCTGCTCAGCTCCTTTTGTCTTCCCCAGCGGAACTCGAGTCCCCACGAAATACCATCTCCTCGCTGCTCCTTCCTCGTAAACGCTGGCACCCACCCTCCCGCTTTCTGTCTGTGAATTCCGTCTTAGGAAGAGAGCAAATATAAGAGCAAAGTATATATACAAAAATATGTATTGCTTTGTTTTAAAAAAAAGTCTTTCTTAAGGATCTACTACATGCTAGCTAAGTAACAAGACAGAGGTTACTCGTCAGGTGTAAGAAAGGAAGAGAGGAGACCATAACCAGACATACAAGCAAAATAGCAGAAAAAACACAGAACAATATGGCTGTGAATTCAAGGGATCCTGTAGATTGGATACTAAGAAAAAGGCCTCTCGGGCACCGTTTATCATAGGGAACTAGTCAGAAACAGCTAAATGTCTAAGTAACCTCCCTGTTAAGGGCTAACGTCTGCCTGGCTGCATGTCAGCACATAACTATTCACTGCAGGGACTGTTCATAACACTTCCCAAAGCCGGCTCCACGAATTCTCTGTGCCTCTTGAGCAGTATTTTCCTGGAAAGGAAGAGTTTCCAACATTTAGGAGCAGAAATAATTCAACAGGGGTCCACGCCAATGCTGCTTTACTCTGCAGAGAAATGTGTGGAGGACAGTTGCAAGTATTTGACATTCAACCCTCCCCAAACAGCACAATAGCAGCAGGGTGATCAGGAGGCTGATCTAAACCTTCTTTCTGTGGTTTTAGTTTTGTTCTGGCAGGCTAACAACACTGGGAAAAAATTACAGTGTGTGCATGGGAAACATATTCTTCCCTCCTCAACTGACATATTGGAGAGCAGCAGGCACAGCGAAGGGTGGTGGCATTGCTGGTGATACAGCTGGAATACATGGAAAAATTTAAATAGCATCAAGGGCCTGGCCTACCCTTAGCCCAGGCAGGAAATTCAAGGGTAATATAACACTTTGCTGTTAAGTAATGCCATTGGAATAAAGCATGTTCAGGATGACTTTTGGCTTTAAATGGGGATTTCTGTTTCATTTGCTTCCAAAAAGAACTTTTTTTATCCTCCCTAAAGTTCTTAACTCCTATTTCAAAAGTCCTTGTCGCTATATAAACATGATATATATATATATAT
>NW_022900931.1:32333820-32335651 GCF_012274545.1 Fukomys damarensis | reverse complement strand
ATATATATATATACACACATACATACACACACTGGCCTTGAATTAAAGCTGTATGGCACAGAATATGCTGGAAAATAAGTTTAGGACCTAGGTTTTACAGAAGGAAAATCTGTATAATGAAGGAGGTTAGAGACCTCACTCGACCACCTATTTAGCTACCTAGCCTGGTGTGGACTATTTGACCTCTGGGCTTATAAAAGGTGAACTTTTAGGGTTTTTGCAAACGTGAAATGTTGGCACACAGTAGGGCCTTTCCTTCTTTCTACCCTTAGCTGGGCCTGTCTTTCCTAATTCAGAATGGAAAAGTACTAACACAGAAAACCAAAATGTGGCTGTCTGGATAACTTGAACATATCTGACCGATCCCACCGTCTGGTTTTCAGCCTCCTGTGCTGTCCAGAAAGCTGGGTTTCAGCATGAACTGAATGACGCCTTCAGCTTCAAAGAGCCTTTTGCTAACTGGAGCAACTCTGGCAAACTCAGGGATGGTGTGAGAGACTCAGGCCCATGGGAGAAACTGTGAAGGATCTGCAGATGTTTAGCTGCCGAGAGAAGACACAGTGGGGACATGAGTGCTGTCTCCAAATATTTGAAGGGTAATGTCATGTGGAAGAGAAATTAGATTTATTCTGCATGACTTTGTAAGTGGAGACAGATTGCAAGTTTATATATAGAAAACCTTTATTCAAAAGTAAGATAGTCCTAGAGTGATGCCATCTTTGGAAGCAGGGCGGGTCCCAGTTCTAGAGAGATTCTATTGGAGGACAGCTGTCCACTTCCTGGGAGCCCGACAGGAAAGGCTGGAGGAGGGGACCTCCAGGGCTTTCATCCCAGGTCAGGGAGGCTTCAACTCAGGAGGCAACATTATTGGGACGGAATAGCCATTGAAAGGGTGCCGGGCACACACACAGGAGAGCACAGGTTGTGTGAACTTTAACCTTCTATAACAAAAGAAAGCCACGCCACATTAGAGAGCGGGGCGGAGGCTTTAACTGCTGAAAATGAAAACATTCATACTTTATTGTATCGTATTTTACAGGTTTTTGCAGACACGGGGGCCAAGTGAAACTGAGCCAAGATCTTAAATTACATTTTAATTTTACCTTCTCTGTCCCCTGTGATTTTGACATAAGTAATTAAAAGTGATCCTGGACCTCTGACCTGTTCATTTTAGGGGACTTCTTTTCTTCTTTTCACCTGCAAGCCTCTGCAGTTGTTGGTCAACTGCTTTTAACAACTAAACATTAAAGCCTCTGAGAGCATAAACAGGAAGCTGGTATTTAGGTGGGAGTTCCCAGGAATTTTATACCACGGACCACGGAGGCCAAGATAGAAAGGAAATGGGAAAAGCAGTGTAAATACCTGGGTGACTAATGACTGTGCAGCTCAGCTCAGCGGGCTTTTCTGAACGTTTCACGGGAAGTCCTTGCAAGGGAAACACCCCAAGAAAGGTTGCAGGACGCCTAGCGGCACTGAATGCCGAAGGGGAGTGTTAACTGCACGGGTGGCGTGGTTTCCCTCCCGGCGACGGGGCTGGGCGCTGCTGGGACCCGGCCCGTGAGTCTCCCAGTGACTGCATTTGCATGCGTGGTGCACACGGATGTCCTCCCTGGGCCGGGGTTCCCAGGCCTCTGCAGACCTCCGATTGTTCAGGATTCTAAGGCCACTTCTCTCCCGGTTCACACGGAGGGAGAGCGCCTAAGAGGATTTAGAATCAAGTGGGCACGTTCACGCGGCCTTGTTCTGAAGAGGCAGCTGGAGCGGCCGCCGGCTTTGTGCGGAGGGGCCGCGGCGGGGGCCCATTGTGCCTGAGCCCCTCTCCCGCCCGGCT
>NW_022900931.1:32325292-32333350 GCF_012274545.1 Fukomys damarensis | reverse complement strand
CCGGTTCCTGAGCGAGCAGCTGAGCCGGGCGGGGCCGGTCCCATCACCCACGAGCCGGGACAGGCGCCTCCACCCTGCTGCGCATCACCTGCCGGCCGGCTATGCGCAGTCTGCTGGACAGTCGGGGTTGGAAACCGGCCGGGTTCATGTTCGGGCGAAAGGAGGGACCCTTAGCTCAGCCCTGTGTCCCCGGCGCCTGGCGCTAATGCTTGGAGACTGAAGGATGCAGGAAGGGACAGGGTGGCTCTGTGATGGCAGAGCAAGCGTGGCATGATTGAAAAATACCGTGCAAGTTTAAATCTTCACGAATCACAGTAAAGACAAGTCGCCATTCACCCTCCCTGGCTTGGCGCGTTGGTGCCCTCTTCGTGCCCTTCTTGAAGCCCTTCTGAGTCTTCCTTCACCAGTGTCCATTGTGCAGTTCCAAATGCCTCCATTTACAGTGGTTCTGAGGAAGACCCGGAGGCCTCCGGTGCCGGATCTGGTGAGCAGCGTGGACAGGGACACACGGCCCTGGGCCTGTGGCCTGCCTTTCCCCTGGACTGCCCTCGCAGCAGCTACCACCGTACTTTTTAAGACCCTGGCGAGGGGACTTCCAGAACTGCTTCACAGAGCGGCAAAAGTGAGGGATATATTCTAAGCCAGAGGGAGTATTTTGAGGAGGATTAATGGTAATGTGTCTTTTACTGTAGTTTTTAACAGTTGCTGTATACTTTATATCTCTCACCTGGGTTTGTGAACCGATATTGAGGAAGATGAACCTGTGCCCACAGCTAAGTACTAATTACTTTGTTCTCTCTCTTCCTGCTCCGTTCCCTTCTCCCTGTCACAGACATTTTACTGATTTCCCTCACCTGCTGGGTGTCGGCCAGTGGAATAGGGACCCAGAACAGGAGGCTCCCAGCCTGCAGCTCTCACTGTGTGAGAGGTGCTGGGTACAAGAAGACAGGACACCGGGCCTGTGTGGCAGTCTGTGCTCTTCTGTGGATGAGGGCTGGGAGGGAGGGAGGTGTAAGGGGGCCAGGAGATACCCACACAGGGCTGGCTGCTCTGACTCCTTCTCTTGCCCACCAGCCCTCCACCCACACACACCCTCACACCTTCTGCCCGTTTTTGAGGGCTCAGGACCTTTCCCGGTGCATCTACCTGACCCAGTCTTCCTACCAAGCAGTCCTGTGGTTATCCCTACTTCTATTGTGTAATGCTGCATTCAGTGAGGCCAAGTTCACCACCCCCAGGGCGCTGCAGGCATCTTGAGACAGAGCCCAGCCTTTCTGTACGTGAATGCTCTCAGCCCCGCACAGAGCCTGGCCCATTGTGTTCCCTAGTATTGGTTGAACTGATGAATAATCAGACTTCAATGAATGAGAAACCTGGCCATGCATTTTGTTTGCTAAGTGAGGCCAGGACCTTGCCTGCTCACTCTGGATCCCTGGCCAGGACTACCTGGGAGGAAGTAGATACAGTTTAGAGTTTACTGTTTTGTGACATTCTGCACCACGGGTGATTTAACCCTCAAGGAGCATTACTCTGACAAATGGGATTTTTAGCTGCAGCTTTCCAAGAGTTTGCAACCAGGTTCACAGTGGCCCCAGCAGACTGCTTGTGTTTGAGGAGCATCTAGCAATATTTTGCAGCTGGGGATGGGGATTAAGCTAAATGGTAACTTTGGGCACCGTTTCTCCCTCCTTCCAGACCCTGGGAGAAGGAACGAGCCAGCAGGGGAGAGCTGAGCAAGAATAATTTGCACTAATGAAGGCAGGCTGCTTGCCTTTGGATTCTTTGTTATGCTGTGACAAGTTTGTTTTTGTTGTTTAACACTGAGGATGTAGATTACCAAAGCCTTAGTCCCCCTTTGTCTGCAGGAAATACATTGCAACCCTATACACTATGTTTTTACCTATATACACAAATACCGATGATGACAATGTTATGAGCTGTTCAAGTACCAATCAGTACTAACACATAATGAAATAGAACAATTATAACATACTGTAACAAATGGCACTTAAAATGTTTGAATATTTATTTCCAGAATTTCCCATTTAATATATTCAGACTGTAGTAAACCAAACCTCCGACAGGAGATATTATGGTTTAATTCAAGAATGATCCCCCCAAACTCATGCAGTCAGAGGCGGGCTTTTGCACGGTGCTGGAGCATGGGAGGCGTGATAGCTGAATGTGGGGCCCAGGCTACAAGGGTGTGACCCAGAACGGAATCCTCCCTGATTCTCCCTTTGTTCTCTGCTTCCTGTACACTGAGACCTGGACAGCTCCCCTCTGCAGGTCCTTCCACCATGCCCCACAGCCGACTGTAGATCGAAACCGTGAGCCAAAGTAAACCTCCCCTCCTATACGTGATGCCTGTGTGCTTATCCCAGTGAGGAGAAAGTGACACAGACACGGAACTACCGCGCAGGACCTAACTTTGGAGCTAACTCCACCACTTCTTTGCTTTATGCTTTGGGAGGTGTGCCCTGGCATCTCTGGACCTCAGGTATTTTATTTGTGAATAAAGACAATAATATCTAACTTGACTATTAAGATTTTTAAAAAGTTCTTGTATCCATTTAGAATTCTAAGTATACATTTCATGTAAATGCTAATAACTGACTGATTAAAATTAAATTTCCTATCTCTAATAGGTTAGATTATCTGAGGCTGGCGTTAGTGGGGAGGGATCACAGAAGACTGTAGCTTGGCGACCAGTTCTTCTCTGCTGGTTGTCTCTGAGCGCCAGGAAAACGTTCTACACTTTCACTGCTGTTGTTCCAGCTTGAAGGGTTCTGGTTTTTAAACAGCATTTCGTGAGCCCTTCCTCCAAGTTCATGTCGTGCTTTCATTCTCCAAGAGACAAGTGGAGCCACTGTACATCAAGATTCAAAAACAAAACCAGGCAGTTCTCCCAGGACTGGTTTAGTAGCCAGTGAGTGGCAGAGTCCTCTGTAATCCTGGAAACCACACTATTGTGAGCAGCGGGGACCTGCTTTCCATGAATTGGTGAGTAGGATCTTACCTCATGTGCTGTAGCTTAATTTGATCTTAAAAGAATCAGTAGTGGGATCTCAAAGAAGAAAAGTTTTCAGGAGCTCTGTTGGACAGTGTGAAAATTCACATCATTTTAAACCACACTGAAACTGCCCAGCCTAGAACAATCTGCTTCTGGAAAACCAGTGGTGGCCTGAGCGTGATGGTGGGAGTGGTTTTTGGTCCAGTTGTGTACAACATATGGTCCAGCACTTCCACTCTTTCCCGAGTAGAACATCCACATAGGCAGTGTTTGCAAGATGAGACAGGGGAGTAAACCTGTCCTCAGAATCTCTGACTCTCACTTTGATACAGGAAGAAAAAAACATACTTTTCAAATGTTGGCTGTGTTTGGGGACAGACTCTCAATATCTAGGACAGCGCTTGGCCCAAGTATTCTGAGGTAACTAAACTCTTAGAGGGGTTGTGGACCTATGAACCAGCGATTTAAAGGATTCTAAGAAGATGCTTTGAAAGAAACAGGCAGCTTTCCTCCTGAAGTGTGCCGGCACCTCTCGGGCACCACCTCAGTGCCGTGGGGTGTCTCCTGTCCCTTACTCAACTGCTGCTGCAGGCTCAGCTTCTTCCCGTGAGCTCAGCTGTCCGAACCCTGCCTCCTGTCTGTGCTCACACCCCTTCTGGAGCTTCTGGTCTTCTCAGAGCCTCTCTGTGCCCCAAGGGGTCCATGCCTTGTCCATCCCAGAAACGTTGGGGAAGTAGGTTTTGAGGGCAGATCTTGGACCCTTTGAGCCTAACTTCACATGGATAAATGCTTTCCTGTCTTCTTCCAAACAGACGGTTATGGAAGATCTCTCATGAAGTGTCTCAAGCAGCCCAGAAGGATCCAGGCGCCACTACCGAGGTCTCTAGCCCCACAAAAATAAATACATAAATGAAATAAAATAAAATATTAAAATCTTGATTTTGGCTTGTGTCCATATGGGCCACCTTATCAAGATTAGACATGCATAAAATTTTAAAGGCTAATTGCGGACTCACTATTCACAATAATGACAATTCAAATGTCGTAACAGAAGATTGGTCCAAAACAATAGCTGGACGATCCCAGCTTGAGGTTTTTATACTGGTCATTCAGTATGGCTGCTGAACTGGCAGACAGAACTATGAGGGAGGATACACAGAAGGTCCTGAGAGCAGGGGAAGGGAAGGTTGTGTCGCTGTTAAGTGTGTGGAGAGCAGGACTGGACTGCAACTTGTAATCTACCTTGACCTTTGGCCATGGGTCACCCAGTGATCTCCATTCTGGGCCACCAGAGAAGCAGCATGTCACAACTGATGAAGGAGCGGCACACAGATTTGGGGTGCAGAGTTCCTCTAGGGTTTATTTGGGCCTCCTGGGAACTGAGCAGCACATTCTGTGCAGCACCCTTCCCCCATCAAGTGGTCTAATATCCAGGGTACTTTAGTAGGGGGGTGCAGAGCAAAACTGAGAGGAACAGCCAGGAGCTCAGCTGTGCTGCCCTCTGAGGATGCCTAGAAATAATTGGTAGGAAAGAAGATTTTCAAGGAGGAAAGTTCTGCATTAATCAGGTAGAATCAAGAGTCAGTGTCAATCTCCCATCAGAAAGTAATTTATTGCTCTAGCTGCTAGAAAGGCTGCTGGAAGACTGCCTTCAGTGGTTAGTCCTCTTTAGTAGAAATGGAAGCAGACCTGCCACTTGGACGTTGATAAGGTTTAGATCTAAACTGTCCCCCCAGACCATCCTGTGTTTAGAAGTAGGGCTTTCAGAAAGGGCTTGGATCATGGAGGTGCTATACTCATTGGTGGATTAATCCATTGAAGAATTCTTAGTTAAATGTGCTACTGGAAATTGGGCCCCTGCTGAAAAATGGGTCCCTGGGTCTGGCTACTTCTCCTCTCTGCTTCCTGGTGGCCAAAGTTTGAGCAGCTTTCCTCCACCATGGTGTTTCTTCCTCGAAGCCAGCCACTTATGGACTGAACCCTTTAAAACCACGAGCCGTAATAATTCTCTCCTCCTTAAATTGCTGACAACAGGTGTTTTGTACCAGTGATCAGAGAGTAAAACAGATGCAAAGTGGAAAGTCAGACATGTAAGTTTCCAGAGCAAGTTTACACTATCTGCAGCAGAGAATTGTACAATTTTGAGTAACAGCTCTGGTATGCTATAGGGACTTGTATTGAGAGAATAACTAATCATGAGCACCAAGTGACCACGTGGTCAAAGCAGCCCATCCTGAACTGGGATAGGCAATGGGATACACTATTATAAGACTGAACTGGAAGTCTGGGATTACACCCAAATCAGACTGGGGCTATACTCAAGCAGCACAGATCTCCATATCGTCCACTATTATTGCACCAGCACCTCCGCTTCAGCTCACACCTATAGCTGTGTGAAAGATCTTTCATGACCAGCTGATTAACAAGGAAGGAGTGCAGATTTATTTCATGGATGGATCCGCTCTGACTGGGAGTGCAATCTCTGAAAAGGCATGGTGACTGCACCACAGTCCCATTCAAGGGTGATCTTGAGAGACACAGGAGAGGGAAGGCTTCAGATGGGCCCTGGTTGTCTCAGTCACGTTCCCATCACTGAGACGCAAAACCTAACACCTTCAATTTAAATGGGGAGAGATTGCTTTTGGTTCACAGTTTGTAGAGATTTCAGTCCATAGTCATCTGGCTGAGGCAGAAGGGGCATGATGGAAAGGACTGGGCACAGGACAGCCGGGAAACAGATTGAAGGGAAGAGCTAGGGATGGAGTTGTGTCCTTCTAGACTCTGCCCTCAGTGACCCTCCTCTCTGCTTCAGACCCTAGCTCGTAATAGCACATTCAGCTCTGAACTCTCTAGTGAATTAAACCACTGATTATAGCACCTTTGTAATCCAATCACCTTCCACAAGCCCCACCTCTGAACACACAAGTCTACTGGGGGACACTTTAGATCTAAACCATAACATTTCTCATCTACTTTGTATTAAAAAGTAAGTGGCCTGGAGTGGTAGCATATGCAGACTTATGAGCGGAACAAATGGCTTGAGTAGATGGGCAAGGGTCTAGAAGAAGAAAGAGGCAATAAGTAAATCTGAAGTAGAGATACGTGCATGGGCTTATGAAGTGGCACAAAGCATGACATCTTTCTACTGCATCTTAATGAGCACAATGAAGAGGCACTGAACATACGAGTATTGAAAATGACTAACCAATTGATGGCAGCCAGAATCTGCCAGAGCCACTCCAGTGTCAGCAAAGCAGCCCTTGAATAGAATAGCTGTGGTAGCAGGGATTGGACTGTGCACTGGCCCACCGTCCCGGCCTTCCACTTACCAAAACTTTTCTAGCTACTGTCCCTGCCAAATGTCTAACATTCCAGTATCAGAGAGTGATGCTGAGTCCCCAGTATAGTACCATCCCTCAAGAATACCAGCCAGAAACTGGTGAACTGGTCATGTGAGATACCTTCCAATTCATTTAAACCTGAATGAACACACATTCTGGATATGGGTTACATTTTCTGCAATTAGCCCTTTGGCTAACACCCTTTTCTGAGGGCTTCTATAATGTCAATTGTACTTCCATGGGATGTATACACAATCCTCCAGAGCAAGGGGCTCACTTTTTTTGTTGTACCAGGGATCGAACTCAGGTCCTTGTGCTTGTGCAGAAGGTGGTGGAACTACTGGGCTAAATCCCTGGCCCAAGAAGCAGAGAAGTTTTTGGAATGGGCACATGACCATCTGCACTGGTTCTATTGCATGCTTTAGTACTGCGTAGCTGGCAGCCAGAGAGGCAATGATATAGATAGACTTGTTGAGACCTTAGCTGATTAGCTGGCTTAAAGGTGATTCTTTGTGAGAATGGAGCACATTGTCCAGGAGGTAGGGTATATTATAAATCAAAGACCCTTGTATGGTGCTGTATTCACAATGGGGAGAATAGATAAGTTAAGGAACTAAAGGGTGGAAACAAGTGATCTGTTATGTACTCATGGTGCTGCCAACTATCACTCCCAATGACTTACTTGAAGAATCTTCAAAACACTGAGCTCTGTAGGTTTTAATGCCCTGGTTCCTCAGTGGGAAATGCCTCTTCCAGGAAACACAGCAATAGCCCCATTGAACTATACACGTGGCAAATACATTGGTGCTCCTTGAACCAAGGAGCCAATAGGCAAAAAAGAGGAGTCACTATTTTGGAAGGGATAATTGGATTTAATCATTAGGAAGAGGAAGGAAAAGAGAGAATACAAGTAAAACCCAAATCAGTGATGGAAAATCCTTTAGAGCTTTCAATGATAACAGCCTGGGACAGCACACATGCTATAGGTTCAGCACCACTGAACTAGGTGCTCTATTTAGATACTTCTTGGTACTCACCTCTCCAATTGTAAAATAAAGTAGATTACAGCCTGAGAAGGCATAATGGCTAGGGCTCACCCTCAGTGATGAGCAACTGGTTTTACCATAACAGATCAGAAGTGAAGCTTGCTGAGAATGAGAAAAATCTTCAGCAGGTAATCAAGTGAAGAGAAGATGAGTAGGAGTTGTCACTCTGAAACAAGCTATAGCACCAGGGGATATAATTTTTCACACCAACTTCCCTCTTCTAAGTTACCACCAGGAACAGAGGCTCACTGCTAACTTGGAGGAGATCTGAGAACCTATAACAAGAGGATCCAAGTGCTGCAAGGGGTGGACTGTAGCAGATACTTTGAAACAGTGTCCAGATTCCTACTTGGGAGGATTCCTAACTTCCAAGATGCTGGGAATGCTGTTGGGGGTAGAGGGTCCCCAGATCTTACCCTTGGAGTTTGCTTCATCTAAAGAATACAACATGTGTGATGTGAGGGTCACTTCTGCCAGCAACAGCATTTGTTGAAAGCTGATTGATATGAAAGAGGGAAGCAGTGTACCTCCTGTAAAACTTAGATCATTATCAGATGAGAAAATTTGTGATGACAGGTTAGTGAGGTCTCTTAATAGCAAACTGTAACTTAGGAGGGTCTTGCTAGTTGTAAATTGTTTCATTCAGATGTATATATAT
>NW_022900931.1:32318066-32325212 GCF_012274545.1 Fukomys damarensis | reverse complement strand
ATATATGGTGAACTCTTTGTGAGAATTCCTGAATGCATTCAGTCTGGGACTGTCTCACTTCAGATGCCAGATTTCCAACCCTAATTTCAGTTTTTGGTTTGGAAGTTGGCCATTTTGTGAAAGAGAATGTACTTTCACAAGCACTAAGTAGATGCAAACATTGCTCAGAGTTTTGACACATGGTTATAAACTTTATAAGAATTTGTGGATTCATGTATTCATTTCCAGAATCTTAAAGTTTTGGGTCTCCTTTGCATATTTTGTTTGTTTTCAGCCCAATCAGTCTTTGAAACTGAGCTGCACTGATAAAACAGATGTTTAATAATTCCAATACATGCAGAGGCTCACATTCCATGAGTAACTGCAAAAACTTAAAAACATATTTCATTTTTATCCAACTCTATGAATCATTTCTTGAGTTATGACTTCTAATTCACCTGATAGCAGCTCTTTAAACTCTGTGGAGATTTGGGGGGTTCAGGGACAATCAATAAAGTACATCAGCATGTGTCTGGCTGTTATCTGCTTGTTAGGGTGTCCACTTACATTGGGTGCCTGGACATGTCAGCAACACAAATCTTCTTGTACTCCGAGGTAGGGCCTGGCTACATCAGTAAGAAAGCTCTGTCCTGAGATTCACTGTGAAAGGACAAAGTGGGTCCCCTAAGTTCTTTTATGACCAAAAGTTACTGACCTGAGGAAGCAGTTTAGGTGGCCTCTTTAACAAGTTTGCACAAATTCTCTAGACAATGAAGTTTTACTTGGGCAGGTACACCTTGCCTTTCGACACGGGTGAAGAATTGAGGGCCCCTCACCCCTTTCACATAGCCCTTCTGAAGCAAGTGAACTAGCTTTTCCTCCTTAGATCAGACTCCTCGTTCTTTCACTAGAGGAGCACGCAGACTCATTCACTCTAGGATGTTGTCTTGCACCTGGTCCCAGGTTGGCCATACCTCAAGCCAATCTGGATGCTTCTCTTTTTACTCTTCCTCTTTGAGCTCTGCCTTTCACAGTGTGGATGATCCTGTCACCTTTCACAGCACCTGGTTTAAAGGACTGGAAGCACAGATTTCCTCATGTGTCCAGCTTTCGGGGTGCATGCTGCCGCCTCAGTGATGGAGAGCTGCCAAGGCTCGGGTGTGGACAGATGTGTGTGGAGAGGAAGCCAGGTTCTGTGAGGACGCAGTCAGAATGCACATCTTCTGGGCCCGTGTGCTTTCACAGCTAGGTTAAGTTGTCTCTCTCAGGCTGCCTTCACAATTTAGCCAGTGCCAAGGGAGATGGCCTATGAGAATATTAGGCTCAGCTCTCATGTTTACCACACTGATAAACATTTTGACTTTAAAATCCTTGCAGTGCTTCTCCTTTTCCCCTAAAAAAATATTTGTACCTTCCCAAGAAAAGGCTGCTGTTAAAAAATTTGGAAGTAAACTTTTCTAGTCCTGGCAACTGTCTTAGTCTGTTTTCTGCTGCTATGACAGGATGCCTGAGACTGAGGATAAAGAGCTGAGGTGTGTTTCTTACAGTTCATGGCTCTGGTATCTGGTGAGGGCCTACTTGCTGTGTTGTTACATGGGAGAGGCCATTGTGCTGTATAGACATGCACCACAGAAAGAACTGGCCAAATTCTTCCTTCCTCAGGAGCCCACTGGGGAGATGATTAATCTAGTCCATTCCTCAACAATGGCCTGAAATCTGCTTATAAGCTTCTGTCCTCCGGACCAGACACCATCTATTTTTTTCAATTTTTAGTTTTTATTATTAGATGTTTGCAGTACATAATGATCAGATTCCTCCTGGAGTACTGTACATGTTTGTCACACATCTGAGTTCTTTTCCTCCTCTTCTCCTCCCCTCCATCTTGTAAACCCCTTTACATTTGCAAAAGATCTCACTGTTTCCTATTAATCTGTGTTTTATTCCCTTTATTTATTTTTGGGGTTTTTCTTGCAAGAGAAACTATGTGATATTTAGGCTGTGTCAGATTTATTTCACATAACATTATGCTATCAAGGTACATCCATTTTCCCACAAATGACTCAAGTTTATCCTCCTTTATGGTAGAGTAGTACTCCATGGTCTATAAACATTATATGGAAGCTAGACATTCTTAAATATAATAAACACATTTATAGATTTGACTTAAAATCAGAAAGTACAGTATTTCATATAATTATGAAACAAATTAAATCTTCACAACACAACCAAATAGGAAATTTGAAAATAAAAGAAATATACCTACTAGTGGCCTACCTATACTAATGCAAATAAATTTAAAATAGTCACTTGACAATCCATCTCTAGAGAGGTATGCCTTTTTAATAAAACTTTTAAATTTTTATTAATACATATTTGCAGTATGTAATGATTGCATTCATTGCCAGAAACTTGCACATGAGCATAACACACCACAATTCCTTTTCCCCTTCCCTTCCACCCTCTTTGCCAGTATACAATTTACTTATTTTATAAGTTCCTGTCAAATTACTTATCATAAATATAGATTAACAGCCTAACAAGCCAAAAACGTATAAAACACATAAGACAATTATATTAAATCGAGGCACACTTCTAGACACATTATCTGTGCTGTATTACAATAACTTTCTCTCTTACTTTTCCTATTGCTCATCTTTTATTTTGCTCTTTATTTACACTCTGGGTTTCTCATATAAGAAAAACCACATGACATTTAAGCATGTGTGTCTGCTTTACTTCCCTTAACATTATGATCTCAAAGTATATCCATTTTCTTAGAAATCACTCAAGTTTATCTTTTTTATGGCAGAATAGTACTCCACTGCATATAACAATCACATTTTCTTTATCCATCTCGGTGGCTTCCAAGATTTAGGTATTATGAATTTTGCCATGTACCTAATACCTCTTTAAGGTACCACCTCTTCACATTGTCCAGGTGAGAATTAAATTTCAATCTGCATTTGGAGGACACATCGACCATAAGAGCAACTTTGTCACTTTCAGACCTGATTAGCTATTGAATCGTTAACGCTCTGGGCTGCCCCCTCTTGTCCTGCTGATTTAGCTCCTCATATATTCACAGATGGTGCAAGGGCAAGGCCCCAGGCTGAAGTCTCTGGCTTTGAACTTCCCTGGACTCAGATCTAAAGAATCTCCCTTCATTCCTTCACCCATGCTCTGTGAAAGAGCCCAGAATGGCTCCTAGTGTGCGCTCTGTGATCAAGGACATGATCTTCCTTTGTTACAACCGTTGCTGCAGCTGTGAGCACAGTTCTGGGTACTGGGCTGACTTCAGGCGCTGTGGGCCAGTCCTGCACACTGCCTGAGGCTCAGCATTGTGCTGAATGCACACGCCACCCTTTGCTCAACAAGGACGCTCGCCTGCCAGACAGGGTCAAGGCTCCAGGGAAAGCAGAGGGAATGGTATTAGGCAGATCTTTTCAGGACATAGGGCCATAGAGTAAGAGGCATCTGGGATGGGCATAAGGATCAGGGAAAACGATCCAGAAATGACACTTATGTGGACTCTTAAGGACAGGAGGAATTTACCAACCCATCTGTACTTCTCAAGCTAATGATGGGGCCATTTGCCATCTGCTCCCCTTCCTGCTCTTATCTTTTAAAATCTTAAGTTCTCCTTACTCCCCGGCCAGCCAGGCCTTCTGTTCCGGGGAAGCTAATCTGTTTTCCTTAACCCCCAAGGACTTGCTGGGTGCTGTCTGGCTGCTTCTGTCCACTCTAGCCATCTCCATGAATGTACGTTCATTACATCCCAGCAGGTCTCGCTGAGACCCACAGTGTCCGGGTAGCCTTCCCTAAAGGCCTCTCTTTCAGTCCTTTTATTTCCTTCCTCCTCTGAACTTATGTTTTAGCCTGTGCTGGGTGATTCTAAGGGTCTAGGGAAATCACACCGGCACTGAGCATGATTTGGATGTCTATAGATAAAAATAATACAAAGGAGGATGTCAGGACTCTCCTCATGCACTCTCGTAAAGACAGGAAATGGAGTGCTCACAGCATTGCTTGTTGTTGTGGAAATTAACCCAAGAGGAGGTACCCCCCCGCTCTTCCAAAGGACTGATAGCATCCCCTCTATTGCTATGTCTATGTGATGTGTCACAACTATGGGAAGATGCTCTTTTGCACATAAATGCAGCACTGCTTGGAATTATCAATATTTGGAGGGGGAGACTGAGGGATAGGTGTTTTCAAGGGGCCTTTACAACCACCGTCATATTTTTCTATTAACATTAACATGAGTTATATAGTCTCTGGGAATAAATTCATGTTTGTATTACAACAGAAGAAGAAGTAAGGAAACTAGGTGCCATGACACACATCTGTAACCTCGACTTCTGAGGCTGAAGCAGGAGGACTGCCAGTTTGAGTCCAGCCTGGGCAACTTAGGGAGATTTTGTCTCAAAATAAAATGTAAAAGGACTGGGGGTATAGCTCAGTGGCAGCACTTCCCTAACATGCATGAGGCATTGGGTTCAATCCCCAGCACCACAAATGATAGTGACTTTGTAAGGTGTGCTTCACAGCTCGCGGCTCTGGGATGCTTTCCCGAACCCCTGGAAGAGCTGTTACCTTGCTTGGTGCTCGAAGCATCTCCTCACTCCTCTAGCATAGCACGTCCAGCAAAGTGTTAGGGTTTAAGTTACATCTCTGACTCAACAGACAGAACTTGTCAATAGAGGAGTGGGGATTCTATATTTGCATACATCTATGATCTGGCTTCTTGCGGAACTCAGTACACATTAAAATACTTCACAGATAAATGAATGATGAAAGAAAAATAAAAGTACTGGTTAATAACTGGAAAAATATTTGTGGGAGAAAGTTGGAAGTTGCACAAGAAATTAAGTTCCTAAATTTTTCTAAGGGTCCTTTCATCCCTAAAAGAGATAATAAGAAGTTAGTTGTATGAATTTGGGCCAGCACTTCTACAATGCTATGAAACTGATTTAACTCAGTCCTCCCTCTCCATAAGAGTTTGAAAAGAATAGGGCTCCAAGACTTAGAAGAATATGGAGCACATAGTTACCATGTAAATTATGGAGCATTAGGGGCTTCTCTGAGTATATTCCTCTTCATGCTTAGAAGTAAATCTGAGTTATGCACTGTATGAAGAAGTGTTTCTGCCTCCAATGCATAAAACATGTGCATGCCATTTAGAGGCTGAAAAATGGATCATTATTGGGGGGAAAAGAATGGTATGAAAGTTACTGCCAATCTAGGGGAACAGAATGCAATTATCTACAAGATTACCTGATTTTAAATACTGATTGCCAAACTGCTCAATAAAATATGAATACTTATTATGGCAATCCATATCACATGGTACATATCCTACTTTGGGGCGACAGGTATCTTCTTAAAGAAAAACACTAACTAGGTAATGTCAAACATCATAAAGTAAGTGGATATCGAGAGACTAAAGTGCTTATTTCCCATTGGCTGCTGAACTTTAACTTTTAGGAAAAGACCAAAACTATAAACAAAAGTCAGTATCCATGGGAACACGCATAAGAAGTAATTATTTTTTCCTTTACATTTTCAAATTTCAGAGTTTAATAGCATATTATATGTATTGCCTGAGGCCCACAATTCCTCCAGTTGGTCATTAAGTATCAGAAAATGCCCTCTCCACCAGTCATTATTATTTAAATAAAATGCCACTTACAAACCTCAGGAACAAAAGAGCTACAGTGCCCATGGAAGTTATACCTTAATTCTTGTAGTAATTTGGAATACAGTACAAGGAACCAGAGAAGCCAGAGCACCTGGCCCAGAAGCCAGGGTTGTGTCCAAAGAGCAACATTCACAAGGAAGTCTTTCAGTTATGGTTAAGTGGACCCAAAAAACACCTCTTTTGTTCAGGTGAGCAGACCAGAAGCAAGACCCTACAACTGTGTCCTCATATGATCAATCCAGCTTCCATATAAATTTTGCAAGAGCAAAGACTTCTGGGTGAATACAACTGCTGATTCCATCTTGCACGGGGTCACTTCCTGATATACCAGTTTGGATGCCTTGGCTTGAAATATTTAGTTTGTTCAAGACTCATATTCACGGTAAATTGGACAACCAAAGAACATATGGAGTGATAAGTTACTTACATTATCTATTTGTTCTTTCTGTACAGGCAGAGTAATGAAACCATATTAATGACAATGCAAAGTCTGTCCAAGATGGAACCAAAACTCTTCTCTGGCTGAGGAGCTTCCTTTACTGGCTTAGCATACCTGGGTGGCTTCTATCACAAAGGTGCCAGTCTCATGGCTTTACCTAAACTGCCTCAGGATAGTTGTCCCTAGATAACTCGTGAGAACAAAAGGAAAATATGTGCTGAAAACTAGAGCTAATCTAGGAAGCTCTAAATTTAGACAGGCTTTTTCTTCCAAGAGTTTGTTTGTAAATCACTTTTTTTGGAAGCTAGAGCAAACATTTTCCCATGGAATCACTGTAATAAATGTGGCTGTGCAAATTTAATCCTAATGAGTTTGAAATACTACACATTAGCAAAAGCATTTTCATGGACTGTATTTTTTCAGTCTTGCTAATCTACACTATGGATTATTGGGGTTTTGTGGGCTGATCCAGGAGCTAAGTTCATGGTTTCCACCAAGTTCAATGGTTTCCTAGGAAATTAGTCCCTTCTCAAAAAGCCAGATGTGAAAAACTCCTGCTTCCAAAAATTCATGGAGAAGAGAACATTCTCATAACAGTTCTGATGATGCCAACTGCAGCAAAAATGGACAGCCTTTTTTGTGCAAAATACATTCATAAATTTGGAGTTTATATTTTGGGAATTTCCAGCACTTAATTTAAAAAGCATTACAACTATATTAGGCTAAAGGTGAACACGATGGAGTTTAGACTAGGAAGTAAAATAAGAAAACATTGACAACAAAGCAAAATATAGAACTGAGATTTGCACACAGACAAAGATTGGGACTAAGAACTTCATAGGGGGTTATGACCAATGTTCTAGCCCCCCTCAAAGGCAATGCAAATGTTTCTCTACTATAAAAAATAAAGAAATTCGAGGGCAGAAAAGCTGGGGATTTTGATGCCCATATCTTGAATATTTTATCAAGTATATCATACCTAGCTACTTGCCCCCTCAAAATACATATATATATATATATATATATATAT
>NW_022900931.1:32277815-32317863 GCF_012274545.1 Fukomys damarensis | reverse complement strand
AGAGAGAGAGAGAGAGACAGAGGGGGGGAGAATTATGAGTAGCTCTATTTTTAGGCAATTCCTTCCAGATTTGCTTTGATTTTGGCTTCCAAATAGCAAGACAGTTAGAGAATTTTTTAAAAAGCTAGAATGAAAGATGAAGTAAGATGATGTGGGGGAAGAAGACAGGCCTATGAGCCATGAAAAGAGCAGGTATCAGTTTAAGTTCTTTTGTAAGAGAAAAAGTATCAGCTATGATTCCTGGTGAAAGAAATTAAAGCAGAGAGCCAGGAGGAAGGTGAAGAATTGCTGTGAGAGGAAATGAAAAGATCTTCCAGGGAAAAAAAGGACTAGAAGATAAAAATACATGCAAGGAGATCTCTTGTGTTATTTAGGAAGAAGCAGAAGATAAGTTTCTAAGCAGGAACAGTAACCATCAAGCTCATTGAAGACTTTCCCAGATTGCTAGAACTGGAGTTTGTGCCAGTTTACTTCCTATCCAAGGCACAAGGAAGTCATTGATGCTCTCCAAGCTCCTCAGTAGTCAGGAAACTTTCTGTGCTGCTGTCCTCCAATGAGGACACCTCTGGAGATCTGAGTTTACAATCTTGACTGTAGACTAATTGTCATGGCTTGTATCTACATGTCCCTCCCAAAGCCTCATGTGCATGTAAGTGGGGCTTTTGGGAGTGACTTGATACAGGTGAGATACTGGATTAGTTCACTGATTGGTTTAGCATAGGTGTGATTGATGAACTTAATGCAGAGAGAGCTCCACCCTGGGTGTGGGTGACACCGACCAGTAGGCTTGTAGCCTGGATGAAATAAAAAGGGAAAGAAGGGAGATTCACCGCCTCCTGCTGCCACACCAAAGACTGTTTCTCCTCTGCAATGCCCCTCTGCATTATGCTCTGCCTTGCAGCCAGCTAACCATAGACTGAAACCTCTACACACTTTGAGCTAAAATAAGCCTGTGCTCCTTTAACTTGTAGGTGTTGGGTATTTTGTCTCAGTGATAAGAAAGTAACTAAGATACCAACCTTGAGGAACTCCACTGGTTGTATTGAAATCCAAATTTCCTTTGATTTTCAAGAAAGAAGGAGGAATTCTATGTCCCTCATCATTGCGTCTGCCCAACCACTGGGACAGTATGTCCCATCTGTTACCATTCAAACAAAATACAGAAGGGAGAGATTTTTCAAAATAGTTGGAAAGCATTTTTCACGTTCAGCTAAGAAAAGACCTCATACTGCAATTTGTTATTTCTACTGCACCAAAACACAGGAGTGGCACCATGCAGAGATAGTGTTGGAAGAGAAAGAAGACACATTAGTTTGATGGCTGGGATAGACTGAAAGTCTAAAGTAAAATTATATCAGCAGGAGGAGGAAGACTCTCCCACTCTTCTGGACCTGGGATCCTGCGGATCTGCAGGACTATCCCTTCCCTTATTTTCTCCGCACTTTGTATAATGGCTTAGCTTTTTGAAATATGCAGATTTCAGGGGGGAAAAGCTGCATGCCACTTAGTTCAAATAACCACTTTTTGGAGGAACTAAGTGAAGGGGAATAGGAAAAGCAAATTTGAAGAAGCAACATTCCAATCTAATGAGATCGCTGGATGTCTGGCTCACTGGGAAACCCTAGCCCCTGGGACTCTTGCCCCTGCAGCCGGCTGTGCCCTTGTGGCACCATGACTCCACGACTTCTCAGCTCAGGATGTTTGGAAAGTGTGGTTTGGACAACACGGATCATAAAAATATAGCAGTCTCCGGAATGTTCAGCCCAGAAAGTTCACATTCAGGTGAACCCTGCATTTGCTGTCCACGTCAGAAGGGCTTCATTTCTTTTTTTCGTTGTTTTACACTCTAAGACATTTCAAAATAGGATTTGTTCATCATCTGTGGCTGTTACAGAAATGCAGATAAAAACAGTGTTGAGGTTCCATCTGACTCTAGAAATAATGGCTATGATCATGAACTCAAAAAGCAAGAAATATTGGTGAGGTCGTGGGCAGAAAAGGAACCATTCTACATTGTTGGCGAGAATGTAAATTATTACAACTACCATGGAAATCAGTGTGGAGAGTCCTCAAAAACTAAAAATAGAAATTTCATTCAACCCAGCTATTGCCCTTCTGGTTATCTTCCCAAAAGAGTTAAAGACACCATATTATGCCATATGACAGAAATATATGCATACCCATGTTTATAGCAGAACAATTCATAATAGCTAAATCTTGAAAGTGGCCTATACATCCATCATTAGATGAATGGATAAAGAAAATGTGGTATTTACACACAATAAGAGTACTACTCAGCCAGAAAGAAAGACAAATTTGAGTCATTTGTAGGAAAATGCATGTACCTTGAGACCATATGTGAAATGAAATAAATCAGACACAGAAGGCTAAATTTCTCTTATATGAGAAAACCAAATAATAAATAATTTCAACAGCAACATAAAAGATATATAATAGGAAACAGGGAGGTAGACTTTACGGAGATGGGAAGGGGTTCTGGGACGGACAGAAATGGGCAGACATGGGAATGGAGAAGAAAGTAAAAAGGATCAAGATACACTGTGTATATGTACCAACCCCACACAATGAGTGTTTTTATTATGTATCGCATACACATACTAATACACCTTTTAAAAAACAGGATTAGGCTGGGTGAAAATGAAATCGTAGGCTATCCTGTGATTTAATTTACTTAAATGTGTGCATGCATGTATTTTTCTGCAGTCATTTTTTTACTTCACTGATTTGGTTACAGTGAGAATGTCACCTCAAACCAGGGCATTTCTGGATTAGGACACCATTTTGAGCACAGACAAAGTGTGATTATTTTAAACAGTTCCCCTTGACTCTTCATTAAACTTCTCCAAGCAACAGTTATTGAGGGAGCTGCTTCAAAACAAAAATACAAGCACAGGGTCTTGGCTCATCTATCAATTACTTCTATTCCACGTAGGCTCTTAAATCAGGCAGGATAATATTCTTTTGCCTCTGAGAATTATAGTTCATCAAGAGGTAGAAAGGGATGGAGGGAGCATCTCTTGACAAACCTTTCTATAAAGGCCAATAGCAATGATTTCAGGTTTTGCAGAGGCACATGGCCTGTCACAATTGTTCTGCTCTGCCTATGGAACACAAAAGCAGCCACAGATAATACAGAAATGAGTATGTGAGGCTATGGTGCAATATGACTTTATTTACAAAACCATTCTACATGCTAGAATTGGTGGTAGCTCGTCTGCCTGTGATCTAGTCCAACTTCCTCATGTTAGTGATAACAAAAACAAAGGCTGGGAAGATGGGGCCTTTCCAAAAAACACCAGACACCTAGCAGCAAAGCCAGATACTTCCAAACAAAAACTGAGTTTAGAATCCAGCTTTATTTCTACCACACCACAATGGTTCTGTCTCATTTCACAAATCTTCTTCTGCCTGCTCTATGGATGAAAAATATTTGAGTCAGAAGACCGTATTTGAGGAAATTCTACTCTGGTATTATGCAATTATCGAAGACAAAACACTTTGAAGAAGAAGAAATTTTATAGGACATTGTCAGTAATTATTTGCATTAGTCTCAGCACCATTATTGTATTTTTAAAGGCAGCAAAGAAAAGAAAAATGGAGATTGCTATTATGTCAGAGTCTCATTTTAACAATTTTTTTGCTAGAGTTGATTTGAATAGAGTGAGCAAATTGAGGTTTCCAATGCACCAACAGAAGGGACTCAGGATTGGTGACTTTCTAAAGTTCATGTAGAATTTTGCTGTGTGCCCTTTTTCTCTCATGACAGGTTGCATAGTTATCTTCAGATACCCAAAGGGATTTGCAACTCCCAGAAGTTATGAGGTAATAGAGGGCACAATGTCCCTTTTTCAGTCAGGCTGCCTGAGAGGGAATGGCTCCAGCCAAAGTCTCTTTCTGAGTTGAGTCAGCTAACCATCAAAAACTATCCAGACAGTAATGCAAGTAAAATTCATGGAACAGGACAAGTGTCAGAGGGCTCAAAAGTGATGACCGACATCAGCAGGCATTCCCAGGGGCTTAGAGGCAGTGCCTGTACACACATCTTTGATACTTGTTGCGGGGACAAAATACCTGACACCTGTAACTAAAAAGAAGAGAGGGTTGACTCTGTTTGTAGAGGTTTTGGTCCATAGTTGGCTAGTTCTAAGGCAGCAACTTCATGGCCATGAGTTCACTGAAGGTGAAAAGCCAGAACTCTAAAGGGGCTGCTGGCCCATGAGCAGGGCTCTGGAAAACAATGACCCCATAGGTATTAAGGAATCTTTCTACATGGCCCAGGACTCTTAGTAGAAAAAAAGATGGACAATCTTCCCTATTTGCTTCTCCCAGGCTTGGGACCCATCTGGTAGCCTCTAGTTTGCCACAGACCCTAGTTCTGGTGAGACCATACCATGAGGGTCACTTTTTCCAGAGCTAAACAGGAACTTTCCAGAAGATGTCCTGCCCTTCCCCTTGGTTACTGTTCTTCAGAATCCCTTCTCTTTCTGAGAACCCCTTGATACACAGGAGAGCATTAGGGAAAGCACACTTGCCACAGGGATCCCAGAACAACTTTATTCTGAGGAAGGAGATGAATTTTTATAAGCCCCTTACTCAGAGAACCCCAGAGAGCTGCGGTTACTGATGTTTTACAGAGATTTGGGCAGCACAAGCTAATGGCCAAAGAAAAGCATTCCATTAATTTGATTATGGTATGGCAGGTTCTCTGCAGGGAGGAACTCTCATTGACTCCAGAGGAACCCAGCCCCCAAGTGGTGTTAGAATGCTCCTTATGCCCCTACCTCTCTTGCCTGTCCCACATGAGACCATTCCAAAGCTGAAACAGTAATATGAATTGGTTCTAGGACAAAATCAGGAACTTTGTTACCTTAAGTTACTTGTACCATCAAACTTCCTACGTAAAGCATAATGTCTCTTAATGAAATAGCCTTGATTTCCATAAGTATGTAGTATAGCATCACAGCAAAAATTTTTTACACCACTAGAAGGTCCCCTCCCAGAGTGTTAAAAGGTTGGCACCACCAATGTCAATTTAGGAAGGGAAAGCTGAGTGTCCACTTTTTTTTTTTTAACCAGAAACTATAATCTTAATTCTGGATATCTGAACAGACTATCATATTAAATGACATTTCAAGGCCAAATTTGCCACTAAGATATTCTGTTTGTTTGTTTGTTTTAGGACTAGGGGCTGAGCACAGGACCTTCATACTGAGCCACATGCCTGACCCCTTTTGTAGTTTTCATTTTGACACAGGGTCTCATGAAGTCCTCAGCCTCTCAGCTCTGGGATTACAGGTGTGAGCACCAAGCCTAGTACCAAGACATTATGTATTATAATCTAAAATTAAAGCCCCCAATTAAAATGCTGCTAGAGAAGCTACTTACTGCAAAATATTCTGAGAATAAAATATTTTCGGTTTGGCTTTTGCTCCTGTGTTAAATGTTACAAGAAAGAAAATGACCTACTTTGATCTTCTCACTATTCCCCACAAAGCAGACCTGATAGATTTTTGGGTTCACCTTGCAATGTGATATATACACAAAGCACCTACCTGGCTCTCAGGGACAGTGTAGTCAGGGACAATGACCACACAGGGGGAGGGCTGGAGAGAGTATAAACCCACTCTCCATCAAGTGCCTTTTAAGAAGCAGGGTAATAATGCTGGGGGAAGATACAGTAGTCTCAAGAAAGCTTGGACATTTGCAACTGAAAGAACATTTTTTTATTAAGCAAGACAGGACCCTAAAGATGTGGCTCAGTGCTAGAGCACTTGCTAAGTATGCACAAAGCCCTGAGTTCAATCCTCCATCCCTGCATAAAACAAAAGCAAAACCCAGGACTTTGGAGGCCCAGGGATACAGAGTATCAAGTGGGAATGATTTAGCCTGCCCTGTATTTAAGCTCTTCTGATCAATATAGACAGGATTAGCCCTTAGCTCAAAAAGTTACTGGAGAATTCAATCAAGTAACCCACACACACGTGACTTGTATAATGCTTGGCACAGGTGAGTACTCATGATGTGTTGGCTGGGCGTGTGCCTGAAGCTCTTAGACACAGCATCTTGGTTGTGGCTCACTCTGATTCTGTGTGGTGTGCTTCACACAGTGAGAGCCTGGAGTTCACAGCAGTTAGAGGAGAGCTGTGCTGGAGCGGGCTCTGGACCAGCACTATGGAACTCATGGCTCATGTTTGTTTCAACATGCTTCTCACCTCTTAATATTTTAACCCCTAACCTGTTCACAAGTCTTGGCCACCTGACAGTGCCAGGATTTCTCTGGTATGTTCCTTCAGCAATGAAGGTCATCTGAGCCCCTACTCCCTCCAGCATGTCAATGATGCCATGATGTAGGGCTTGTTAATGAGGGGTTCCCAATTGGGAAGAGCTGTCCCACATCCTACAGAGTGTCAGTTCTTCATATACTCATCTGTTATGCCTTGTGTCTAGATGTCCCTCCAAATCCTCAGGCATTCATAGGTAAGACTTTTTGGAGGTGGCTAGGTCTGGCATGTGTGATGCTAGGATTACTTCATGGTGCAATGCTAGAATTAAGGCTGTCTCACCCTGGGTGTGAGTGCTACCTGCCCTAAGGGTGTGTAGCCTACATATGATTTAAGGGTCATTGCTTGTCACTTGCTGCTTGCTTCCTCACTATTTTGCTGCTTTGCTGCCTTCTGCCCATCATGAACTATTTCTTGTATGTGATGCCCCTCTGCCATGTCACCCTGCCTTGGTGCAGCCAACTACAGACTGAAACCCCTGCAAACTGTGAGCTAAATAAACCTTTCCTTCTTCAACTTTGGGTGCTGGGTATTTTGTCTCAGCAATGAGAAAAATTAAGACACCACCTTGAAAGCACCTTATGATCAGGGAGTGTTGACTCTTTCTATAAAAATGCTTTAAAACACACTAATTAGTGGACCAACTATTATTATCCAACAAAACCTCATAAAACCTCACCAAGCAGTCATTTTTATAACACTGTTTAGGTTTTAACCATAGTTTTTTTTTTCTTCTCTCACTTGCTTCTAATCTAAGGAATTCATTAACTTCAACTTATGATTGTAAATGACTTCAGTGCCCTATGACATAATGCGCCCCATTCAAGGTTACTAAGAGATCTTAAAAAACGGAATGGTCCAGCAACCTGGCTTTGTTTCTTTAAACAAACAGACAAACAAAGGCATGAGGAGAAGGTAGGGAAGTCTTCAAATGTCTATACTATCTAATATGCACTTGGATCGTGAAATTTCTAGAAGAAAATGGTGAAGAGTTGAAGATTAATGATCTGTTTGTGGATGGATCAAATTTGGAAGCAGCTGACCAGCACAGCATTGTCTGGTCCATTCAACAGGACTTTCTTATCCATTTAATTCCATCAACACCAGTAAAGTAGTCAGGACATTTTCCAGATAAAAAAACAGACTCTGAGAGGTTAAGTAACTTGCCTGAGGTCATGGAGCCTGAGGTCACAGGCTTTTTTTATTTGGGTCCAGTGCCCACTATGCTGATAGACAGTGGAAGATACAGATAACTCTAGGTCCAGGCATCCTCTAGAGAAATGTTACAAGAACATGGGCAAATTATTGTAACACAATAATTTGAACCACTTGGTGGAATTTAATTGTTTGAAAGGTATTCAATGCAGTATTTCCAAACACTGAAGGAGAGTGCTGTGGAGTGTTTTCACAGATTGATGATGCTGCCTTAATTTAGCAAAGTGGTTTCATATTTATAATGCACTTTTAGAATGTTCATACTTGATTCTGGACTTACTTTGGGACTAGTATTAAGGTTTATGTCTTCCTTCAAAAATGCAATCACATATTAGAAAGAAAAACAGATGATGTTGGAGGCGAACAAAGGCAGACAGGCAGACTTTCTTGACACCACCTGCTCACCTGAGGGATCTGTGTGCCTGCTGGGCCCCTGGGCCAGGGCTCTTCTCCATGATATGAGCTCTCTTATCACGCCCTGCAGGGATCATGCATCTGAGTTGCTTGCCAAGCCAGCCTTCTGACCTCAGAGGGACACACCTTTTACTGCCTGCAGGGGTTTTCTCCTGACTAGTGTTCAAGTCTTGGGGACTGTGAGACACAGGCTCATGGCTGAGCCCAACAGTGCACTGCAGCTGCTGGGAGGGTGGGCCTGGAGAAGGCACTGCAGGCTACCTGGCATAAGGGGGTAAGGCATGTAGGCCTTTCCCCAATGGTAGATTCAAATAGCCCATAGGTGAAAATCCTGTGGATTTTTTTCTTTAAACAACATTTCACACAAAGGAAGTACCCTGCCGGGCCTTGCTGACACATTCCTTCTTGGGTGGGTTTGGCTGTGTTTGCTGCTGAGGCCTCCACACTGGAAAGCTGTGAGAAGAGAGTAGAATGAGATGAGCTGGGGCCAGGGAGCCCCAAGTACAGTGCTCAAAGGAGAAACTTGGGGTGACCTTGGTAACTGTAGGAAACAGTGCCATTCCTCTGGGTTATTGAGTGGCTTCCACCCTTGCTCTCTACAGTCCTTGGTCACACAGTGACCTAGTTCTTTGGAACCAGATTGTGCTGTGCCTTGGCTCCAAACTGCCCTGATGATGTTGTCTCACTGATCCAAGCCCAAGCCTCTCTCCAGCCCTGCAGGATTCACCTCTCTGTCCTAGCGCTAGCCTCTGCCCTCAGCTCTGCCAGCTCCTTCCTCACAGGCCCCAGCTTCTCCTCCACAAACAAGCCTCGTTCCTGGGGGCTCTGACGTGTGCTGAACCCTCTGCTAAGAACAATTCCCCAGAAGTTCACAGACCTTACCTCCAAAAGCCCCTTTAGGTCTTGGAACAGATTTATTCTTCTCAGGGCAAAGCACAGCCCAGCCTTTCTGATCTCCCTCCCCTGCTTGTTTTTGCTGTATCATTGCTCATTTCCCAACCCACAAATATGCTCATTTCTTACATTTATTGTCTTCTCCCCAGGGGCAGGGACATCTCTGTCTTGCTCACTGATTGTCTCAGTGCCCACAGTGCTCCTGGCACAGGATAAGTGCTTAGTTCATGTTGGTTAAGTAGATGGATAACTCAGAAGTATTTGCTGGGTGCAGAAGTGATGGTCTGTATTCTAGACTGTGGCTGCTCCAAGGTGCCCAGTGTCCCCCTCATGTCAGGACAAGACTCCACTGGAAACTACCAATGTCCACATCAGTGTCCAGGCTCCTGGAAAAGGGGCTAGAAGTGGCAGATGGGGAGTTTGACTCCAGTCACCCAGCTAGGGGGGTTCTTATCTGGCAAACCTGAGACAGGAACTTTCTCCTGTAGGCTGCTGTGGGGTTGGGGGGGCATCAAGACAGTAGTAGCCACTACAAAACTCACTTCAAATCTCTCTGCTGTCTGGACAGGTGACCTCAAATCTCAGCAGCCCTAGTGAAGACTGGCTCTAGCATTCCCAAGGTTTTTCAGATTCAAGTCTTCAGGAACAGCTAGGAAAAGATCAGTATCAGAAACAGCTACATCATCTGCAGGACTTGGTGCAAAATGAAAATACAGTGCCCCTTGTTTAAGAATTTCAAGGTGGCAAGAGCAGGGCAGTGCACCTTTGGCAGAGACTTGGTGCCAGGGCCTTGACTGACTGCACAGATCAGACACCTATGAAGTCAGGACTGGCCATGCTAATGACATTTCCTGTGCTCCTTCCTGGAAAGTCCCCATCACAAATACAGATCACTTATGCCCAAGATATGTAGCCAGTTATCCCTTCAGGAAAGAATTCCTGCAGCCCTGTGAGGAACAATCTCATAGGAAACCTGAAGACTCCAAAAACTGCATCCTTGAGACTAGCAAGAGGACCCGGTGTTGTGTGACAGGATGGGGAGGGTGTAGCAGTGGCAGGAGTGGTGACATCAGAGACAGTCCCTGGGGCCAAGCTGGGTCAGTTCCCTGGAAAGGAGTAGCCAAGACTGTGGCACACTGTCCCTTCAGAAGGGTGGTCAGAGGACAGCAAGCCGCAAGGAAGGAGCAGGGGGAACAGGAAACTGCAGTCAGCAGACAGAGGCTGAGGGTGAATCATGTGGTTGTGGCTTCTGCTGGGAGGCCCGGGGCCTTCCCCATGAATCAGCCCTGGGGGGACACAGTGACATGAAGGACAACATTAAGTGGGATCTGTGGGGACTGCGCACTGAGGGAGGTGCTGCCCTTTCCCTCAGATGGCACTCTGCACTTCGAACAGCTTTGATATCTGTGGTGGCTCTTCCTGTGGGTCCTCTCATAGCCCTACTGGCTGAGCAGAGTATCACTGCCACTCCCCAGGTGGGACTGACTCACCCGCTGTTGACATGAATGCATTCTCCTGCCTTGCAGCGCAGAGGAATGTGGACTCCAGTGTTGGAGGAAATTTCTTTTTGTCCATGATGCTGCCATCAACCCAGAGCTCGTGGCCTGAGACTGACAAACGCAGCCAGCACGTCACGAGCACACATCGACATACTGACTGATCGCCTCCATGTTCCAACACTTCCCCCGCACAGTAAAAGGGGTATGTGAGCGGCTGATGCTGCAGAGAATCGGCCCCACCCTCTGCAAAAGGAAAACTGGAGAGGGATTGGATGTTCCCCCCATACAAACATCATATGAGCTACTCTTGGAGGTCATCTGAGAAATGGGAACTGGGATTAACTAAAGATGAATGAGAGATGCTATTCTGAGCATATGTATTTTGAAATGGTCCATTAACCTTGCATCAGAAGTATTCCTTTGAAGCATTGGTGGTTTACTGCCCTCAGATGTGTGCAGATGATTTGTCAAATCACATTATTATGCACAGCTAACTGCTTTGCGAAAACTGGTACCTGCAGAGGCAGTCGGTGGGCTTAACTTAAATACCTCAATCATTAACATTGTCTCTAAAAATTAACAAGTGCAATTAGCCCAAATTAATAAAATAATCTCTTGAGGAGTTCATTATTTTTATCAAAACTGAAGCTCTGTTTGAGTCACACAAGAAGAAAAGGCATTTTAAAATCATTTCCATTTTAGCACAAGCACATGTTAAAAACAGCTGAACTTATTTTTCCCCTCTTCAAATTCTGCAAAATTCACTCCCAGGTTTACTTTCTATGCCAAGTTTCAGAGCTGAGCAAATTTTTATGGTCTAGTTATAAACCCTAGAAAAACAAGGTTTATAGGAAATGTTGACACAACCTTAACTAAAGTGGTGTTAGCTGACACCTCTATATTTTCAATTTGGGGATTTCTACTGGGAAAATATAAACGCTAATTCAGCAAAGAAAGCCAACTATAATAAAAACGTTGTAGTCTTCCTGTTCACTCCACGAAGTTCTACTTCAAAAGATGCCAGTACAACATGGAGATGCGTTCCAATGAGAATGCACCCACAAAGAGCTTGGCCTCCCCATTACCAACCAACACCACCTGCAAATGCACGAACTAACCCTGAGTCACGGCTGCCTGCTACAGACTGGGCCAAGAGATGGTGGAGACTTTTCAGGTCATTATGAGAAGGTGGCTACCTTCCACTTGCTGCACACATCCAAGTCTACCTCGCAGAGAAACCAGAGCAGGGTTTTCACAGACCAGCAGAGAGAGCACTGAGACACAGAGAAGCCAGGAAGACGAAAGCTGGAGTAGAGGCACAACATGGAAGGCTGACTGTGCGTACAGCGGCTCAGGCTCCAGCCTTGGCAGACAGCTGGACCCTGGCAGAAGGGCACGCCGAAACCTGGGACACAGAGCCAGTGACAGTTCTCATTTCCCTGATCCCGCTAAGGAGTGCAGATGAGAAGCACATGTGCTCTATATTTAGGCTTTGATTTTTTTTTTTTTTTTCCTTCTGAAACAGGAGGAGGTGGGAGAAGTGGTAAAGTTTGATTCAGGCCCAGAGATAAAGACTGACACTCACAAATGGACCATAATAGGGGGCAAAGTGAGTTAAGCTGAAGCAAATGTTTTAAAATCCTCAGCCAGATAGACTAAACAGCCCTTGCCTAGGAGGTGGGGACCAGCTGTCTCTCCAGCCATTCATACTTAGGAAGGCGACTGGGCTGTCTGCTAGGCCTCCCTGGTCTGTCACGCTGCTGTCGTCTGCACATGGAGGCCAGCCTGAGATCCTGATGGTGGTAAGGGGTAAGTACAGCCACGCCCTGGAAGTGCCTCATGAGTATAAACTACAGATGAGTGGAACAATTCTTTTGTATATTTTCAGAAAATGGTGTTTTCAATTGAGGAACAAACCTATCAGAATAAAGAGAATAACAACAATAAAAAACTTCCCTAGCATATTGGACATTGCTGTAAATTAACCCTAAAACTGATCTGGGAGAGAATTCACTGCTGACAACTTTGCTTCTGGGTTAAGTCTAATAGTCACTAAAAGGTCCACTTGGGTTACACCCCAGCTGCCATCACAGAAATCACCAGCTCACAAGGGACTACTGAGTTGCATATCTTTATGAGCAGAAAGTATTTTGGATGATTTCTTTTTCCTCCTGGGTTTCTAAGAATGTTGGCAGCATTTTTCCAGAGTGTTTTCAGAAGATTTCACACAAAATACTCCTAATGCTGGCAAAAAGTATGAAACATACTTTAAAGCTAATTCCTAACTTCTGCAGGCCCTGAGTTTTTTCAGGTTGAAAAGGAAGACAGTGAGTTTCTGGATGTACCTGTCAAGACTAAATGATTGTTCATTTCCTGTGACTTTGGAATAACGTAATAACATGCAGCTGGGAGCTGGGCTGCATTTCTCTCTCCTCTTCCAGGAGCTGGGTCCCTTACCAGCTGGGAAGGATTACCGTATGAACGTGCTGAAAAACTTAGGGGAAATGAAAAGAACAACAACGTTCTAGATGTCAGCAGTCCCTCTGAGGGCCCTACCTGTACCAACCTGAGAGTGTCTTAGTAGCAAACATGTACAAAGACTTATTTTATTTTAAATTAGCTCTTTGTGGAGAGAGAGGACAGAACAGTTTTCAAAGCCTCAAAAACTCTGTCTATAGAATTGAGCTCATGAGAATGAACTCTGCTATAATTATGCATGCTAAAGGCTGGGTGCATTCGAGAGAGAGGCGACATCAAAGATGGCACCTGGGCCATCTGGCTCGGTGTCCCTGGAAATGAACAACCAAGGCTTTGGCACATTCTTCACTGAGGAAGGTGGCTGGTGATCAGGAACAGGTAAAGGGTAGAGGAAGCAGGAAACTGCAGCCCAAGGACATAAGGCTGAAGAGAAATGAGTCTATAGCAATCAAAATATCTGGGCTTTGCTAATGCAGTCATTATCTGGACCAAAAAAAAGCATAAATTCAATAGTGAGTATAAAATTGGAATTCAGCAAAATGTAATTCTGGGCACTTACTTTAAATGCATGCTTATATCTTTTAGTGTAATAAATTATGGTGAGTATTTCATTAGCCCTTACATATATATTGTGATGATATCAGATATTAGATGCTGAGGATGGAGCCATCTTTTCACTTCAGGTGGCTCTCATTCCAACCCATCACCACGATTAATTAGAGAGAGAGGAGGTTGGTGTGGGCAGAGTGGGTCTTGCATTATTCAGGCCTTATGCTGCTCTTGGAAAGGTATAGAAAGGAAGGGGAAGCCAAGGCAGTGATGGGTCTCTTTCTGCCCATAGAATCTTACAGCACATTGGTCCCCGGACCCAGCCCTGCCTGTGCTCACAGATGAGAAGTCTGGGGTGTGAGGGAGTGGAGCAGGGAACTGTGTTGCTGTCTGCCTGTGGTTCACAGCCTGGGCTGGGCCTCAGAATTACTGGTAGATTTTAAAAATACAAATAGCTGGGTCCCATTTAGGCCTGATTAAGCCTGAACAACTCTGTGTGTGTGTGTGTGTGTGTGTGTGTGTGTGTTTACCGTTTTAAAAACTTTCACTGTGAGGGGTGAAGGGAGGGCAGGGACAAGGGGAAAAAATGAGAACCAAGACCTGTCATGTAAAGGTACAAGATCCCAATAATGATTTTAACTGTACTGTATGCCTAAAATGTACCAATAAACTCAATGAGGAAAAAAAAAAACAATTTCCACTGAACTTGCATACTGAACCAGGTTGAAAACTATGGGTAGGGGTCCAGGGATTTAGCTCAGTGGTTCCACTGCCTGCCTCACAAGCAAAAGGACACAAGTTTGATACCCAGTATAAGAACAACAACAACAACATAAGCTATGGGTAGGCAGTAGCTGGGAATTAACCAGTATGTAAATTAGACAATATTACCTTTTATCCACATCTCTTGCGCATTTAGCTTGCATCCAAAGAAGGAGCTGCGTGGGTTCTGATGTTGACATAAGCTGAGGATGCCAATAATAGGTCACTCACTCCTTTAGCACTGGAGGCAAGAGGTGCAAGAATCATGGCCCCAATTCACAGAGAAGGAGATGTGCACATCTCCTCCACTCCTCAGCAGTGTAATGAGTGGGTGCACTCACCTTCCCTGGGCTTTTCCCAGATGCAGGTCCTTGCTCCTCACCACTACTGCTGCAGCACGTTGAGGTGGAAGCAGGGGTCTCTGGGCTCCTGCACGGCTGGGAGCTCCTGTAGCAGCAGCAGAGATCTTGGCAGTCAGGCCCTTAGCTCTCAAGGTGACTGCAAATGGGGAGGAGGTTTGTGTTTTGCTTTAACCCTACAGACTCCATAGAGTTTTTGATGTTTCAGTCTTCATGAATTGCAGCTCCCATGTCTATTTTATTGAGTCCTCAGGTCCAGTGGGATGATGAGGAGAAGGGGACATGGCAGGTCCCCGGCAGGCCTCTTGGGGCAAGTGGCCATGGTGAACTCTTCACCTGCCAGCTCCTTTCACATCACAGGAAGCAAATGGTCCCCACGTGAAGGATGGAAGAAGGGGATGAGAAATTTTCTGGTTTGGGATTTCCCTGCCACTTGAGCAAGCTTTCAGTGGTTTTATGATTCAACCATTCTGATGGGAGGAAATGCCGATGGCATTTAGAGGAGGGAGTCCCCATCCCTCTGGAAGACTTTGCTGCTGGGTGATAGAGACAGACTTAGAGATAAGAGTATGAAAAAGCATGATGCTGGAATCCATTTTTTCACTGATATAATCTACTTAACTGGTGAAGTTACTTAACATTTTATGTTCACATGAAAAAACCGAGTGAGGCATTGTGGTGCACACTTATAATTCCAGCACCTGGGTGGGGGGTGGGGGCGAGGCAGGATTTCTGAGTTCAAGTCCAGCCTGGGCTACTTAGTAAGATCCTCCTGTCTCATAAACAATGAACAAAAACAGCAGCAAAACCCCCAACTTCCTAGATAAGATTGTTCTTTGGAGATGTCTCATGTGCAATAGATACTCGGTGGCTGAAAGTCCAGTATTAAAATTTGACAAATCAATCTCTTCTCAGAGATAAATAATTTGCAGATCAATACAAGTGATTGTACTTATCAGTTTATTCTATTATACAAAAATATATTATCCTTGACATATGTGAGTTCAAAATATTGACAGTGTTTTGCCATGTTTTTAAAAAATATTTTTCCTTTTAAATTATTTTTTCCATGTTAAAATAATATCTGGTGTCATCATAGTCATTCAAAAACATTTTGATAGTTATACTTATGAATATATGAAGCATAAGTAAGCTTTTCTTTTCCAAAATTTGTTTTGCAGTATAGGGGATCAAACCTAGGGCCTTCACACTGAGCTACGTCCCAGCCCTTTTCATTTTTTTCTCTTTGAGACAGGGTCTTACAAATATGCTAAATTTCCCAGACTGGGCTCCAACTTTCCTCCTGACTCAGCCTCCCAGAGGGCAGGGATTATAGGTGTGCCTGGTGAACATAAGCAACTTTTGAAAGCATCTATGAAGAGCTGCTTTTGGTACAGGAAGAGCAAATAGGTCTGACCTGACACCTACCCACCAGCAGCTCACTGAAGTGTTATCTCCAGGAAGCTACCTTGGGCTTAGCAAGAAAGTGTGCTGGGCAGGTTAGTTATGTCTACAAGGAAGAGGGAGAGGGTCTGGTGACAGCTGCATTATTTATTTGCCACTTCAACTGTGAGAGGAAAGGAGAACTACACCTACTGGTAAATGTATATTTCACTAAGAACAAAGACTGTTGTGTGTGAAGAATTCCTTTGTTGGCCTAGTTCTGGCCAGAGCAAAGACTTGATTGATAATTTCAAACAGTCACGGATTTAAGAGCACTTTTTCAAATGTTGCCTGCATATTGGATGTCTGAAGGAGCAGGGATTATTCATTTTTCTCATCTTGCTTCCACTGTTATTTGAAATTCTAGAATTGAGTCTGTCATTGTTACAGGAGCAAATGTCAATCAGGATTGTCTAATTATATAAGCTGCTCACAAATGAGCCTTTTTCCTTAAATTCAAACAGCCTGGTCATTCTTGTTATTGTAGTTTCGTGGCACTTGAAGCCAATGCCTCCATTTACAGTAGTGATTATGGCATCCATGAGGATGTCATAGCCTGTCTTATTTCTAAGTTCCATCTTAGGGAATTAGTGAGGATACAACTCTAATAAAGGCATTTGTTTCCTATTAAAGATCATATAAATGAAGAAATGAAGTGGGTGTTAGCCCTCTGGAGAAGCCTCTGCTTTAAGACAAAAAATGTTGCAGAGAAATAACCTTCTTATTGGATAAATGCCCTTTTTGGTCAGTGTGAATTCCACTATATTGCAAAATGTAATTTCATATGGAAGAAATCATTCCTCAGTTATGGTATTGTATCAATAATGACATTTAATATTTAACATGCTTGCTACCAAGGTTTTATCAATGCAAATCATTTTCATTGTATGTTTCCTCACTGTAGGGAATTCTCCTTATTTTTCAAGTGGATGGACACTTTTATAGGCCACATATAGATTGGATCCTTGAAGATATGGTTGACCAGGAAGTGTCTGGGTTCCATTCATTTTATACAGCCAAGCTAGTGAATAGTCATGACCAAAACCATCCAATAACTTGCTATTTATTTATATTGCTTCTGTTCTTCCTGACATAAAGAATCCATTCTCTGCGACCTTCAGCAAATCTGTAGTCCTGTATTTCCAACTGCTGCCTAAACATGGTATCTTGCTGCCTCTTCCAAACCAATGTGAGTCCATCGCTGCTGGCAAGCACTCCTTTCTCTCCATGTGCCTCTATACATGCTGCTGTTTTTTGTTGTTTTTTAACCGTTGCTTTAAATTATGAAAGTAGTACTCTTGAGTTAGAGGAAGCAGGGCCTTACTTTTCTGAATTCTTACATTGCCCTTGTGAAGGGACACACTATCTGTTCCACTTCCGTGTTCTTAGTCTTTGGTTATCTCTGGTGACAGGATGCTGGCACCTTGCCTGGAGCCCTGTAGAAGGTGAGGAGTTCCTTCTCTAGGGTCACCATTATATAGTTGGCTGCATTCACCAAAGGGGGGATTTGTTCAAATTTGTATATAAGTAGACCCTCTGGGAGAAAAATGTAGAGGATGATTTACCTTTATTCAACTCTGGTAGCAGCACAACGGATCCCGCAACCCCCTAAAAAAAGATAGCTTCCACTTATATCTCAATTCTAGAAAGTGATTGTTTGCCCTCATTTCAGCATTTGTTGGAACCTTGTGTTACAGCTCACAGCAGGACATTGTTGGTCATATCTTGTCCATTCTCCCTCATCAACAGCACTGCACCCAGTGAAAGACTTCAATTCCCAGACTTCCTTGCAAATGAGGCGGGCCTGAGCAGGGTCAGAAGTCAGCCTGTGTCCCTGAGTGGAACTTCTGATATCTGATTATTCCTGGACTAGTTTAAGGAGGAGGTTTCAGCTTTCATCCCCTGTCACTGGGTCTCTGAGCTCTAAAAACTGGCATTAGAGCACATCTCTGCAAAAGTGAGCCTTGCCCTTTGGGTAAGTCATTGTTAAAGATTATTAGGAAACAGAGTGGGGAACTATTTTCATATTAATACAGCAGCATATAAAGCCAAAATGGAAAGACGCCATTGAGGATCTTACTAACTTGTCTAATTAAAGCATATTGCCTTGAAAAATTTAGGTCTGATAAATCCAAGTGGGATGATCACATTTCACATTGATATTCATTAATACGGGTAGATTTGTTATTTTAATAAAGAAATGTAAGTACTTAATCATTACCAGCAACAGGGCTAGGTACTGAGAACAAAATCATAAGCAAGAGAAGCATGGTCATAATCCTCTGGAGTTGACAAGCTAATGGGGGAGGCAGTAAAATAAACAATCACAGTGGAAATGTGCAGCTGCACAGGCTGCGAATTGTACAACTTCAAGGGACAAAATCCATACAGACTATGGCAGTAATGGCTATGGCATACAAGCCATAGGTTTGCCACCACTGGACTATGGTATAAATGGTCCCTCACAGCAAAAGTACAGCCTATATAACTAATGGTAATGGCCCTTCAAGTAGTGTGTGTGTGTGTGTGTGTGTGTGTGTGTGTGTGTGTGCGCGCGCGCGTGTATGCATGCACATGCAAATGTGGTACTGGGAACTGAACCGAAGGCCTTCACACTGAACTATATCCCTAACTCTTTTTTTTTTTTTTTGGTACCAGGGATTGAACTCGGGTCCTTGCGCTTGCAAGGCAGGCCACCGAACCCCTGAGCTAAATCCCTGGCCCTGCTAACTTTTAAAAATACATATTTTTAATATTGATAGGGTCTCACTTAGTTGTTAAGTAGGCTAAGCTGGGTTTGCAATTCTGATCCTCTGGCCTCAGTCTCCCAGGGTGCTGGGAGTAAAGGCCTGTACCAGCACTCTGGCTCTAAGCAATTTTTATAAGTCTCCTAAGTAAACGGTAATAGGCCATATTCTGTGCCATAGGAATATGTATCAGCACCGCCTGGCCTAGTCTAGGAGGTCATTTCTTGGAGTAGATGACACTGCAGGTGACACTCGATGACAAGCCTGAGCTGGCCAGGCTAAAACAAGGTCATGGAGGAGAAGGAAACCGCATTAGAAGGCCAAGTTAGCCAAGGAATACACAGGAGGGGCACCTTGATGCTGCTGATCACTTCAGCAAGGGGGTTTGGTTTTTACAAACCCAGGTCAGTTGCACCCAACCCTTTTTGTTTTCACAGTATTTGCTAACTAGGCTGTGGCTACATTTTTCCTCATAGTATATTGATTCAAAAGCTGTGGCTAAATGTAACTCTCAGGGAAGATTCCCTGTCTTTAGACAGATGGTTCCAAATGTTGGGCTCCCATCCCCACACCTGTTCAACTCTATCAGATGTCAAGCATTTTGATTCAGACAAACTCAGTCAACTTTACTGTGACACTCTTCTGCTTAAAGCCTTCTAATGGAGTGCATTTTTAAAAATGAAACAAAGCAAAAGATAGTTTTTGACCTAAAGTTTAAACTTACTGCTCACAAGGAGCAAAAATCTTCCAAAGGGTAGGGGCTGTTTCGGAACTGTCACTTAGCACAGCGACTCGAACAGGGTAGCATCGTGGAATGAATGAATGATGGATTCTGAATGGAGAAAGGAGTGGACCGTTGGTCAGCCTTGCTCTCTCAGTTATCCCTGGAATCATCACTTTGTGATCTTCTATCACGAAGGAGAGGGGACTGGCTTCCAGGTAGAACAAGCCCACCACCCAGGTTCCTCTGGTTTCCACCCCTCCCACAACTTGTATTAAAGTTCTTGGTCCCTGGAACACTGAGATGGTTTCACCCCAGGTACACCGGTCCAGTGTGCTGTTCCAAAGCCTCTGCACTTGACACTTATCAGAAATTGGCTTTATTATTCTAAAGAGAAAAAGCACACACGTGTGAAAAGGAGTACGCCCATGAACATTTGCTATGGGATTGTTTAGTGAAAAATCAGAATGGCCTAAATATCCATTAACAGAGGGTTGATCACATAAAACATAAAATATAATGCAAAATAAAATATAAAGCAACTTTAAAGCCACTTTTAAGAGAGACTCTTGCATTACATCAAATCTGAGATACCATAATTTTTAAGGTGCATCATTATTTTATGATAAAAAGAGATACTACCAATTAAATATGCTTCCTTCTTACCTAGAATTTTTATTTTATACTTACTGACTTTTAGACCCAAACATATTTTAATTATAAACCACTCTGTGCATACATGAAAATATAAACATAATAAATTTGTTAATATATTCCTGAAACTTGTTCATACTTAAAATCTAACTCTCTGGAATGCATATTAATTATCAGTGCCCACATATTTTTGTGCAGTGTTCTTCTCAGTGTCATCGAGAAGGTTTGGATGCTGACTTTCCAAAGAGTGCACAGAACAGAGATCAATGGCTCCTACGCTGGCTTTGGAGTTATATGTTATTAGCCAACTTTGCATTTCTGCATTGAAACTACTGATAAACCACTTTAGAGTCCCATACAATAAACTGTATGTCACACTCCTTTCTCAATAATTTTGTCCCTCAGTGTTAAAAGAAAACTCATCTCTTGCTCATAGATTTTCTCCCAAGCCATTAACACCCCTCCAAATATTTAGAACCAGTGAAATATTTGGTATGCACAGAACATGCAGAGGAATGACAAAAAGTTTCAGAATAGCATGTATAGTAAGCGTATGTATACACATATGTATGGTATATATATATATATATATAATATATATAATTTTTTTCATCTATTTCTATCAGAATGAAATACATAAATATGCTGAGAAATATTCATCCAAATATTTTCAGTAATTCTATCTAGGTAATAAGATTTGGGGTAATTTTACTTTCTTTCTGATTGTATATTTCAAACATTTTATCAGTAAGGATGCAACATGTTTTCAAATACAATATTTTCTAAAAGAAGAGATAATATTTATGAAAAATTACACAAAACATATGCATTGCAATGTATCTGTTTATCCTATATGTTATATCCTGTGGCCAAATTTAAAGAAGTATGTAAGGCCCCTTAAAGCCACATGGACTGGGGATTTAGCTCAGTGGTTCTGCTGCTTGCCTCACAAGTGCAAGGTCCCAAGTTTGATCCCCTGTACCCTAAATTAATGAATAAATAAATAAATTAAAATAAATAAATGCCACACTTAATTTCCCATCACCCTGGCGTAAGATCTGAACTCTCCTCCAGGACTACATGCTAATCTCACTCTCCCATTTGGGGCATGTCTGACACTTAGACGTCAGGTTAATAAATGAAATCATTGCCGGGCATCCACCTAAAGCAGGATTCCCCCTATTCTCACTCCCTAGCCCTGGTTTACTCCCTTCAGAGTACTAAGTGGTAGTACCTGGGAACTGTCTCAGTTGTGCATGTATGCTGCTTTGTTTGTGGTCCATCTCTTCATGCAAGCAGAATCCCTGGCTGCCATAGTAACCATTGCATCCTTGGGTGTGTGGGTTTGTTTGCCTCCTTGCAAAAGCAGATGCCCAGGTGGGATCAGACATAAAAGAAATGTACTGGGAAAACCACCTTTGAAGAACCAAAGGGGAGGGCATAGGAGGAGGTAGGGAAAGCTTGCCCTTCAGAATGCAGGTCTGAACCCTATTATGGTATGAAGGGAAGAGTCTCAGACAGCAGTCCTGTCCTAAGAAAGTTCTGGAAAGGTCTATGGAAACTCCCTGAGCCACCATTGCCTGCTGAAGGTCTCCTGCACCCTGCAGGGTGTGGCTCAGCACCATGGCTGGGGCTGGAAGCAGCTTGGAGATGGCGACCAGGGTGCCCACACGACAGTGGACACTGAAGTGGTGTGACTGGGGTTTGCAGCAGGGACATGAGAATCACATTTCTGTGGCTAGTGTAGCCTGGAACAGAATGCGATCTTTATGTACATATGTTTTTTAAAACAAATGGAAAGTTTCCCAAAGTGGTGTACAACTCAAAAGTAGTAAGTAGTTAAGAAGTACTGCTCTTCAAAATTTACCCAAGTTGTCCATACACAGTGCATGATTTTATGACTTTCTTTTACTGAATTGGGTGATAGTATTTTGATATCAACCTCTTTTGACTACTGATACAAGATCTAGCTCAGTAAAACTATTGCATATTTTACTTTAAGCACTCTACTGAGACACTTACCACTATATTATTCAGTTTCTTCTTTATAAAGACCTGGGGGAAAAGCTTCTGTGTAGTCTTAGTACCTGGAAGAGTCATGCTGTCCTCGGGTAATCTGATTGTACTTTTGTGTAACTGATGATATAGTAAGGGTTTGGAGGGGAGGCTGTGGGGAGTTTGGAACCAAGCTTGCAGCTCACTTTCAGCCAGTGCATAGGAACTCCTACTTATACTTCTGTGTACTATTTCCACAAACATTAATTTGACTAACTTTATGCATTATTTTTCCTATCTCTAATCCTCTTCTCCCAAGTTCCCAGCACACATATTTTTACCTTGTCTTCTTGTATTATACACATTTTAATAGGAAAAGTTATATATTTTAAATATGGTGGAATGTAAATAAATTGGTGGCTGTGTAATGAATGTTAAACGTGGTAGTATGGAGCCATACTACCACACAGAAGTTTAGCCTTCTATCTTTGCCTCGTGTCTGCCTGCCATTCCTCTCCAGCCCTGCCTTGTTGCCCTTTGTTTCCCTCTTAATCCTCCCTCTTCACCACATTTTATTTCAGAGGTTTGCTTAGGGGCCTCTCATCCAGAAGCAGAGCATTATGATGCAGTCCGGATAACTTGGCCTTATCAACAAATAAAACCACCATTAATTACTAAGTATCAGCTCAGCTCAACTCTCTCCCTTATTCCATCTCCAACACCCTCACCTAAATTAATCTCTAAGAGGACTGAGTCTTTCACCTCCAACCATTAACACAGCGAAGCTTTAAAATATTAGCTAAGATGTATGTATACAACAGAGTGTACAAAAGACTGTTGGAATTTGTTTTGCTCTAGAGCGGAGAATAGCTGATGATATTAGGGACAAAATACCCACTACTCTGATGTCCTATTTAAATTTAATCAGTAAGGAAAACCAAATCAGAGAGAATACCAAAAAAAGCAACAATAGTCATATCAAGAATAGAAGTGTTTGCATTATGAAACAGCTAAATCTATTCCTAGAAAGTAAATGCATCTGACCCCCGTGACATTAAGGAAGACAGCATCAGGTATGTAGACCACTCGAGATTCATGTGAAATTAAGAGAATGAGCAAACTCCCTACTTGGAATGATTGATGGCCCCTGCTGAGATGAGCAAGTGTGAGAAACATACGCTGCCTGGTTTTATGTGTTTTGCTGCCAGATGGTGCCTCGCCCACCCCTGCACCATCCTTCCCATGTCAATCCCTGCCTCGCCCCAACTCTGCACTCCCAGAACCCATTCTCCATGTGGGCTGGGGTGGGAGCACTGTTGTATGAGGCCCAGGCATGAGGTACAGATGTCTGTTTTGCATATTATTGGGTTAAAAAAGCTCAAATTAGTATGTTTTGTTTTCTAGGACATACGTTAACAGCATTTAAATGTCATATACCTGTCTCTCCTACTAGAAGCTCGTTGTTCTGTCTTCATTGCCAAGAGTTTCTAGAATATAGTAATTATGTAACAAATGTTTGCTGGAGATATGAATAGATAAACATGAATACATGATCGACTCACGAGGCAACCTAGCAAAAAGAAAATGATGTGAATGGCGTACGGTCTGGCCTCTGTACACCAGGGTGTCCTCCAGCCATCTCTATAACAGGCTGCTGCAGACTTTGTGGAGATTCACATCACCCTTCTCCCACTGTCACTTCTGAATGGTCCCATTTCCCTCTTTTGGAGGTCTGCGATGTCACTGGCTTTGCTAATCTCTTTCAAAAATTTCCCCATTGTTATTACGATTAGGTCTATAATGTTTTTCATTGCCTAGATTTAAGTAATTTGGCTTCACAGACCAGACATTCTTTAGGCTACATACTCTTTTTTACTTGTAGTATGATGTCTTTAACTCTTTTGGGAAGACACCTAGAACAGAAATATCTGGGGTCAAGTAGAATTTCTGATTCTAGTTTTTTGAGAAATACTGATTTCCATAGTGGCTATCCTAGTTTACATTTCTACCAAAAAGGTAGAAGGGATGCAAATCAAAACAACCATCTTACTCCCGAAAGAATGGCTATTAGTTTTTATTTTGTAGCAAGTTCTCAGTAAATTGCTAAGAAGTCTAAGCTGGGCTCAAATTTGCAATCCTCCTGCTTCAGCTTCCCAGAGTGCTGGGACTACAGGTGTGCACCACTGTTCCACCACTGCTGAAATTAATGACCTCACCATATTTCATACCATGGTTCTATCTCATTTGTTTAACCATTCTCTTACTGTTAAATGTTTCATTTATGGCCAAGCATGTGCTTTTGAAAATAAAAATGTCATTAAAATTATTGCAGATTTGTTTTTTTCTGTTCCCTTTTGATAAATTCTCAGAAAACTGCTCTCTGTGTCAAAGGGCATGAAAAGTGTCATGACACCTACTTCAAATTGCCACCTGGCTTTTCAGACCAATTGTGCCTTGTGCTATAAACCCATGAGTGCATAAAATAGAGCTCGATCACAAAAGGCTAAAACCATACCTACAGACTGTACCTCTGTGAGATTCAAGGCATTGCTTTTAAGCCCAAAAGCTTTCTGTTCTGATTCTGTGAACCATAACCAAATACACACTTTCCCTAACATCTTCCTAATGTCTATCTTTTGGGGTTAGGCAATAGAGTTCAAAAGATTTAATTTTTCTTTCTCTTTTCATCTTTAATTGTTTCTTGGGAAAACACAAGTCTCTACAGGATTCCTTAATGTCCTCTTCCTCTTCTTCTTCTGCAATTCTAGGGATCAAACAGAGGACCTTGGGTATGCCATGCAAGTGCTCTACCACTAAGCTGTATCTCCAACCCACCCTTAATGTTTTTGGACAGAATCCTTCTATATATCCTGCATTGATTACACAACAGAGGCTAGAAAATATAAGAGGGGAGAACAAGCATACTCTGTATGCCTGCACCAGTTATTTTGACCTAAGAAACATTTTGTAAAATTTCATTTTTTACAATAAATAGCATACATTAACCATGTAATGAAATACCATTTCATTCTATACTATGATAATGTTCTTCAGATGAACAAATTCTCAAATCAGGAAAAAAATCTCCGGGCCTAATAATTCAAATCAAAAGATGTTGTGCTTAAATACAGGCACGCACTATACATCTCCACACAGAATGCCGAAATGTGTCTATGAGTGGATTTGTATTCCAAACCATTCCTCAGAGGCCTAGATTCTGCTAATAGATGACCATTTCTACTTCCTTTAATTAACTTTAATAAGACAGATTTCATGTAGCAGTTTGTTCTATTAAATTTAAGTCATCTTCCCTTGGCTCCAAAATTTATGATCTCTAATTTCAGCGCACCTCATACTTATCAAAACAATGGAAATGATGACATGCATTTCATGGGGACTTATGGTTTATTGTGAAGATAATTTCTTTGTTCATCCTTGGGCCCTGCCAGGGTCATCGTACTGTGTTGGAGTTTTCCTTATCCTCTCAGGCAGGGGGAGGGAAGGGAAGAAGGCAGCCAGCAGCCTCTCTGCCTCAGTGTGGCCCACAGACCTTTCTTGGTGTGAGGAGAATGATGAGGTGTGGGCTGCAACCACCATTTTATGGCTGTTCCCAACTGAGAAGTCAGCCAGCAGCCTGGCCTGGAAAAGAGACCTGTCTGTGCTGGCATCGGGTTTCCGAGCTGATGACCTTCCTCCTTAAGATGAATAAATCAAAGAAGACACATTTGGAGCCAGTTTTGAGGGACAATCCTAAGGCTGCAGAAATGTGATTGGGAGAAAAGAAGGGTAGCAAGGGAAAATAGAATTATGCTCACAGGTGAGAACCTGGAAAGCTCTGGAAAATGTAGCAATTGCTGTGAGCAGAGATCTTGAGAGAAAGTGAGAGAAGAACAGAGACACAGGGCTGAAGGACAGAAGGGTTTGGGAGAGAGCTCAACAATGAAGATAAATGACGAAGACAAACAGCAGGAACTCTGGTGACATGCACTGATGTCGAAATGTCATTATCAGAGATAGAAAAATACATGCAACCTAAATGTGCACTTTGCAATGAGTACAAAAGACTTGACATACAGAACCCCTCAGCGCTAAGACAAAGAGACTTGAACGGACAGTCATCATAATCAAAGTGTTCACTGTTCCTAGGCATCACACAAGCCAGAGGAAGGAACAGGGTAGGAAGAAGGGAGAGGTGAGCGGGAATGAAGAGTGGCAGCAGAGTGGAGAAGAAGCCCAAGGGCACGGCTGTGTGGTCACCAGGGTTCCAGGCCACAGGGCAAGTCGATAAGAAAGCTGGCTAAATACATGCGCAGGATCTGAAAATAGCTTTGGCAGGGGTCCCAGGCAGCCAGGCTAGTGCTTCTCCTCTGGAGGAGGCGGGCCGAGCTGACTGACCTTCTGAATCACCCACTGGGCGGTGCTAAAGGGAAAAGAGGACCGGAGCACATTCAGCCTTAAAGACAATCTACCCCACCGGACCTCCCTGTCCTCACCTACCTTTGCATTTTGGGACCCGGACTTTTGTTTCACAAGTGAAGATAAAGCACATTAAAATGGAAATGTTGACAGTACGTAACACCTTGCCTAAATTTACATTCATTGAGCATAAGTGGCTCATTAGTTATTAGAATCTTAGCAGGGTGGTATGAAGCCTGGGCTTTGATGTCAAACAGATTTGGATTTCATCCCAGGCCTGCCAGATTGACCTTATTAAGTGATCTTTGGCAACTTACTTAAATTTTTAAGCCTCAGTTTCTTCCTCTACAACATGAGAATAGTAAGAACACCTATCAGTGGGATTGCTGCAAAGATTAAATCATCTTATATGTGTGGATGTTGACACATATTACGGCTCAATACCTGGGTGCAGCTATTGCAACTTTTATTCACCATAGTAGAAGATAGGCTGACGCTGACTACAGGACAGAAAGAGGGAGGGACTTGATGGAGATCCAGGCATGAGGTCAACCTGTCATTTTCAGCTTTGTACAGCTGAGCCCTTGCGAATTGTGGTAAACAGGTTATTCAACAAATGATTCTCACCAATGCTGGTCCTGCAACTTGTGAGCATAGCTTAATTTCAAAGGACCCTCATCCCAGAGGCAGTTAAGATATCTTCAGTTGAGATATTGAGACCCACAGAAGGAAAGGTACAAGTGCAAGGTCTGAGGCTGCTCACCAGATAACAAAGCGGTACAAATACTGTGTCTTACAAGAGCTTAGCAAGGTCATATGCAAAAATCTTTAAGCTAAAGGGTCATTCCCACACCTCACGGTTGGTACCTATTGGAAAAGCCGTTGGCATCCTCTCTGCTCCCAGCTGCATCCTGAAATATTTGCCTCTGCCCCTCTTTCTGGCCACTTCCCTTCCCACCTGTTCCTGATTGTCTGAGGCCATGGCCCTAGACCTGTTTCCTGCCCCTCTGACCTGTGGGCTGATACTGTTTCCATCAAGCTGATTTCTGGCTTCCTTCTTCAGCTCCACTTTTCACTTGCCCCTTCATCACATTGTTTTGTGGTTGCTCTGAACCAGGTTCCAGCCTCTTTCTGGTACCAGATCTCATGCCAGGGCATCCTACAGGTTCACTCTGTCTCCAGGGTGGGAACCCAGATCCATAAGTTCTTTTCTCCTGGGAAAACTAAATTTTGAGCCATTAAAAAACCTAGCAGAAAGAATCAACAAGTGGCATCTCATCTTATTAAAAAGCTTCTGCACTGCAAAAAAAAAAAAAAAAATCAACTAAGAGACAACCTACAACGTGGGAAAAAAATTTTTACCAGCTACTCCTCAGACAAAGGACTACTATCTAGAATATATAAAGAACTAAAAACAATCAGCACCCCAAATATAAAGACCCAATTAAAAAATAGGCATCTGAAATGAACAGACATTTCTCAGACAAAGAAGTAAAAGCAGCAAGTAACCATATGAAAAAATGTTTCACATCACTGGTCATTCGAGAGATGCAGATGAAAACAACACTGAGATTCCACCTCACCGCACAAGGCTGCTATCAAGAAATCAAACAATAACAAATGTTGGCGGGGTTGTGGGGAGAAAGGAACCCTTCTCCATTGTTGGTGGGAGTGCAGACTGGTGCAACCACTATGGAAACCAATATGGAGATATCTCAAAGAGCTGGGACTAGAGGTTCCATTTGACCCAGCCATCCTCTGCTGGGTATCTTCCCAACAGAATTAAAAGAATCATACCACAGTGATATATGAACACCTATGTTTATAGCGGCACAGTTTGTAATAGCTAAATCTTGGAAACAGCCCATTTGCCCATCAGTTGGAAATTGGATAAAGAAGATGTGATTTTTCTATAAAATGGAGTACTACTCAGCCATAAAGAATGAGAAATTAGATTCATTCATAGGAAAATGGATACATATTGAGGATATACTCCTAAGTGAAATAAATAAGTCACACATGTGTAAATACCGAATAGTCTCTCTGGTGTGAAAAGCTATAATGGTACATAAGATCCTAATGAGATAATTGACCATGTGAAATAGGAAGAAAGGGCTAAAGGTGTAGGGAAAATGGGAAGGGTAGGGAAAAGGTAATAAGGGAAAAGAAAAAAATATGACAAAATGTAAATAAAGTGTTTGTAAATGGGGAGGGGAGGAGAGGGTGAAGGGAGGGCGTAGACAAGGGGAAAAAATGAGAACCAAGACCTGTCATGTAAAGGTACAAGATCCCACTCATGAATGTAATTGTACTGTACACCTAAAATGTACCAATAAACTCAATAAAAGAAAAAAAACCTAGCAGACATTAAGGCTTAGGATTTGGTCATCAGTAAGAACATATATATGGATTTTGTAACTCAAAAGGTCATGCATACATGAGACTTGACCTTCTCTAAGTGAATACATGGGGAAAACCAGGCCTTACTTGCATATAATTAAAAAACAGTGATATAAAGTAAAGCTTTGCATAAAATGGAGCCAATCCAATTATTCAAAGAAAGTCATTGTAACAGGCTGATTGGAATTGGTTGATTGGAGCAGGGAAACGTAAAGGTCAGTTTAATGACTTTACATCAGGTGACATAGTGGTCTAGCCATCCCTTGTAACAGCTTCTCAGGTACCTTGTCCTACATCAGGCTGTACAACATTCTGTCTTCCTTTACAGATGAGGAAAAGGAATGCTGTCCTTTTTCTTACAGATGAGGAAAGTAAAGAGCAGACATGGAACACTTGCTCAAGGTCACAGCTTGTAAATATTAGAGCTGCAATCTGAAGCTAGGTAATTTAGCTCCAACTGCCATGCTTTCAACACCTACCCTACATTATGTGACCTCTCAAAGGAAGAATTTCAGATATCTTTGCATTGTAATTATTTTTACATATTGCTTGCTTTATAGGATTCTTCAAGATGGAAGTGAGTTTACTGAGAAAATGAGGCCACTTGTTCACTGTTTTCAGAAATTAAGAAGGTGAAGCCTTAAGCAAGCATAAGAACAGGGAAGTGAGGTTTTTCTCACCACTTAATCAAAGCTTATTGCCTGCAAGCCAAGGAAGTATAAATTACATCAAATCAATAGTTGCAGGATTCTAATCTCTTATCCATGTTGGAACAGCTAAATTTAGAAAATCCTAGAGTCATATATCTTTGGCTCATAATAATCCTCAATCACTGGACTTTTATTTTTTTTAACTTCAAGAAGTGGTTAGTGATGACAAAACATTTTGAGACCCTAGAGAAACTTCTAGTGGCTGCCTTGAATTAGCATAGTTTTGACCTGATTCTTGTATATTGAATGATCTCAGAGAGAAGACAATGGGATGCTCCCACAGCTTTTAGTTTGTTCTTTGGACTCTGTTTACCAAGTGAGGTAAGCAGACATGAATGTCTGATGGATTTCTAAAAGTACTGACTCTGGGCAAAAAAAAATCAAGAACACATAGAATTCCAGAAGTTACTGGTTAAATGAAATTCTACTATTGATCAAAATATATTCTATTTTATTAGTTCAACTGAGAAAATATTTTATGAACCTTCTGTATGTGGAGTGTTATACAGACACAGGTTGACATGGATGTCACTTTCATGAGCTATCCAATAACCATTAAAAGGTCACATAGGTTTGGAGCCTTCAGCTACATGCTGTATGTCAGCTGAATTCTAATGTATACTGAGATCCTTCAGCTCAAGACTTGGCTGGCTTGGGTAATACAAGTAACTCAAAGCTATGTAAGATACAACCTAGGTTACTACAGCATAAAGGAAACTAAAGAGCAACACCACCAGAGAAGTCAGAAATGAACTAACTCAGAAATGGCAAATTCCTGTAGTCCACCCTCATGCCCCTCCTCTATCCAGGGTAGACATTATCAATCAATCTTGTACTTTCCACTGAGTGAAGAGTTAGCCTTAAGGAACAATATTTACAACAATTTCTCTCATCCATTTGCATTTCTTTTGTTTGTTTTGTTTTGCTTCTTGGTGCTGAGCATAGCACCCAGGGTCTCGCCCATGCTAAGCATGTGCTCTGCCACTGACCTATACCCCAGCCCATTTATTTCCTCTTGCATGGGATAGAAAGGAGTGCAGCTACAGCTGCCAAGCTAAGAATGCCTGTTGGATCATGTATGTAAACATAAACTTTCATATATGTCATAGCAATGGAAAAAATTGAGATTGGGGGCTCCATCTTTAAGTATTCATATTTTCATATTCTTCATTTTAAAAATTACAGTGGCTTCACTTACAGGTTTTTGGAACATTGTCATTAGTAAAACATTATTGTATCTCTTTCAACTCATGCTCAAATTCCAGTTTGTTGAGATATCTTCTTTGAAAATGGCTCCTCTGGAGGCCTCAACTTTTTAGACTGTTCCAGACTGAGGTGAAAGAAAAAGCTAATCAAGTAGAACCCATCAAAACACATTGAGAAGGGAATAACCCAATCCCAAGTGAATGATTCCTTGCCCTCCACATTCCTGAGCAGCTAGGTATGTTCTTCCTACCCTTGCTCATGGAGTCAATTACTATGATAAATAAGAGCCAACACATTGGGTTTTTCCTTTAAGGTCACCTCTTCTGAAATATAACACAGGTGTGGCTGTACCTTTTGGCAGTTGGCTGTATTCTCACCCACTGCCGGCCTTGGCAAGACTCTGTGCACTTCTCTACTTTCTCCAGCTGAAAATCCATTCCAGGAGATGTCAGGGAGTCCATGGATACTTTGGAAGATTCTTTAGGGTGTCTACCTTCTCCCTAGTGTCTAACCCAGAGCCTGGCTCACAGCAGTTGCTTGGCAAGGATGTTTGGATGAAGGAGTGAAAAGTCAATGGAAGTCCCTGTTGCACCAAAGTGTAACCCTGGAGCTTTTCTCTAGCCCAGGGCAGCCTCACCTCACTTTTGTTCCCTCTCATTCACAGCTTTTCTAGGTCATATTTCCCTGATTCCAGAATCTCCATGTCCCTGGCCCAACCTTCCAATGCCTGCTTGTCCTGTGCAGAGGTACTGGCCCTCTCCCTAGTACTCCCCTCATCTTCCACCTTCCTACCTATCACTCTACCCTGCAGAGGACCCCCTTTGGGATTCTCCTTCTGCCAGAAGCAACAAGAAGTTTTAGATTTCAAAGAACTCCCTCTCACAAAACTTTTGTGTCACTCACATGATTGTCATTTTTCTGCTCCTAATAAAAAGTAATCCCTTTGAGGACACGGGACCTTGGCTTTTACCAGCAATCCAACAGGGTCTGTGTGAATTTATGTATATGGCTGAAGGATGACTTAGTCTATCTTCTGTTGCTCATGACAGAGTGGGTTAGTCAGAAAGAAATGAGATTTATTTAGGTTCATGGTTCTGGTTCAAGATCAAGGGGCCATATTGGGTGATGGTCTTCTCTCTGGCAGAGTCCGGAAGTGGTACAGGACATCATATGATGAGAAAGGGAATGTGTGAGAAACCTAAACAATTTCGCTTTTATAGCAGTCCCATCCTTGAGATAACCCATTAGTCTGTTCATGGAATGAGTGGATCGATCCATTGATGAAGGCAGAGCCTTGTCTCCTCTTCAGACCCTGCTTGATCCCACCTTTCATTATTTTATAGTGGGGGTTAAATTTCAACGTGACTTTCAGAAGAGACGATCCATATTCAAACCATGGTAGAAGGTAACAATGTAACATTTTGCATAGAGAGGACTCTTTAAATGCTTCCTGACTCTCAGAACAAGCACAAAACCTTAAAAATTGTCTAATCTGTAAGTTGTCTAATATGAATGTGCTGCATTTACAGGGAATTAAATTCTTACCTTGTTTTCCAATAGAGAAAAGGGCTCTTAGAAGAAGTGGGATTTCATGGACTTAGAGAAAAGAAAACATGAGTATTCTCCTCTTAACACAATAATCTAGCAAGCATAAACACATTAATTTAGGCAGACTTTATGGAAGTTCCCTAATTCTTTCCAGTAACACTCAGAGAAAGAATTCCTATTTGACTAGCTCTTTTTCTCTTACCTCTTCCAAAATTTCTTCTGTGTCCCCTTCCCACCCTTCACATGCACACAAAAACAGAGGTGTGTCAAATTTGGCTGATAAAGAGTATTCAACAGTTAAAATTATATGATTTATGGTTGAAACTCCATTTTGTAACAATTTTCTACTTATAAAATCAGTTCCAATAGCTCAGTTCCTTCTCAAATGCACTTTCTATGGTAATATTGTATATCTCCATTCTCTTCCTTGGAACTTAATTTTTATTTGATTTTATTGGCGCTGCTCTATTGGAATGTGTATTGCTTGAACCCCCGTGGAGAACCAAGCAGGTGTGAGTAAAGCAAAACATCTTTTGTTAATAGAAGTACACCCTGGGAGTTCATGAAAACACTGTAATTTCAATTTCTTTTATGAAAATTCTGTAAATTCCCATGTTGCGAATTTCAAGTAGAGCCTGGGAGACCAACAGTCCTTAATATGAGCCAAAGATATGGTTATTTCTCTGCCTGAAATAAATGTTCTGCCTTTTCTTCCAAAAAAATAAATTCAGATATTTAATCAGAATATTTAAACTACAGAAAGTCACATTAACTTTGAGTTTGGCTTTTCTAACTAAAATGGAGACCTTAATGTGATATATATTATATAGGAAGATGCTCTGAGGTTCCAGACACTTCTTGAAGCACGAAGGGGAACAAAGCCTACTTCCATTTGGGACCAAAACAAGTTCACAACAGCAGTGCCCATTCCCAGTCCAAGTCTTTACACATATTTAGACTTTAAAAAATCAAGGAAATGGGAACAGTGCACAACCTCTTAGCATAAAAGAGTGATATATTAATTTTCTGTCTGTACCTCGGCCCCTTGCATTGGCTGCCATGGATAATGAAGGGGTGAAGCCAAGCCCAACCTCTTTCTTGGTTTGGGGCCAGGCATGTATGGTGCTGTACTCTTGCATGCTGGAAGGAAACACGTAAGCTTGGTATACTACAAAATTGCATGTGTCATTAGAAAAAGATGTCAGAAGGCTCTATTTAAAACTATGTTTTCTCAGGTTGTATTACCCAAGTGTATCTTGGCATAGACAACTTCAGATTCAAAAATTCCAAGATGTATAAAAAGTTTCACATAGCTAAGGCTATTATATTTGGTTATATGCCACTAACACCTTTTCCCCCCTTCTTTCCTACTGAGGAGTGAAGTGATGACTAAATTTCTACTAAATTTTTTTTCTCTTCTTCTTGCAAATCACAGGGTCTGTTCTTGACAGGCTAATCTATCTGTTCCAGAAAGAAAAATGTAGAGTTCACAATGGTATAGGACCTTTGGGGATTTCTTAGATAAGACCTTTATAGAGTCAAATCTTTCACCATTCCAGGGTAACTTTCAGAAGAATTATCTAGCAGTTGGCCCTGTAAATGTGCCAAATTGCTCACTGTTGGCTAGAAACTATAGTTGCTGTAAGGTCTATTTTTCCCTTGTAGAGCAATAGAGGATCATGTGATAGGAGCCAAGTATACACACTGGATGTCTTTGGGAGTTTTTCAGGATGAATATAAACTCTTCTAAAGGACCTGCTACAATTGACAACTAGTCATCTTCATATCTACTTAACATGTTCACATGCTAAAGACCCTCTAGAGAGGGTCTAGATGCCTCTAGAGAAAAAGATCCTTGCTTTTAAAAAAATGCTCTCATGGTTTCTTGTGCTACTTGACAACTGGATAGCAGTAACAAGGCTTTGGTCTCTCATATCACTGAACCCAGGCACTAAGCTAATCCCCAGCTCTTTCTTCATTTTGAGACAGGGTTTTCTGACTTGCTCAGGCTGGGCTCAAATTTCCCATCCTGCTTCCTCTTCCTCCCAAGATGCTGGGATTACAGGCATGCACAGCCACAGCCAGCTTTGGTATTCTTTTTCAAGTGTAAAGTTTTGGATGAACTTGAAGATGTTTCTACAGAGCCCATGAACTTGTCTACAAGCACAGTCTTGATGGCAGGAACTAAATCTACTCTCCCTAAGCATTTCTAGCCCTTGCCTGTCACTCAGCACATAGGAACTGACCAGGACTGGTCTGAAGTAGTCATTCTGTCCTAAGAAACCGGGCTTTATCTCTACAGTTTTTAAAGTCCCCATGAGCGATGTTGGAATTTAATTTTGGTCCCCTTGGCTACAATGAGTAGGAATACTTGCTAAAAAAAAAATGAGAATCAGGAAAGTGGTGTTCAGAAATCAGTGGCTGTATGAAATCCAGAGTAGGTGATATGTCATGTGGCTCGGTAAGTGCTTTAGATCACACACCACCTAAACTAAGTGACTTATGATTAAACTACACCAATAAAACAGTGCGCACTGTGTAGTGGAGAACTTAGGGAGCATTGTGCAGTGGATAAGGGGAGGGGGAAGTAGGAGCAAGCTATTGACACATGCCTAGCGTAAAATGCCCGAAGTCATCTGCTCCCCTCTGTCCATCCAGAAGTGAACTAATGCAGGCATGTGATAGCACAAAAGAGCAGATGTCAGGGGGAAACCTGAGTAGGGTGGGGATCTTCCCTGAATGAGTCCTGAGTCCTCAGTTAAGTCACTTTCAGTCTCACAGCCTCATTTCCTGTAAAATGAGAGCCTTAGACTGGTTCTTCATCCCAGGATGCAATCTCCTGCACACATCTGCACTGCTCACTCACAAACCCAGCTGTCCTCCACTCCAGGCAGGTCACAGTAAGGGGCAACAGGGACCAGGTAAGTCCCAAGAGGCAAGTCCCAAGAGCAGAGCTTTTGGAAAGGAGTTGGGAAGCAGGGGCTTTAAAGGGGACTCCCATGTGGAGCAGGAAAGCCAAGACCAGTGACTGGCTCCATCTGCTACCCAGGAAAGGAAGATGGCAGTTGTGACCTCTCAATTCCCCAGTGACTTCCTGCTGGAAACACCTTCTCTAGCCATGTAGATCCTATAGCAGGGAGGAGCTGGTGTCCTCTACTTGTGTTCTTAAAATACTCTCCTGGCTCCTGCCTATCCTCTAAGCCACAGAAACTCTGAGTGATTGCTTTAAAGTAACACAACACAACCATTTAGTAAACAGATCCACATTTATGGCTAATCACTATGCAGCAAAAAATGACTGTGTTAGAGATACTGCATTGATAATAATGTTTCGCCTACTTAACATTCATAGATGTCCAGTCTCCACAGGTCTGTTTTTTCTTTTTTCTTTTTATTGAGTTTATTGGTGCATTCTAGGTATATAGTACAGTTACATTTATTACTGGGATCTTGTGCCTTTACATGACAGGTCTTGGTTCTCATTTTTTCCCCTTGTCCCTGCCCTCCTTTCACCCCCTTCTCCCCTCCCCATTTACAAACACTTTATTTCCATTTTTTTCATATTTTTTTCTTTTCCCTTATTCCCTTTCCCCTACCCTTCCCACTTTCCAGTCTCCGTAGGTCTTGAAAATAACTGGACTATTGTCCTCATTTATCACCCTCTATATTTGGATAATAAATAAAGTCTGAACCAGTGGTTTTGCAGTATTAATGTGAAGAGGAGATGCAAAGTGTTTATTAAAGTGCAGATGCTGGGACTGTATCACCTGGAATTTTAGGTTGGGGTCTAGAGGAGCCAAGGGGTACACTAGGGGACGCTGATGCTTGTGGGGAGGGAGGACACAGCTGCGGAGATACTGACCTAAACACACTCCTGCCAGTTCCCATTACCTAAGTGTCCATCCTGAATCAGACAAACAAATCTCTTTCCTGTCTCTCTTCTCCAGATTTAGTGAACATGGACTTCCTGAGCCCCAACACTAGATTCACAGTTAATGTCATCTCTTGTGGTTCAAGGATCACCTCCTATGAGCCTGAGTTTCAAGCTTTTCTGTTCCATTTCTTTATCTTTCTCATTTGCAGCATCTCATCATTTAACTGCATCGAGCTCAAACTGGTGCCCTGAATACTTCTACTTGTCACACTGCATTTATATGCTTCCAATTACTTTCTTTTGGAAAATACTGTCTGTTCCAAAATAGATCACTTCTTCGTCTTTGGCTAAAACCAAGTTTGATTCCAGCATGGAATTCCAGATTCTCGCACTCAGGAAAAGGCTCAGCGGGGCTGTGGGACTCCCCACACTTGCTTCTCAGACAGCGGGAGCGGGGGCCTCTCCCTCCCGTTCTCAGTGAGTGACTAGCCACGGGGCAGGGCTGCTGCAGAGGCTGGCCCTCCACATGGCCTCCTTGTATCCAGGGTTGCTTCTTTGTCTTGGATCAACTAATTCCTTTTCTTCCAACAATTCTTAGTGTTCCATTGCTTTGATTTCCACTGTACCCACCTGTTTCTTGGGATTTTCCTTCCTTCTCTGGCTCCTAAGCCTTAGGATCAGCCATAAATACCCTCCCACTCTTTGACTCTTGAAGTAAGCCACAATCCTTTAATCCTTCTGAAGCTGGAAACAACTGGAAACAGGCTGAATGTAAAAGAGCAAAGAGGAAGATCCGTGGTTGTGAAGTACAACATCTCTCTGGCCAGTGTGTCTGTCAGGCTCAATGGCCTGTAACTGGAGCCAAGGCCTCAGGCTTCTCTGGACACCCTGTGTTCTTGGGTGTCCCTCCCAAAGCCACTATCCTGGAACCCCACAGATTACCCTCCTCGGCACTACTGGTTTTTGTTTGTCTTCCACAGTCCTTTTTCCATCCCATTTTGAAATTTATTTCATTTTATGTTCCCCCTCCACCTCCTGGGGAGACAAAGAAATTGGAATGATGTTAATGATGGAGTTGGAGTCTCTCAAATATCTTGAGAAAGATCCCTTTTCAGTTTAGAGAAATAAATTTTCCTTTTAGCATTAACTTCTTTTATTATTTTTTTACTTTTATTGAGTTTATTGGTATATTTTAGGTATACAATACAATTACATTCATTATTGGGATCTTGTACCTTTATATGACAGGTCTTGGTTCTCATTTTTTTCCCTTGCCCATGCCCTCCCTTCACCCCCTCTTCCCCTCCCCATTTACAAACACTTTATTTCCATTTTGTCATATTTTTTTCTTTTCCCTTATTACCTTTCCCCTACCCTTCCCATTTTCCCTACACCTTTATTCTTTTATTATTTTTATTTAAAAATTTTATTTTACAGTGCTAGAGTTTGAACTCAGGGCCTTCACACTGAGTTACATCCCTAAAAAATTACATTCTTAAACATTTTTTATTCTGAGACAGGATCTTACTAAATCACCCAGTTGCCCAGGCTAGACTCCAATTTATGATCTTCCTGCCTCAGCCTCCCATAGTTCTGGGATTACAGGTATGCTGGCCAGCCACCCACTTTTCTTCCTAGGAGAAAGATCTGGGATGGAAGCATGACAAGCCTTTGGGCTGGCATCCCAGAGGCCCAAGAGAGGTGGCAGATAATGGCCCATTTGCACACTCGACCATGTTTGTCAACATGCTTCCCTTTCCTCTCTACTTCCAACTACACAATCTTTATCATATAGGACCCCTCTATGTTCATGTTTGTGCCTCTGCCTGGAAAGAGGCTCATACGACTGATTGAGGGCTTTACCATGAGCCCACAAGTGAAACCACATCCACCCATGTGGCCACAAGGGCACTTTTGGGCATGCTGTTCCACGCAGCAGTTTCTTATGCATCATCACGACTGTAAGCCTGGGTTCAAAGCCCAGTTTACTACTTACACTCTCCTTGGCAACTGATCTAACCTTTCTCAGCCTAAGGGTCGTCATCTTTAGAAGTAAAAAAAAACACCTTATAAGGAAAGCTATGAGGATAAGTGGATTAATGCATACAAAGCACTTAAAACTGTAACAGTGACATAGTCAATGTTCACTATAATTCATTTAAATAACTCACTCTATTATTAATTTGCCTCCATGCACCTGCTTTTATTGCTAATTTCTCAATGCAGAAGACTCCCATCAGTTTAATTAAAACTGAAACTCTTTCAGATAGTCAAAAAGCAAACTATTTTAGTAAGTTGCTTTGTAATTTTTCTAACCATATTTTAAAAGTTTAACCCCATTTTGATAATACTACATAATCTAAAATGCAAATTAAGTAATAAACAACTCATCAATAGGAAGTGTGGTTGGTAAGACCAAGACATTTTTTTTCTAGTCTAAGAATGCTGTTTTGAGCAGCAATTGAATAACAAATTTTATCAGTCAGGGAAAAATGAAAACTAAGTTTGATTATCACACTGGTCCCCCAAAACCATTTTAAGAAAATACATGTCTGGGATGTGGTGGCAAGGGTAGAGTAGCAAGTTGATTGGCTTTGGGATCCCCAGGGGATTGGTGGAGCACATTCTTGGGTGTATCTGGATGGTCATGGAGCCAGTGTGGCCTTGGAGGGGGGCATGCCCCTTCCTCTCTGGCATTGTTCCCTTTCTCTGCTTGTAGATCACTATGAACTGAGCAGCTCTGCTCTACCACACCCTTCCATCATAATGTTCCTGTCTTAGAGCTAGCCTACCATGGACTGAATCCCTTGAAACATGAGCCAAATAAACCTCTCTTCCCTTAAGTTCTGGATGTTGGATTTTGTGACCCAGCATGGAAAGCTGGCTGATATATGGCCTCTGGGGCATCCTCCCCATGGAACTGAAGCCCATGGTGGTTCTCACCTCTGTGGGCCATTTATCAGCAGCCTACAGCTGCCCCTACCTCCAGCCCTGCCTGTATGAAGATGTCGTGAGGACTGCCGCTCTGTTGTTCCACTGTGGCATTTTCTTGCTGCACTGGGCTCTTGAGGTTATTGTTCCAGGAAGTGACTTTTTGTTACTTTTTGCTGTAGTTACACAAGTTGCACAGTTTTTTTTTTCAGCTTTAATTGAGTTTGTTGGTACATTTTAGGGATACAGTACAGTTACATTCATTGTTGGGATCTTGTACCTCTACATGACAAGTCTTGATTCTCATTTTTTCCCCTTACCTCTGCCCTCCCTTCACACCCTCCTCCCCTCCCCATCTACAAACACTTTATTTTCATCTTTTCATTCTCTCACATTTTTTTCTTTTCCCTTTTTACTCTTCCCCTACCCATCCCACCTTCCCTACACCTTTAGCTCCTTTCTTCCCATTTCTAAATGTCAGTAATCTTATTAGAATCTTATGCATTGTTGCAGATTGTTTACACAAGGGAAACTATTCGGTATTTACACATGTGTAACTTATTTATTTCACTTAGGAGTATATCTTCAATATGTATCCATTTTCCTATGAATGAATCTATTTTCTCATTCTTTATGGCTGAGTAATATTACATTTTATAGAAAAACCACAACTTCTTTATCGTTTCCAACGAATGGGCAAATAGGCTGTTTCCAAGATTTAGCTATTACAAACTGTGCCGCTATAAACATGGGCGCAAATACTTCTCTGTGATATGATTCTTTTAGTTCTCTTGGAAAGATACCCAGCAGAGGGATGGCTGGGTCAAATGGAACCTCCAGTCCAAGCTCTTTGAGGTATCTCCATATTGATTTCCATAGTGGTTGCACTAGTTTGCACTCCCACCAACAATGGAGAAGGGTTCCTTTCTCC
>NW_022900931.1:32251262-32276988 GCF_012274545.1 Fukomys damarensis | reverse complement strand
CTAGAATAGCAAAAGCCATTTTAGGCAACAGACACATGGCACCAGTTGTAACAATTCCCAATTTGAAACTATACTACAAAGCCACTGTGATAAAAACAGCATGGTACTGGCAAAGAAATAGGCCTGAGGATCAGTGGAACAGACTGGAAGACACAAAAACAAATGCAGATGTACTCAGCTACCTCATCTTTGACAAAGGAGCTGACCATCCTCAGTGGAGGAAAGATAGCCTCTTTAATAAATGGTGTTGGAAAAACTGGATGTCAACCTGCCACAGATTAAAATTAGACCCTTATCTTTCACCATGCACTAAATTAAAATCCAAATGGATTAAAGATCTAAATATTAAAACAGAAACATTAAACTTGCTGGAAGGTAAGTTAGGCAGAACTCTGGAAGGCATTGGTATAGGAAAAGACTTTATGAACAAATCCTCAGTAGCACAGGAACTAGCAGATAGAATCAACAACTTGGATCTCACCTTACTAAAAAGTTACACAGTTTTAAGTGGCCTGTTCTAAGCTTTTTTCCTAAGTTCAGTTTAATGTAACTCTGTGTATGTGTGCTTTTTTTTTAAATAGAGCACAATTTTTTTAAGAAAATACATTTCAAATTAGAGAAGAAGCACTTGTACTATTATCATTACTTTGCAGATCAATTTCAATGTATGCATGTTCCTTGTTAATATTTGGTCTTCAAATAAACAAAAAGGAAACTTAGGTTTTTGTATGATTGGAAATGAGAGCATGAGAGTTCTAATGACCTTGTACTTCAGATAGCATTGATCCAGGGTTACCTGGTTTCTAAGGTCAATTGAAGGTATCAGTTAGACTGCACTCCCTAAACTACATATTTGTATTAGTCAGCTTTCCACGACTATAACAAACACCTGAGATAACAAAGAGAAAAAGTTTATTTTGGATCAGTTTTGGCAATTCCAGTTGGTGACCAATTGGCCCCATTGCTCTGGGCTGGTGCTGAGGCAGCACATGTTAGCCAGAAGTGTCCAGTAGAGCAAGCTTCTCATATCATGGCCAGAAAATAAAAGAAACTAGGATTTCACAGTTCCCTTCAAGAACACACCTCCAATGACCTAAAACCTTCCACAAGGCCCACCTCTTAAAGGACCTACCATCTCCCAAAAATATTGCTCTTGGGCACTCAGCCTTGAACATATGGGCCTTTGGGGGTTATTCCAGATCCAAAGTGGTGTTGTTATTTTCACAAAACCATTTTATATGACCTCTGTGTTTATTCTCATAGTCAGTCTCTCTGGCTAATTTTTACCAAAATTTGTTTCTTACTGACTGTTATGTTTTAGTGTTGGGTCTCATACTAAAAGAATAATTTATAGGCCGAGGATTTAGCTCAGTAGTTCTACCACCTGCCTTGCAAGCACAAGGTCCCAAGTTCAATCCCCAGTACCAAAAAAAAAAAAAATTTTATAGTCCTTGAAAAAGAAAGAAGATATATCAAAGATGTATCAATCATAAAATGAATTTAGAGAGATCACTTAGACGTTCATTTATTTCACATAGAAACTCCCTCTGTTGCCTTGTCCTGTGATATTTATCCAAAATGATAACATTAAATAAAAAAACATAGTTTGCATTCATATAAAAATATCTCATGCTATGAAATACATACAGCTCAGATCCTTGTAATAGCACTTATTATTGCACACTTACCATTACCTAATTTAAAATTATCTAGTTATACATAATCTAATTTAAAATCATAATATCTAAAATATTAATATCAAAGTTGTTTAAGTGCTTCCTGTGTGCCAAGCACTTTTCCAAGCATTGCAGTAATATTGACTTATTAGTCCTTATAGCACACTCTAGGAGATAAGTGCTCTTATTGTGTTTATGTTTGGAGAAGGAAACTGAGGCACAGAAGGGCTATGGTGCCTGAGATCACATAGCTACTGTATGGCAAAGCCAACCTTCTATCTCCAGGGCCAGTAGGAAAGTTATCCAGGCTCCTCACCATCACCATTCTGCCCCAAGGAAGAAAGAATATCATCCCCATTACGTAAGTGAAAAAATTGAGGCTTGGTAGGAGGAAGTACCTCATGCAAGTCACAAATGTTAAGTGGTAGAACAGAGATTTGAAGTGAAGAAACAGAAGCACTTAAATTTATGGGTCTCTCCTGAATTTTTATACCGTATCCTCACATGCTGCTAAAACCCCATCAGACACTCTTGTCTTTGAAATATTTTTGAGGCTCAAGGTAGAAAAATCTAATAAATTTAATTTATTAGTTAAATTTATATATTTGTCACTTATTTCTAAAGCATTTGTAGAAATAAAAATATCTGGTTTACATAGAAGGTCCTTTTGAGTAAAGATACCCATTCAAAAGTATTCTTGGGTCAGGGATTTAGCTCAGTGATTCTGCCACCTGCCTTGCAAGCACAAGGTCCCAAATTCTATCCCTGGTACAATAAATAAATAAGTAATAAAAGTATTCTTTAAAAAAAGTTCTCCTATATGTAAATACTTTTCTGATTTCCATTTTAAAACTCCTTTGAATGAACTTGGCAGAAAACTGGCCATTCCTGATAGCTTAGAAATTCCTTCCAATTTCTCTTTAAAATGCCCTGGAAAGACAAACAAAAAATTAAAAATGTAAATTAAAATTAAGTAGATCATATGCAAAATCCAGCCTGATTCTCCACTGCCTGTGTCATTCAAAGGGTTGTACAGAGAAGCATATTTTTTTAATTAAAAATCACACACTCCCCAGAACAGGACAGAAATTCCCAAAGGAGACAAGACTTGTTTCTGATTCAGCCATTCTGTTACTGTGATACATCAGGATAGCACTAACCAGAAAAACAGATATATTCCTCAACTTTTGAACCAGTATAAGCCAGATTTCTGTTTTCCACCCACAGTCAGCATCTCTGTTTTTGTTTTTGTCAATCTCTTCAGTTATTCATCTCTGGCCAGAGTGGTAGTAGAAGGTGGGGTGGAAGGGAAGGAGCATGGCGTATTGGAGAAATAATTTAGCAGCTCCCACTGGAAGAAGCCATTCCGACGCAGGAACAGCCTGTTCTCAGAAAAAAAAGAGACCAAACCTAACCCTCTGGTCCAGGAGATCTGTCCTAGATACATGCTGGACTTGGGCACAGATTGAACTAGATTCTACATATCCATCTTACCCTCCAATCTGGATAGGAGAAGCCTGTGTTTATACAGCCTCTTTCCAAGCAGGCCTTCCCTCTCCAGGTACTGAATTCTCAGCCAAACCTACATACTCATCCAACTTCTTCCTCAGCCCCTGAGGCCTCACTCCCTGAAAGCACTAAATCCCATCTCAAGAATCCCCACCTTAAACTCCACTGCTCAGAGTATCAACCTAAAGCAACATACTGAACTGTAAGCCCCTATATAGGTACCTTGGCATCTTATAAATACAGGTGACATAAAAAAAATCTTATGTACATGGGTTTTCTTATTTTATACATTTCGAATTAAATTCCAAAAGACACAGAGCCAGGATATTTTGTGGTTCTTGAAACACACAGCCAAGTTCTTTTTCTATAGGGATTGTCACAATTGTACTGCTTCCAGCAATGTTTCAGAGAACAAATTACAATTTGAAAGCACTAGAAATCATCCTTAGTCCAAACTACTAAGGTTATGCTACTGCTACTTTTATTCATCTAATTTAGGTTGCTAATGAGGTTAAAAATTTCCCCACATTTGTCTACTAATTGCACAGCTTTCCTATGTAGGTTTCCAACCTAAGGAGAAAAGCCCATGCCAGGTTTTCAGAAGTTTCAACACCATGAGATTAATCTCAATGTGTGTGAGGCCCTTTCTGTTCCATGGAAGACAATTCCAAGTTTAAAAACTGGGCAAAGTCATCAGGACTGTTTTTCCTGTGTAGAAAGTTTAAAATAAAGCAGATGTGAGACCAGCCTCAAATCGCTTTTCTCATACTGGATTATTTGTCAAGGGATGTTAACTCTTGAACATTCACACGAGGTTGAAAAAATAACATAATAGTCACTAAACTTTCCTTTCTTTTTATTAATGACACAAATGTACTAAATAAATAGCCTGAGCTTGCTTTTGACCAATGACCACTTTGCCTCATCCCTCAGCTACACAGCAAACTCATTTGACTGTCCCCTTTCCCTCTTCTCTTTAAGTGCTCTGACAGTAAATGTCTGCCATGTTTCTTTCTTTGGGTCTTTTGTTGTTTTTCCTTTACAGTTTCCCATGGTGATTTTCTTAACGTGTGAGATGAAATTATGTAGAGTGATTTTTTTTCCAGATCTTTCCATTTCACTCAGGAGTGTGAAATTCCTTACAGTTACCTACACATTCAGTAGAGCTCTCACGCTGAGGGAGAACATTCATACTGGGGACATGCTGTTGACAGTAAGTAAAGGTCGATAGGAAATGCCACAGAGATAAAGTGGATGTTTTCCACATAATTCCCAGACTGCCATCTGACCACTGGCCTACTGTGTCAGGGGGTTTGTTTTCCAGAGACTAAGGATATAAAAAAGGTGTCAGAAAAATTTAGCCCTAGGGTGTACAAGATGTGATCAAAATTGTTTAAATTTAAAAATATGTATTATAGTAAAAGACATAGTGCAATTAATCTCCCTCAAAATACTCCCACTCACTTGGAAAACACTTGTATTTCTGGCCACTTTCTGAAACAGTTCTGGAAGTCTTCTTTTATGTTTTCAGTTGCTATGTCATGGCTGCCTTGATGTCCTGAATCAATTTAAAATGTTTACTTTTTATGGTCATTTTGACTTTGGGGAATAGCCAGACCTAGGGAATAAGGTGGATGAGGACACACTGTAATGTTTTTAAAAGACTGTCTTTCTGTTGGGTGGTACACAACAAAAAGCATTCACCATATTTTTTATCATATTTCAGAAAGCTACACACAAAAGAAGACTTCCAGGACTGCTTCAGAAAGTGGCAAGAATGATGTAGTAAGTGTTTGAAGTGAGGGAAGAGTACGAGGGAGAGTATTTTTGAGAGGGTTATTACCATAATGTTTTGAATTTAAACATTCACCATATATATTGAGTACCCCTTGTGTGTTTCGAGCCTATTAAGACTTTACATTACTTGCCAACATCTAAACCTGAAAGATTTCACATCCGAATTTTTTTCTTTTGAGACACGGTCTCACTATGTAGTTCAGGCTGACTTTGAACTCGTGACAATTCTCCTGCCTCAGTTTCCCAAGTGCTGGGATTACAAGCATGCACCACCACACCTGGCATATATTCAACTTCTAAACAATCTCAAAAAAAGAAAAAGACCTATTAATATTAGCTTCCAAGTTTCCACATGGCAAGCTACTGCCCCCTCTTTAGGTGAGTCATACACTTTCAGTTTGCCAGTCCCCAGGATTACTCATGGTCTTAATCCTCCCTGCCTTTTGCCTCTTTTCTTGATTCTTTTTCCTATGAATACTTTTCTCTTGGCTGAGATTCTTGCTCTTCATGCTTCCTTCCGTTTCCCTTTTGCGTAACCTCTTCCACTCAGAATGCTGTTTGGTATCCCCTCCTCTGTAGAACCCCTCCTTACTGCCCACTGTCGCTTCTACTGAGTTCATCACTGACTCCTCCACACTGATTCTCTGTGGCCCATGGACCTGTGTGCATTTATTTACAAATGCTGGACACTCAGTGGATACTGAGATGTAATCATGCAGCAGGTACTCTGTGAGGGATATCACATAAAAAATTGGACAGAAAAATTGGACTGGGCAGTGTAGAGTGTGTGGGTTATGGAAAATGCACTTACAGGTTAGTGAGTGCTATGGGAACACAAGGAAAGCCATGCTGTCAGAACCTGGATGCCTCGATAAATGACTCACTTGATCCAAGATGTGAAGGACAAGGAGGAATTAGTTTAGGTAATAAGTTGGGGAAAAGTGAATTTCAGAGAACGCTTGAAAGCACAAAGCATAGAGCATGTACTGGGAATTGAACTGGCTCTCTATTGCTCCAGAGGATATGTTCCTTGAAGCAGTAAAAAATAGGCCAGGAATCATTGTAAACTACTCCCTTTCTCAAAAACTTGGTTTTCTTGAATTCCAGTTGAAATTATAAAATAAATTAAACATTACAACTCAAATGAAAGCAATTGTATTTTAGAATGCATATTTAACTTTTATCTTGAGATATACACTTTTGACTTTAGTTGTGTGACATTATGTGCACACTGAGTTTACCACTGATCTTCCTCTGAAAGACAGAGTTTAGAGGGGACTGTGGAAGCAAGGGCATAATATAAGCCATTTTTTATATCAGGCTTTTATTCTCATAGCTAGAAATACACAAATTAGAGAAAACAGTCTTACAAACATTGACAGTAAAAATTACAGAAGGACATGCAAAACTTGCTTACTTATCTTGTGTAAAATCAGAACCTATTTTCTCCAAAAGTTTTCAAAATTATTTTTCTGGAAGTTGTGAATCAAATCTGAGTCCCAAAATCTCTTCTTGAGAATTATATGGCAAATATAAAATTTAAGTGGGTAAAACACTGCGTCCAAACTTTGCAATGGAATTGTCTACCATAGTATCAGGAAGATATGGTCTGAATTTATCTTGCAGGCAGGGTAGATGGTATTTTACATTTCTCCCCTACAAACACTTTCAAGAATTAAGTCAGAAAGAGAAGGCACTAATTTAAACAACAATCCACTCCCCTTTAGCTAGATTTTAGTTATAACTGCCTGAAGCATACTTAACACACATTAATATTGGTGTTTCCTCTTAAAATTTCAGGATCTGTATACAAAATTCCAAATGTATCTGCCAAATATGCCAAGCATCAGTGGGAAATATTAATTTTGAAAATTTGAAATAATTAGTAGTTTCATTGATGTTCTAAAAATGAGTTTCCTGCATTCTTCATCCAAATATCTTTCCTTTTGATAACAAACTTCAGGGGTGCACATACCTTTGTTACAAGCATTCAAATCTTCACAAAGTAAAGCACAGACTTTAGAACTTTCCATGGGATTGACTATCTTGATAATCATGTAAATAACCCTTATAGATTGCCTAGCAGGGATCTGAATGCTTACCTTGAATAGCTGATTTTTTTCCCCTGCCAAATTCATTGCTGTGAATTCTACATTGCTGGAAAACTATTAAATGAGGATTATTTAATCCATTTTTTATCTTATTTTTTCAAAAGAATGTTGAAAGAGCTTCAAAGAAAAGTACTATTAGGTTTAGTTGTATCCCCAATAGTTTGCAAAAACAGCTCTTTCTTCTACTCCATCTTTAACTGCAAGTCATGCAGAAACACACAGGACAGCACCAGATTCCTACGGGAAATCACAAGATGCACACAACTACTAGGAAGTAAATATGAAGATTTGATCTTTTGCAAAACTCAAACCATGATAATATCAGGTAAGAAATTTTTTGCCTGGCTGTAGAATCTGAGAAATAAAAACTCTAGGATAGCTTCTAAGTAATCTCTCAGATAAACTCTGGCAGCACACAGAATGCATAGTTCTCTGAGAATTTCTCCAGTGTTAGGAAATGTTGTTCTCCAGGAATTAAAAGCACTGCTGAGCCAGGTGTGTGGCTAGGTGGTAGAGCATTTGCCTAGTATATTTAAGGCCCTGGGTTCAATCTCTAGCATTGCAAAAATAAATAAATGAACATAACAAGTTTTAAAGGACTTTTTACAAAATATTTTCATTAAAATCTCTTAATATGTTCCCATATATTTAATATCACGTGATACAGAGAATTGCACTCTGTAGTGATAAAATCTGCCTACATAAAAATAAGGAATTTGATGTAAATGCTGTTAAAATGAGATAGGGATTATATGTTTCCTTTGATGGATGTTGTTTTTCCATATAAATGCACTGAGGAACTTGGACCTCTGTTGTTTGCAATATACCTATACTTAACCTTGATATAAAAGTGAATATCATCAGATTTGTGTTTCAGCTGCCACTCTCAGCTCTCCATCACTGTGACAAAATACCTGAGAGGGACTGTAAGGAGGGAAGGTTTTTCAGCTCATAGCAGCATGAAGATTTGTCTCCATTATGTTTGGGCCAATGCTGAGGCAGCACACCTAGTAGGGGCACATGGCAGAGGAAGCTGCCCAGCTCATGACAGCTGGGAAGCAACAGGGAGAGAGCAGGGGCCAGGGTCCTAGTATCCCTTTCAAGGATACTCCTCCAACTACCTAACTTCCTTCTTCTAGGCCCCACTTCTTAAAAGTTTTACCATTCCCAATAGTACATGAGCTGGGGACCAAGCCTCTAACTATAACATTTCATATCCAAACCATAGCAGCTGCCATATATATATATGAAATGTTATATATGTATGTATATCAATAAGGAATCTTTAGAAGAATGCCAAGCTGGTTTTGGAGAGTAGTGAGCAATGGTGATGGCTGTTGGTCCATGACTACCTAGCTTCCTCCTTATACCTGAGCCTAATGAGCAAGACAATTGTTCATTCCTTATGTATGTACACTGAGCAGCTTGAACCATGCCATATTTTAATGGAAACTTAGACAAGGTTTAAAATATCTTTAGAACTCTCTGGTTTCTTAGCTGGTATTAGACTGAATTCCATTGTCAAGCAATACCAAGATATATAAAGAAAAAAGAAACATCCCCTAGCCTCTGCACAAACTCATCCCTCTGACATAAATCAAGGCATCCATTCACCTAGTCTTTATGCACAGACAAACACGTATTTTCATATTTATATTTACATGTACATAACTATGCAGCATTTTTATTACTCTTAGTACTCTATAGCACATTTTCCTGACACTTGCTTTATAACTTAGCAGTTTTTCCTGGATGATCCAACTGGTTTATATGCAGACATATAACTCACTTTTATTTCAAAATGCACCATAAACTGCAATTCTGATTCAGTTTGCATAAACATATATTAAAATGGAGACGTTTTTATACTATTTTTCCATCAAACAACATGGCATGTTTTCCATTTATTGAGGTACTAGGTCCTTCGTTAAAGTTTTTTCCATAGATATTATAATTTTTGCTAAACGTATTAATAGTTTTTGCCTTTATGAAGAGGATTTTATTTTCAGTTTATAGCTAACTGGCTGACATTGGTATGGTAGGCTGCACTACTAATGGCTATAACCTACTCCTTGTTTTGTATTAAGATTAGGCATCCATGCTTGTTGAATATAATTTGTGTTATTAGTCAGCTTTTCATCCATTGTAATGAAATGCTTGAGGCAGGCAGCTTATGAGAAAAAGAGATTGATTTAGCTCACAGTGGTGATGGTTCAAGGTGTTGGTATCAGTTAAGTTCTGATGGGGGCTCTCTCAGCTGGGTCACAGGATGGTGTATAGAAACGGTGGAAGCATGAGCCTGAGGAAGAGATCACATCTTGAACAGGAAGCCAGAGAAGTTATGTGGTGTCAGGCTCAGGCTTTAATAACAATGCTTTCTCTTGAATTACCAATGCATCACACAATAGCTACCTTAATCCCTGTCAAGGGTATGTTCCAATTACCTATAGATCTCCCTCTAGGCTCTATCTCTTAAAAATTTCACCACCTCCCAAAACACTATCCCAGGAGCTAAGCTTCCAACACAGGGACCTTGGATAATAAACCACATCCAAACCATAACATTTCATAATACCTTCAGAGATAAGGCATGCTTCCTTTCCCCATTTGGCCTGGCCAAGCGACTAGCTTTGAGCAAAGGATGTGATTAGACATGAAATGAGTTAATCCAAGCATAAGTTTTAAATTCAGTTGTGTTATAACACTTAGCCTCTTGAGTGTTTTCTCTCTAGCATGAAAATGTCTTTGTAAGAGCTGCTCCTTCAACCTAGATCTCAGAATTAGAATGCTTGTGAAAGCAGACTTCCAGCCAACCTATAGTTTGGAGCAGAGCAGCAGCCAATTGTTGAGAACCGTAAAGAATCTCATATTTTACCTTACACTCAAGCCAACATGTTAACTCGCCAGTTTCATGGATACTGAGAGAAAACATCTGGGTCAGAGACCAAAGACTTTATTATAGGAAAAGCTGAAGTGAGAATGTCAGCATGTATGAGTCTACTCTCTGAGTCTTCATCCTGACAGTGGTAATGTGAATGGGCCCAGATGAATGAGTGGGACAAATAAAAGGTTTCATTCCAGGAAAAGAATACTGGGCTTGAAATCCTATTATTTCATAGCAAGCAGTGGGCAAACCTGCTCTTTGCCCCCAAAGTAGAAATTACCTCTTTCAAGATTTCCCACAATAAACATGACCCTGAGAAAATGATGGGTAGAAATGATCAAGCCCTATATGTTTAGCATACCCAGAAAGAAATGCACAAATATGAGAGCCATGCAGAGGTGTCTCCCAACACCAAATCTCAGCTTTTATGTGATGTTAACAAGAAATACATGGTTGTTCAAGCCACTGTGATATTAGAGAATAGCCACTAATATTTGTGAATTTATCTTACCTCTTGTCACTTTATGATTATTTTAATATAATTGGTTTACTATAGCTTCTTGGGTTTTCTATAAGAACTTCTGTAAATAATATAATCTGCCTATTGTTTTCCAGGATTTATATTAATTTTTGCCTTGTTTTAATCTAATCTCCAAAACATTTCTGAATAATAATGATAGTAAATATGCCATTTTTAGTCATTATCTCCTAGTTCCAAACCTACTATTTCATACTGTGCTTGTCATGCCTGATCTGGAATCCTGAAAATCACAGCTTTGCTTTTGAATTTTGTTCCCCATTAAATTCTGCTGCTAAAGATGTTTCAGGGAGATCACAGGCTAGATAATGATTTAAAGACAAGGAAGTAATACATATAGTTTGTAGGGTATGTTACACACATGAGGATAATCTATTTCACAGAATTAAAATGTTAACTTGGGGGAATTTGTTTCTGAGTAGGGTTTATGAAGACATGAAATTTTTATAATCACATCAATTATGTGTATGTAAAAGTACTAGAAAGTTGTAGTTTAAAACTCTAAACAACTGACTTAAAAAGGTTTATTCAAGCTTTTTCATCAGTTTTCTAAAATGTCAACCAAGGATAACATAAAATATGCATTTAATGTTAAATTGGTGTTAGCTCCATTTTGTTGTTGTTGTTGTTGTTATTTTTTGTACCAGGGATTGAATTCAAGACCTTGATTCTGTGAGGCAGGTGTGGCAGTTTTATGTTTTATAATTTTTTTATTCATTGATTTAATTTTTGCTTGTTTTAAAAACATTGGTGCTATTTTATAACAACAGCATAATATACACCAAAGGAAGAAAATTACGTGAAGTAAATGTTAATGAAAAATCACTTGGAACACATTCCTGATTTTAAAATGGAATTTGATACTCTAGGGGTTGTTTTGGTTTGTATATTTTATCAAACTCTCAGAGTTGATGAGAATTATTGAATTCAGAGTTGGTCCTGAGAAGGGAGGGATGCAAAAACAGATTAACAGTGAAACTTCAGCAAATCTCTCAATTCTTCAGCCTTATCTTTTCTTTTGAAAATAAGTCTTTGCAGGTGTGTTTCCTATTTTGATTTCTTGCTCCACAATGTTTATCATGTTCTGGATTTACCAGCAATTGGTGTATGCTGAAGGCTCATTTATTTCTTACAAAATGTCACTAACTCACTCCTGTCCTCTTAAATTTAAAACAGCTGCTACCCTTGGTAGGAACTAAAGTTTTGCAGACAGAATTCCAGACTCTCTGTATGCTTGTATTACACTATTGGTAATAACAATCTCTGTCTATCAAGGTGATGAGGGAACAAAGTGCTTCAAGGTATGTATTTTCTCTATATATACATAAAAAGCTAAAATTTTTATTTTGCTAATAAACTCATGACTGAATTAAAACTATTTGAGGCATCATAATTTAGTTTTACTTGAAACACCATAACTTCCAATGTTGTTTCCCTTCCATGGAGTTATATTTTTAAATAGTATTTCTGAATCAGAGTAACACATTTACTGAAAGAAAATAGCACTGGAGCCCAAATAAAATATTAAAAAGCAGGCAAATTTGGAAAAAGAAACATTCTTTAATTTTGAATTGGGTTTTTTTTAGTCTACATTTTTCACAATTTAGAATCTATAAACTTCTCAACTTTTATTTGGAAGGAAAGCAACAATTCCAACTTTTTAAATGTGTCTGATATTATGAAAAAGTGAATTTGACATAATCACTAAATCCTTGGATACTTCAAACACGAAAGTCTTTTTTCATTTTATCTTTGTGCTTTGTTGTGTTATAAAAAAGAATTTATTTTGTTCTTTTTCCCTTTAGTACCTTGGACTGTTTGATTTTTGTAAAGATACATGCTTTGAAAATGTTACATACTATTTTCATGTATTAGATAAATCACTGAGACAGTAAAGAATGTAAAAAGTACTTCATGTTTTATGAGAATGAAATCCGAATCATTCTCCAGTGAATCCATGGTTTCCTGCAAGATAAGATCTCATCCTGGTAAGAATTTATCTTTAAAAAAAAAAACCATAATTTTTGGAGGGAACCCTAGTCATAAAATCCAATATATCAATAGACATAGCTCTTATTTTAAAAGTCACCCAAGTCTCTGGATGCTGTAGTATAAAGTACTGATGTTAAGTGTGGTAATATTCTATAAGAACATAAATACATAGAAGCGAAGAAATAATTGTTCATTATTAAAAAGTTCATTCTGATTAATAAAATTAAAATGCCCAGTAATCCTTAATTAAAACCTTTAGAATTCCTTCCTTAGTAGTGGGAATTAACTTTGCAGTTAATTTGACATTTTGAAATGTGGAAAAGCAAGATAAAAAGCCTGTTGGGAATGGGAAGAAAATTTCCAGTCTCTCGGTAACGAATCCAATTTAGTCAGGTTTCTCTTCTTTTAATAGTTTTTTCTGAAAGCATTAATGTTTCCAATCTCAGTCCTCCCTATTTCCCTTTAAAAAACATAAGGAAGCTAGTTTTAAAGACCTATTTCCTTTTATTTAGAAGTGTGTGGCTGGATTTGTTGCTGATCAAAATGGCAGCTGAGGATGCCAAAAAGTTTAAAAAATACAGACACTGTTAAAGATTCATAACATTCTCAATCAGATAAAAGATATATCGACATAAATGAAGCTTAAATTTCTAAGCGTTTAATACTTTTAATAATGCCCAACTTACCTCAGTGTTCATTCATTCATTCACCAAAAATATACTGAGTACTGCACTGGAGATCCCAGGTAGAGGCACTCCCTATGTAGAAGGGAAACATAGGTCAATGCTAGTTTCAAATTCTTATGTAGAGTTACATACACCTATATGAAAGAGACTTCCTTAATGAGAACACTTCCCAATGGAAGTATTATCTGATTCATGGCTTTAGGAAAGAATAAGCAGAAAGTGGGACATTTATCCCTGACAGAGAGAAGGTTATATGCAAAGAAGTGGGTATGGTAAATGTGGAACTAGAGATGTGTGAGATTGTCTGAAGGAAAGTCAGTGGTGACAGAGCTGAAGAGAGGGATATGGACTGCAGCCAGCATTGTATACCAAGCTAAGGAGTTAATTTGTTAAGTCTGCTGGCAAAGGATTTTAAGTAGAGAAATGACATTATATGCTTTTAGATTATGGCAGGTCAGATCCCCTAAGAAGCAGCTGTTAGGACTTCGAGATTTGCATGGAGCAGTTCATGTTGGGAATAACTTTGAGCCAGTGCCTGTAAGATAGTGATATATATTACATCAGCTGCCATGTAGTTTCATCAGGGACTGCAGCTGATCTCACGGGAAGCCATGGACCTGGAATTACTGTCCAAAGTTGCCCTCAGGAGGCCATGTGGCCATGCCTTTGCACAGCAAAGATGTCATTGGATATGGCTGCCTCTAGGGAGGAGGGGTAACCTGGGGCAAGGCACATTCCTGCAAATGAGGATAATGCTTAGAGAGAGGTGTAGCTGTAAGCAATCATTTACCTACAAGTGCACAGCAGAAATTAGTGTCTCAATCCTGAAAAGGAATCTGAGCAACACACCACAGAACCCACTGCAGGTGCCTTATTTATTTATTGCCTAAACCTGAGCAAAGTGAGAGGGACAGTCTTAAGGCAAAAAAGACTTTCTAGAAAGAAATCATATGGAATTTTACAAAAGGGGATAATGCCAAAGATGACAACAAAGATACACAGCAACCCAGTGTGTGTGAACGCACATGAAATAATGTAGCCTGAAACTACAGAGAAAAGATGGTTTGTTGACAAAGCAGTGCTGACCTATGAAATTTAACTAAAAATGATTGTAGTTCTAATTACAAAAACTAAAATCAAAGGATAACGTGAAAAATTCTCTAGCTTCTCTTGCTTTTGACTTTGTAATAAATCATAAATTCTGGAGATCACACAGTTGATGTATGGGTGAAAATATTTTCCTAGCTTACTTTTTAGGGATCTGAAGGACACTTTTGTCAAAACCATGGATCTTTCACTTGGGCCTGAACACAGAAGTCCAATGGGTGCCACTCTGATGTCAGATGGTCCAAGCTGTACCTTCAGATTATACTAACACCAACATTTTCTGAACATATGTCCTGTGAAGATCCATGAAGTTTGACGGTTACAGGACTAGATTGTTTCATCTCCAACAGCCTATCCCTACTCCTTCACTAACCCTTCTTCTTCATACCCTGAATATCTCCCAGCTCTATTCTTGGGAAGGTGGATTTGAGACTTGGGTCTCAAATTTCTCTCTCTCCATGGCCACCTTGCATATACATGCTTTCTCTTTTACACAACTGCTTCAAGTGAATATGCCACTATCTATGATAACTGTATGTTGAATATATGGCTATACATTGGTTAAAAACTCTTTAAATTGTATATTTATAATTTGTAAATTTTATTGTATCATTTAAAAAATGAAATAAAAATAAGTGAGTATCTCATATTTGGTCAAACTTTATTTGCTTAAATTCTGGTTTCCAAGAAAAAGTCCTTTTGTATAATCTTTGGTATAATTTACTGAATGAGTATTGTTAGTATATCAGTCTGGTTTTGATAAACGGCCCAGTTTTATTTAAGAAGGGAATTAGACGCTTGTGGTTTAATGCCTTAGCTACTAGTGAATTGACCTTAAGCCCATTTTAAGAAGCTGATCTACTTTACGTGACAAGGATATTTAAAAATAATAATAAAAAGATAAGAGTGAGAGTCTTAATATATAAAACAAAAATTCAGAGTAATTTAGGATAAAATAGGCCTGTCTTTGCCTGGATCATATGTGTGAACATGTAGTTAAAAGCCCACTTATTTGGATAGATATAGATATAAATATGGCTGGGTAAAAATTTTAAAGTGTATATACCTAAAATGTACCAATAAACTCATGAGGAAAAAAAAGTGAAAAAAATGGCAGTTTTCTCAACTATAAGATAGGCCTAAAGGCAACTCTTTAGCTTTTTCTTCTTTGTCCCTTTCAAACCCCCAGAGTCTAAAAGGCAAACACCTGGGATTCTTTAAGTATCATCATAAATCTCTACTGACATTACTCTCCCATTCTGCTTTATATTTACTCAAAGGGTAGATTTATAGTTAAAACCAGAAAGCAGAGCATGGGTCTTAATTCATTTGGGTGGCTATAACAAAATGTCATAAATTACATATCCCATAAACAACTGAAATTTATTTTCCACAATTCTGGAGGCTGGAAAGTCCACGATCAAGGTACCAGCAGATATGATGTGGTGAGGGTCTGTTTGCTGGGTCATGGAACCACACTTTGTGGTGTCCTCACCTGATGGAAGGGCAGGACAACTGTCTGAGGCCTCCTTTATAGGGCACTAATCCCACTTATCAGGGCTCTACCCTCCTAAAACCACCACACTGAGGATTAGGTTTCAACATATGAATGTTGTGGGAACACAGACATTCAGACCACAGCAGCTTGAGAATGCATATAGAAAAATAAAGTGTTATTCATGTTATTTCCCCATTCATATCAGCTTTTGTCACTGTTGCAATTTTGTTCCATGACACCTGAGTCAAAACAACTATAATATTTAAAAAAAATTAAACCCAATCTGGCTCAGCTTTCATATACAAGAGAGGTAGAAAATGCAATATATTTGTTCTTTTTGTATCTATTCCTTTCCTTGAGACTGCTCATAGACCTAGAAAGAATGGGGATGAGCCTTCAGTCCTGTGTCCTGCTGCTGCTACTTCTGTGTCACCCCTGGTCATACAGGCCTATGTGGTCTTTTCACACGTATGTAGCCTCATATGATGGGGTCAATTTGGGCTCAGGATTGTCTTCCTGAAGCCCCAAGCTGTGCTTTTTGTGGTCCAGCTTCCCTTAGGGTCTGTGTACAAATGAGACACTGACACCACCTATGGTTTTGAGAACCTCCATTCGCCCACTCTCAGGCCAACTTTTGCCTTTGCAGTGGTTCTCAAAGTTCAGTTCCACACCCAGCAGCAGCACCAGGAGAATTAGTTTTTATCTTAAAGTCTACCAACTAATTCTAATGTGTTACCACAGTTGAGAATATTTTATTTTTTTGAGAATATTAGTTTTAAGAAAATGAAGATAATAGATTTTGAGAATATGTACAATATAAATGTAATGTAATATATATGTAATACAATGTATTTAAATATTGACAATCAACTACCATTAAGTTTTAAGTGAATCTGTAAGAGAAATTACAGATTTAATCTTAATTAGCTGAGAACTTCTTGGAAAAGGTGGAATTATGTATGGAGTACAAGTTGTACAATATTCTGGTTCTCTTTCCCGTAGCCAAGATTACTAAAGTTAAAATATCATCTTGGATTGTAAGGTAATTTTGGAAATGTAGGTCTTGTACTACCAAGCTACAAGAAGGAAGTAATCCTGAGACACTGCTATGGATTGGATACATGTCCCCAATGGACACTTAAGAAAAAGACATGGTCTCCAGCCTATAGAAGTATTGGGAGGTAGTGTAACCTTTAAGAGGTGGGGCCTGATGAGCAGAAGTTAGTTAACTGGACATGTGCCAGCCCCTCCTTTTTATTCTCTTTGCTTCCTGTCTGTCATAAGTCAGCATCCTCCTCTACCACACACTCTTGCCATGCCACAGGGCCAAAGCAATGGAGCCAACCAACCATGGACTGAAACCTCCAAAACTGAGATAAACTTAACTTTTCTTCTTTTTGAGCTATTTCAAGTGTTTTGTTATAAATATGGAAAGTTGAACAACACAGTCCCATGACAACTGCCCAGGACAACCTATGTCCAGACATGTTTACATATAAATAAAATAAACTTTCATCTTTTTTCCCCCCACCCTAACTTTTAATCTTGTTTAAGCCTATTACCTTGGATTTTCTCTCACTTCCAACCAAACTTTATCCTAATACAAACAGCGCATGACTAAACAAGGAACTCTCACTAAAATAGATACCCACATTTTATTACGATTAGAGCTTTTAAAAAATGTAATATATGTGACTGTGATCATCATTTTTATATATATAGAATAAAACATTTCTGTTATAGTTACTAGACATTTACTTCCTCTCTTCATGTAATACATGACAAGAGAGAGGCCCAGGAAAAGAAACCTGTATGACTCTCTGCTGATTACCAGTGTGTTTTGTGAGTGCCATTAATATAATACATACATATGCCAGACCATGCTGGCAACCCAGTCTTCTGTTTTACATTTTTAGACTTTTCTCAAATATTTTTCCCTTTTGTTTAAATACTATCAAAGTTGACACCCTAAAATATTATCCCTAAAACACAAAAAAGTTCCTTTTCCAGAAGACAAATTGTGAAAACTATTTGCAGGGGAAAACGTAACTATTTGAAACCATAAATTCATATAGAACATTACTGAATTTCTGGGAAATTTGTTCATTATTAAAGTTTAATGAGCCTTCTTAAGCTAGAGGCCTAAATGATCAAGTCCTTCTTTTCAAAATCCATCACAAACTCCAATGCCTTAAGCAAGCAGGTAGGTTAAATAACACCCAGTGGGGTTGTGGGAGGTTGGGTTCTGTGTCTCTGAACAGGCAGCCCCTGTCCTGTGATGAATGCCTTGGTAAATGCTACCAAGGTGTTTGATTTTTCAGAAGCAGCTAAAAGAATGGCTTTTTAAATGTATTATTTCTAATACCTAATTCAAAAATTAAAAAAACATAGTATGGACCAAAAGCAGCACTGTTGTGATCTGAGTACCACATCCAATTTACAGTTTGTATGGAATTGGATCTAAATTTGCAAAATTAGGTTTAAAAATTTTACTTTACCAAATAATGCACAGAAAAACAAAAGGCTGAATAAGTACACACAGGAACACACATGGAGATTCATGTATGCACACATATACAAGAACTGATAGAAAGATATGGTGATATAGCAATGAGACACATTTTTATTAATTTCAGAATACTCACCTTCACTTTGAATATGTATAGTCCATCGTTCTAGCCACTTTCTGAAACAATTCTAGAAGTCTTCTTTCTTGATTATCTTTACAAGATGTGGTCAAAGGTATGATGAATGCTGTTACTGAATGCCATCCAATGGAAAGGCAGGCTTCTAAAAATGTTATGGCTTATCCTCATTCATGCTATTCACTGGATTTGGCACCATGTAATTTTTGAGTCTTCTTTAAAGTTAAAATGATCACAAAAGGTAAGCATTTTGAATCAATTCAGGACTTCAAAACACACATGGAAGAGGATTTCCAGAACTGCTTCAGAAAGTTACAACACTATGCATTATTTGGCACAGTGTTGTGTCTGTGTGTGTGTAACTGGACAGTTTCTTTGTAATGATCATATGAATAACTTTAAGACTAACACTAGCCAAATAAATCTCGAATAAAAATACAAGGAAAGAATGCCTTGTCTTGCAATTAATACTTGATATAAAGCATGGTAATTAAAATATTTAATCTTGTGATAGAGAAACTTTAACAATATAAAAAGAGACACATTTAAGTGTCCAAAAGTAGATGTATTTATGTAGAAGAAATTGCTTTATGATAAATATGGTCTAGTTTGAAAAGCAAAGAATCAACTAATCACTAAATAGTGTTGCGTTGACTATTTTGACAAAATAAGTAATATGAAATTATTTCCTATATATTTTTTATTTGTTTTTGTTTTTGTTTTTTTGAGACAGGGTCTCACTATGTAGTTGAGTCTGACCTGGAACTCACTATGTAGCCCAGGCTGGTCTCGAACTTGCAGCAATCTTCCTGCCTCAGCCTCCCGAGTGCTGGGATTACAGGCGTGCGCCACCACACCCGGCTTATTTCCTATATTGTTACAAATAGATTAGCAAAAAAATGTGGACAGCAGATCTCTAGAATATTTAACAATGTAAGAAATTATTTCTGACCTCAAGTTTAGCAAGTGTTCGATAAAGTGCTAAATGTACAATTAAACTATTAAAATTGCTGTGACAGATCATAAGTTCAAATAAATGAAGAAATACTTCATATTTTCTACATCAAAAAATTTACTTTAATTTAGCTTAATAGAACTGTTCTAATTTATTAAAAATTTCTGTAACCCAACCCAAAGGGTAGATAATAATATGTCAAGCAGATAAGACATATGCTGAATTAATTTCTAAGGTGGAGTTTCACAGAACTTTAGGGCCAGACAGGACTTAACTGAAATTACGAGAAGTTATGACTCAATGCCATCACGTGTGATCTTCTTTCTTTTGGTACTGGGGATCAAACTTTGGACCTTGTACTTGGGAGGCAGGTGGAGGAATCATTGAGCTAAATCCCCAGCCCCTATTACGTGTGATCTTGTCAAGTAGATGCTACTCCTTTTTATCATAATTGAAGAAATGTGTTAAATGCCTTTTATGTGCAAATAACTGTGTTAGGTCCTAAGGACACGAAGCTAGATAAATCAGTCTATCTTCAAAGAATCCACAGCTTAGTAGGGGATAAAGATTCATAATCTTCTATAATACAATATACTATGTGTTATTCTATCTAAGATGCCATCAGAAAGGCATGCTGTTGTTTTTTGTATTATCTTCTGGACCTCTCTAAAAAGTAAACTATGATAGCCTTTCAATTTTAAGATGCATTCTGATTTCAGAGATACTTAAATGTTAAAAAAAATATGTGCTAAAAGTGATAATAGTAGCTAGGCATGCTGGCACATGCTTGCAGTTCCAGCACATGGGAGTCCAACACATGAGACAGGAGGATCATTTGAACCCAGGAGATCAAGACCAGTCTGGGCAAAACAGCAAGGCCCCATCTAAGAAGTAAATTAAAACAAATTGACAAATACTGTATATGCTATATGAGAAGTTGTGCTAAGGAACAAAAAGAAGAATGAGCCAATCCTGTAAGGAGTAAAGAGATTCAGTGAAATATAAAAGGCTCAAATTAGCAGTCAGATTATTTTGCTTGATATGATTCCTTTAATCTGCTCAGGGTACCATAAATAGCACAGACTTCATGACTTAATACAGTAAAGCCCATTTCTCATAGTTCTGAACACCAGAAAGTCCAATTAATGTCCAGCAGACTCAGTTTCTGGTGAAAACCCTCTTTCTGGCTAGCAGATGGCTGTTTTCTTCCTGCCTCCTCCTATGGTAGATGAGAGCACTCTGGTGTCTTTTCCTCTTCTTAGAAGGACGTCAGTCTTTCTGATTGGGGACCTACTCAGGACCTCATTTAACTTTACCTCACAGAGACTCTATCTCCAAATCAGCCACAGTGAGGGATAGAAATTTGGCATGTGAATTTGGGAGCGGTGAGTGACACACAATTCAGTCCATAGCAGTCACCTATAGTAGGTCTAATAGTAAACCTAGTAAGCATTTAGTAAAAATTGACTACTAGCAGAGGCAATTAATGATAGAACTTGGACTTGCAGATAAACAAATCTTCTCCAAGTGTAAAGAGAAAACAGATTTCTGTGAAGAATATATAAAGGCCATGAGGTGTTTCTGGAGTTTTCCACATACTAGAGTCTAGTATTGAAGTAGGTAAGGTTTTCTTCCTTGAGAAATGCAAATCTTTTTGATACCCTCTTCTTTTTTCTTTATCTTCTTCTCTGCCTCCCAATCCCAACACACACACAAAGGCAAGTTGGTTCTTTCAGCTGTGAACTCATAAGCTTTACCTGGCCCTGTGCTCCTCAAAGCAAGGAGCTACCTTGGCTTCCTAATTCCTTCCTCCCTCTTTACCTCCCTTCTTGCTAATGGGGGCAGCCTTTGTCCAGCATCCTTTATTTAAAGATTAATTGTTATCTCCTGTTATCTCCCACTGCTTGCTGGACCTTTCAGTAGACTTCAGGTAAGTAAGACTCCAGGTAGCTTGCCCTGATTTCCCAAAATTCTCATAGGGGTAACACTCCATTTGGAAACTCATGAAGAACAATATTTAGTGAGTCTAACCCACTTTATTTGGGAAAGTTATTGCACTTGTAGGAAACTCCCCAAGTCATAAATGAGCTGGCAGAATCCTGGTAGTATTCTGCTAAGTTATGCTGCATTGTCACTCAAATGTTCTTCTTCCTAAAGGAGTCTTCTCAGCGTTATTTTTGACACACTCCCCTCTTTTCTGAAAGCAATTAGCATCTTGAATAAGAAATCTACCCACTTTTTTTGCATTTGAATTCATCCTTCCATTGGTTCCAGTATACACTTATCTACTTATCTCTGCAAGCAGAGAATTTGAGATTATTCTCACAGAACTTAGTCTAACAGAGGAAGCATTTCAAATAATTTCCAGTGAAAAGAGAAAGGACAACTTAGGGAAGGATTATCAGAGAAAATTCCCAGTAGAGATAAAAAACATGAGGAGAATTAGCAAAGTAAAGGAATGGGGATGTGGATGCAAGGTCATAAAAGATACAAAATGCTTTGCAAACTGTGTAATTGAAGACATGAGTAAGACTGTGGATATTAAACCCACATACCTCCACAGCTTTCCAATCTCTGTCTCAGGTCTTTCTTCCATCTGGTCCCTATCTCTGCTTCATTAGTAAAACCTGTGCTTGGTGTAACTCTTGTTTTACAGATGTTCATTATATTATTACGACACTTATGGGTTTGTGCTGGTAATAAGAGCCTTTCTCTCACCAGGAGTGACTTGATTATTGTGTGGGAAGAGCTCTTTCAGATTGGATCTTGGACCTTAGAGAGGGATGCAAGGGGGTTGCAGAGTGGGACTTTGTTTCTCTTGGTCTTGATCCTAAAGGGTGAACAATAAGGTGAAGGGTAATTGTATTAGTCAGATTTCCACCAGTGTGATAAAATACCTCAATTAGCTTGTAAGAAAGAAAGGTATATTATGGCTCATGTTCTCAAGAGATTTCAGTCCAAGGTCTCTTAGACTCATTGTTTCTGGGCCTGGGACTGTGCATATGGAGGAAGATGTTCACCTCAGGGCTGGGGAACAAAGAGAAAGAAGAAAAGAAACCAGTTTCCCACAATCCTCTGCAAAGGTATGCCCCTAGTGACCTAGGGCCTCTTACTAGGCCCCCTTTCAAAGTTTCTATATGTCAAGCTGAGAAGTCTTTAACACAAGGACCTCTAGGGGATATTCCAGAGTCAAACTATAACAGTAGTTACAGTAGTGTTTTAAAACTGTTTTTAACTGACATCTATAGTAAGAAATATATTTAACACCACAACACAGAATATACACATATTACTGACACATTAGTTTTTCCATATTTGTGTTTCAGGAAAAATTACTCTTCTTACATGTGATACAATCTGATATTTTACATTCTGAACAGCATTTTTCAGAGTGGCAATCCATTAATGTGTCGCAAAATCAATTTAGGTGGCCATAATAAGCACCTTAAAAAAATGAACAGACTTGTCCAGTGCCGATAAGATGATAAATAGTGAAGAAAATACCAGTACATTGGGATCAGTCTTTAGGAGCTAAACTTAACTATACATCATGCTGAGCTTTCTAAATTCCTGTTTCTTGTATTATATTTGTTGTTATATGAAATTCAATAAAGATCAGTGATTATGCTAAATCCTGGCATAGAGGTTCAAATCTCGACTGCTACTCAATAGCCATGTGAAATGGGACACTTTACTCCTTCACACCCTACTAGCTTTGTAACATATTATGTAACAGTAATAATTTATTTTACCTAGTTGAAAGGGTTAAGTAAGATAATGGAGAGCTTGGCACATAACAAACACTTGAGTAAATATTAGCCATTATATTTTTTCTTTCACATTATTAAGTACATTAGGTGGTTGGTGGTGCTCAGTTTTTCTCAGCTTGCTAAGTAGGACCAAGACAAGAGCTATGCAATATTGAAGTAGAGGGCTCTGGAAGCCAGATTGCTGGGGAAAGCAGGCATCAATGTGAAAGAATCACAAGAGAAAAGTGAAATTCCCAGGGCCAGAGAGTGGAAAGCCTCAGTCCTTCCAGGGCCAAACCTGGAAGGTACAAGGTTTTATTTCCTTAAAGAAAACAGCTCTTTTTCAGTTCCGTTCTCATAAATATCACCACTTTGACCCCAGCCTCTTACTACCCATCTAGATAAAATTCCAGTTTGTTATAGAAACTTGACTGAATCTGACTATTTTCCTACACATTTTTATTTGACTTTTCCTGAGTTCCCTTCCTGTTTGCCAGTTTTTTTGTTTAACAAATTTCTTTCCTTCGTTAAGTAAGATTTTTAAAAAGACATCAAGAAATAAAACTGAACGAGATGAGTATATTCTGTATTACCATCTTTCAGAGGCAACAGTATCCTTTTAAAAACATTTAATACATTTGTTGTATATTTCTTAGCCATTTTCTCTCCAAAAGATGGCAGATGACATTTACTCGTGGGATAATCTAAGTTATATCTAGAACCTTGCTATCTCACTCAGAAAATAAATTCCTATTTTTTGGAATGATAGGCATAAAACATTTCTTAAGCATGTAAATTATGAAACTGACAATTTAAAAGTCACAAAAGTGTGTGTGTGTGTGTGTGCGCGTGTGTGTTCCACTAGGGATCAAACAGCCGGGTCCTTACATTCCCAGTTTCTGAACTGCCCAGGCTGGGCTGGAATTAGTGATCCTCCTGCCTCAATCTCCAGAGTAACTGGGAATACAAGTGTGCACCACAGCATCCGGCAAAATTACACTTTTGTAAGGAAAAATATAAATAAACTATTTTAAAGGTATGTGAAACAATTAAAAAGTGCTACTTTTCTATACTTCTGCAGAGAACAAAACCCATAAAATTATGTACATTTCAAAATTCTCACATCACTTATTCAATCATATATTAAGATGCATCAACATTATTCAAACGAGAAATTTTGAAAAAGCTCGAGTATATTTTTTCAGAAAAATATTTTTAACCAGCTCAGGTCTCAGTTAACTCTAACTTTCTCCATCATTCTTTCCTAATGAGTTTGTAAACCAACCATTGTTTTAAGTTGTACATACAATGGAGCCACCTAGTAAAATCCCTGCCCTGGCTTTCTGTCATGATTCCAAGTAAAGTGTTCCTTGGTATTTTCAATACTTCCTCCTTACCATCTTATGGCCATCCCAGGCTTGTTTTTCCCATTCTTTATTTTTTGCCCCAAGACATATTTGAGCCATTTACATCATAAGGCTTATTTTTCCGTTTGTGAGTTTTTTTTTTTTTTGTACCGGAGATTGAACTCGGGTCCTTGCGCTTGCAAGGCAGGCCACCGAACCACTGAGCTAAATCCCCGGCCCATTTGTGAGAGTATTAAGAAACTAGAAACCAAGTTACTACTGTTGTCAGCTCTTTGCGCTGACGTTTTTCCTTCTACCGGGCCATCTTTTAAAACCAGAACGCGTTTCTGGGAGCATGAAAGAGCAGAGCCCCACTCGGACGCAGGAAGGCATTGTCACGTAGGCGGTGGGGGCCGGAAAGTTTGCACTCACGTTTATACAGATCACCATTTGTTAAACTTAGGTGAACAGGGACCTACAACGTACTGAACTGGGCGGAGAGAGGACATGAGTGGGAAAGGGAGCAGCTAAAACCTCCACAGAAAGGGCTGGAGGGGACTCGCGACCTAGCAGGGGCAGGTGGGAGCCCGAAGAGGGCCACGAGCCAGAGCCGGAGCCGGAAAGGCGGGCCCGAGGGGGGGGAACAGAGGCAGGTGTAACAGAGGCCGGCGGGGCGGGGCCTGGAGCGTGGTCTCCGATCCCGACCCGCGGGGGGACGGAGTGGTCAGGGCTGAGGACGCGGTTCCAAAGCTGAGGGAAAGCAATGGCTGTCTCCACACGTGGAGAACTTTTAACGTACACGTGAGGGGAGCAAAGCCATGTCTGGAAAGATTACCTCAGAACCCGGGCGTCCTACTTCAGGAGGCCGGCGGGGCGGGGCCTGGAGCGTGGTCTCCGATCCCGACCCGCGGGGGGACGGAGTGGTCAGGGCTGAGGACGCGGTTCCAAAGCTGAGGGAAAGCAATGGCTGTCTCCACACGTGGAGAACTTTTAACGTACACGTGAGGGGAGCAAAGCCATGTCTGGAAAGATTACCTCAGAACCCGGGCGTCCTACTTCAGCCCTCAGGCGACAGCTTGTGTGCTGTGTTCCCGGGCTCTCTGTCCCTTTCCGCTCCTTCCCAGTGTCCCACCTCAGCCCAGGGCATACACTGTCAGACATCCAGGAGCTGCGCCGCCGCGGGAGACCAGACCCGCGAAGCCCACCTGCACTGGCCGTCTGCGCCTGCGCAGG
>NW_022900931.1:32191871-32251087 GCF_012274545.1 Fukomys damarensis | reverse complement strand
GAGGGCCCCGGGTGCCGGGAGGCCAGGGCGGGGCCGCACCTTCTCCCGGGCTGGAGAACCTGAGCGTGCGTTCGAGGCATCCAGACGGACAGTCTCTTTAAAATTTCCCGATAAAGAAGTTTAGTTAGAGTCCTGTCCTTTACCCTTCTGAGGCCGGCCCCGTGTCTAGCTTCCTTGAGATGCCCACATCACTGAGGACAAGTTACTGAACTAAAACACCCGTTGTCTCATTACTGTTTTGCCCATTGGAGGAAAGGCAGCCCCTGGCCTCCCTAATTGTTCCTACAAGGAACTTCATGAGGACACGTAAGATGACATAAGCGAGTAAAATGCTACAGAAAGCTTAGAAGGACAATTGGTGATTTTGAGGAATGTCCGTTTATAGGTAGGGCTCTTTCTCACAATTTTGCCTTATTTCACAGTCTCAACCCCACACCCCATCTGATCTTGACACACACCTGATGGGTGATCTGTGGTATTGTCAGGGAAACTAATGGATCAGAGATCAAGAAATGAAGTGTCATTAGCAAGTGATGTTGGCACTACCCTGCTCCAGTTGTCGGGGTTTTGAAGAGAGCTTGTAGCACGCTGTAACTGGCCTGCTATGTTCAACACGGGCACACTTTTTAGGAGTTGTTGCATTGTCAATTTAGAATACCCTCTCAACCTATCTGACCCTTGAGTGGTTTGGCAAACTTCCACCAATAGTACATAAATGATGAGTTAGCAGTACGCTGTAATACTTTTCAAACTCTAGGACAACTACTTGTCAGGAGCTTTGAAGGGAGGGATATTGTGCACACCTCAGGATGTATTTATACAGGAGATTAAAAGATCACATTTCTGTAAATTGAGTTCAGGGGTGTATTATCTTTCTATCCTAATGGGAAGAGCCCTAGAAAGTAGGGCTGCTTGTCATATTTTGTTCTATAGTCATAGTTACAAGCTTAGTGAACAAAGACAAGTTGTCTAAACTTGAAACTTCCTTTTTTTTATCTCTAAAATGGGAGATGATGGTCTAGCTGCTGTTGCTTTTTCATGGGCCAAATGAGATCATGAATATGAAAATGAAAGACATTCTAAGTATGGCATTGTTAAGAGATTTGCATCAGCCTCCACCCTGCATAAGATGTGTGCTTTCAGAAGTCAGATTCTGAGTCAGAACTAGAAATAGAGCAGTGAAGAAGACAGTCTCCAACCTAGTAGAGTTCACACTACAGTAGGGAAATAGGTAACAGAAATAAGATGTGGGGAAATAGAGAACAAAGAAACATAAAATAATTTCAGAAAGGGCTAAGTACAGTGAAATAAAGGAAGCTAAGAGCAGGCCATTGGGAAACAGGAAGGTTGTTTTAGATAAGGCCTTTTGGGGAAGGTGATTCAATGGAGAAGAGCCTGAATAAGGACATCTTGTGGGGGGTGGGATGATAGCATTGAACACTTAAGTAGAACTTACCAAATTAAAGCATTTTTTAAATAGTACAGCCTTATAACACTTATGAGGTAAATAATGGTATCTCCATTTTTATAGATAAGGAAACAGGCACAGAATTTGCTTAAGCTAAAATGTGGTAGAGACAGATATGAATTTGGACAATCTGACTTGAGAGCCCATACTCCAAATGACTACATTTTTCTGCCTCTCAGCACAGGTCAAGGTTCTGAGATAGAAACAAGCCAAGAGAGCTACTTTCTTCAAGAAGAGGGAGAAAGTGGTGCAGCTGATGATGGAAGGGTTTGCTGGACTGTAGGGGCACTTGTAGGCTGTGTAAAAGTAACAATCTTGTTCTAAGTGTAGTGGAAAAAGTTTGCCTGGAGGAAATGGCATGGAGTTTAAGCTTTGTTAGTGGGAGGTAGAATGAAAGTGGGGAGATTAGAGGCTATTGCTGTGCCCTGGGGGACCAGGTGGCGGTACTTCCTGGTGGAAAAGGTGGTTTTGGAGAGTGATACTGAGGGGTGCAGTTTGTAACATAAGAACAATACTTGCTCATGAGCAGAATGAGGAAAAGGGAGAAATAACTTCTTAGGTTTAAGCTGAAACAATTTAGGAGAACAGGAGATGAGAGGACGTAGAGAATATAGTTTTGGAGGAAAAGTATGAATTCAGTTTTGGACAAGTTTTAGATGCTTGTTGGACAGTGATAATATTAAAAGTGCTAGTAATAATAGTAAACATAATGTAAATAAACTTCCAAGCAGGTTTTTTTTTAGTACTTTTGCATATATTATTTTATTCTAAATTTTTTTTGCTAAGAATTGTTACTGTCCCAATTTTATATATGAGAAAATGGAGACACAGATAATTGCCTTAAGTTACCCAGTTTGGTAGTAATGAAGCTGGTGGTATTCATACTCAAGGGGTCTAGCTTGGAGTCTGTGCAGTTAATCATGTAACTATCTCCATGTGGATATGTTGCATGTACATGAATATGAATATGAATATGGAACTCAGGAATGGTCCCGGTTGAAGAGATACTTTGTATTTCTGAAAAGAAAGCCTGCTTTTGGCATAGAGAGAAAAGAAGGTAGGAAGTGGAGCTGCACTCCCTGGTCCTGGTTTTTTATTAGTTGATTAACTTCCTGCAACCAACGTCTACAGGTTCCATGAAGGTGATGTCTCTCATTTATCTAGTCCCTATCCATCGCTTGCTATGTAGGTAGTGCTTCAGGGTGACATCATATGAAGGGCATTTGGTTAGGTTTTGGGAATTCAGAGATGAATAAACAAATCACTTTGAGGAGCAGAGAATGAAGAGAAACCTGTGGAAATAAAGGTAGAGTGGACTCAATGCATAAATACATTCTGATGAGTTCATTCTGGTTTTCTATACCTCTCCTCCCCCTTGGCCCATGGTTTGAGAGGTGGGGCATGAAAAGTGCAAAGAAGTGAAAGTATGAATTTGAGTCTCTGTAAGAGTCTTTGTGAACAAAAGAATTGATAAAAAACTTGCATATTTTACTACATTTACCTTAGTTTTAGTTTGTATTGATATAAATTTTTGCCAAATGAAATAAATGCTGATATTTGACTATCATTGTGGAGTAGTGAGTTTTTCCAGTGCTGTTACCAAGTAGTGTTGACAGGGATCACAGTGAAAAAAGTTGGCTTGAAATGTTGCATAATAGAGAGTGATGGAGGGGATGTGTGTGGAGAGTTTAGGCAGTTTTCCACAATTTTTAAGTGTGTGTATCATGCCGAAGTTCTGCAGATTGGGTAAGTTTGAATTTCTCTGCTGATGAGTTGTTTAACATTGTGATACACATTTTGCCTTAGAGGTTCTGGTAGTATGTGTCATAGTTGGAGTTATAGATTGCATCTCTCATATCTGGAATGTTGTAGGACATAGAGACCAGAAGAAAACACCCCAAAAAGATGTGTCTTGTTTCTATAGTTCAGCTTCAGGGCATACCATAACCACAATACAGTTTGTCACAGATCTTCGTTTTCTTCCCCGCTTGCTCTTCCCCCTCACTTTCTCCCCTCCTCCTTTTCCTCTTCCTCTTCCTGTTCCCCCTCTTCTTCCCCCTCCTATTCCTCCTCTTCCTTTTCCTCCTCCTCCTTCTCCTTCATCTTTGCACTAGATTACATCCTCAACCCTTTTTTTATTTTTGACACAGGTTTTTGCTAAATTGCAAAGGGTGGGCTCAAACTTGTAATGCTTCTTGTGCCTCAGTCTCCTAAAATTACGGGATTATAGGTGTACACAACCAAGCTGATCTTATTACAGTTTTTTTACTTTGTAACATGAGTACTTCAGATTTGAACCAGTGAAAGATGAAAATTATACCACTGCAGATTTTATGGTTAATTTCAGAGTTTTTTATTAAATTTGTATTTCATTGGGAGAGTTTACTGGAATAACCAAATTCATCACTCTAAACAGATATGTGTAGAGGGGAGGCCTCTCCTGTTACAGTTCACAAAATTTTAAATCTGCTGTATTTCTATAGCACATTCTCAGTTAACATCTTTAAGAATGTCAAATATCTGTATGTGGTATAAAATAGAATTGACTGTTTTTGTTATCATTATTGTTTTGGGACAGAGTCTTGCTATGTGGCCCAGGCTGGCCTTCAACTCTGTGGCAATCTTCCTGCCTCAACCTCCCAAATGCTGGGACTGTGGACATGTGCTTCCATGGCTGGCAGAACTGACTATGACATGGCTTACTGATTGCCCAGGTTTTGTGGGTTTTTAAGTTCAGGTTCAGTGGGCAAGCTGATGATTATTTGTGTTAGATAGCTCCCAGCAAGGAGGAGTGATGACAAGTCCTATATGAAAGCAGCAGAGTCACTTTTTCTGACCCTGAACATATGAAATACAGCATCTTAGGTAATGAATATAATTCAGATTCTCTTTAAAATTTATATTTGCACAAGCAAATCTTAAAGCTTTTAAAACATTTTTGGGTACTAATGTAAATATATGGAAATTATTTCTTGTAGAAAACAATGTGTATAGCTCAGTGATGGAGCATGTTAGGCATCTGAATATAATTTGTAAGATTCCACTTATAGTTACTTTTATTTATGCATATAACCTTCAGCACATAGGTATTTGCAGTGATAGCTAAGTATTAGTTTCTTTACTTTTACTTAAATGTCTAAGTAGACATTTAAAAATTTATATAAATAGTATTTGATTTTGATTTGTATTTAGTTGCTTAGAAATTAAAATATTCATTTAAAAACCACCATCTCCAACTGCCAAAGTATGGGAAGAAGGAAAGGAGAGGGAGAGCAAAGAACAAGTATTAGGGTTTGGATCTTTCAGAAGTCCTTTTACATTAGTTTTTATATGTGACTATCACAAACACTCCATAAAATATGTAGGGCACATATTTTCTTCATTATTTGACTTATATGGAAACAGGTTTAGGTCAAATGATTTTCTGTATATGTTAGACAAAGGTAGTAATGAACAAATCTAGGACTTGAAAGTTTGTCTTGTTGCCTTTTAAAGTTACCAGTTGTTATTCTGTGTAATCTTGAGAGTCCTATGGAATGAGGTATTTGTTACATAGATAAGAAAACTGGTTAAAAAGATATTAACCTATTCAAAGTCACTCAACTCAAAATGTAGGTTCTCTCCTTTTATCTATGGTACTGGGGATTGAAGCCAGGGCCTTTGCTGAGCTACATACCTAGATCTTTTTAAAAATTTTTAAATTTTGAGACATGGTTTCCTTAAGTTGCTAAATTGCCCAGGCTGGGCTTGAACTTGGTATCCTCTTGCCTCATTCTCTCAGAGTGCTGGGATTATAGGCATGTGCCACCATGCCCAGCCCAGAATGTAGTGACTTTTTCTATTGAACTAAGCTGTCTCTCCAAGTATTCTTTTCCAGTAAATAAATTTGATAATTTCTGGATAAATTCACCAAATAAATACTATACTTGAGTGAAAGAGTCTCTTGGCACATACTGTAGTGCTCATCTTGCCACTTGAATCAATGGTGAATTCAGTGTTTGCAGTCCTCCTCAGAGTTTTGTTTTGTTTTTTTGTATTTTGAAGTAAGGTCTAGCTCTGTATAGTTCAGGCTGGCCTTGAACCAACTATGTTGCTCAGGATGGCCTGGAATTCATGGTAATCCTCCTGGCTCAGCCTCCTGAGTGCTGGGATTACAAGGAGTGTACCACCATACCCTGTCCTTCTCAGATTTGAGAAGTAGAAATTCATTAGTTTGGTAAAACATGAGGTAGTAAGACTTAACTATTTAGAACTTAGTTTTGGGAACATTGAACTCCAAAAGCAGTCCAAAGATAGCTCTCAGCTATATTTGAATGAATTTGCGTAAAGCAGCCTATGTGATAGGATTCACGTTGCCAGTTGAAATAGATTTATGTGGTATTTGGACTTTGAGAATAATATGAATTCAAAATATGAAATGAAATAAGATAGTCATCTTGTGTGTTAAGCATGACTAATGAGATGATATTACAGTTTTTATTTTCCTTCTGAAACAAAGTTTATTATACTCTCAGTAAGTACATCATTTTTGTGAAGTGATGGGAACGTGTGACAGTTTATTTTCTAGATTGGAAAACTTAAGGGTTTATCAGTTTACATAAATAAGTCAAAGATAGAATTTTGAATTTAGATTTTCAGATTTTTACAAAACCATCCAAGACTGTCATTGTCATTAGATCAAAAAGAATACTTAGTTAAATATTTGAGCAGTTTTGTTGGAAGATTATTTGATGTTATTCAACTGTTGGAATAAGTTTTAGTGGGTGGGTGTTGTAATGGTTCATATACAGTTATATCCATTGGCTCTGTTTGGTCCATTGGTAGTGTGAAATTATGGGTCTTACAGAGGGAGAGACCCACCTTTGTTAGTACAGTTGTATATTGGGCAAGAAAGACAATGATTATACTTAAAAGGTGGAGATTCACAACTTGCCGTACAACTAGGTCATTATACCAAATATTTTTCTGACCTACATGAATAAAAAGTTAATATGCGTATAGCCATAGTATTTACAATATTGAGTGAAAAGGTCACCACTTAAGTATAACTGAAATAAAGCTTGCAGACTTGCTAAGCGAGGGAGAACTATGCTTGGAGAGCACAGTTTTCCAAATGGGCAAAATGTTCCATATAGGGTTTTGAAGAAGCTTGGAATTTTAAGACTTGCTGATTTTCAAAAGTGAGACAGTTTAAGGATTGGCCAGTTTTAGATATGGAGTTTAGGGACTGGCTGCCTTTGAGGAGGTAACTGAATCCTGGCAGCTGCTGACTAGCAGAATACTTAAGTAGAAATGTTGAGTAGAATTTAAAGATTGATTGATCGGGATAGATTTAAAACTGGTTTTGTGGTTACCAACTTGAGGCAAGAGCAGAAGTTCCTTTTCTTTCTCAAATTGAAGCCTAGTTACTCTTTATTGTCCACATATGTCAAACATGTTACTGTTAGTTATTGTGCTGATATAATTCTGATTTTGCATTTCTTCTGAAACTTTAAAAGAAATGAATATAACGAATATGGTTTTCTGTCTTCCAGTGTCAAGATTATTTCATTGAAACTCAAACTGCCTCAAGGAACATTCTATATGTAGTTAAAAGGTATTATATTATGTGTAGATGTTCTTTAATTCTTTAAAAATTACGGTGAAGGCAGCTTTTATATCTATTTTTCTTTCTTGTGGGAGTATGTTGCATCACATACCTGCCAAAATTAGTCTTCAGGATATGGAATCTAAAAATTTGTTGTTTTTGCTGTTTTAAGAGCTAGAGCTAGAAGCAATTACTTTTGCAAAATTAACTACCAATTATTCTTAACATTTTAGAAGATTTAAGATTATATCTTTGCCTTTTAAATGACAAGGTAGGGTGCAGCATTTTAATATCTGAATCATTTTACCTCATATCAAAGCACTATTTATATAATTTATTTCAGTTAATATTTAGAATATTTTTTATTCTGCAGAGTGAAATAAAAAGCTAATATCTATAACTAGTAGAACTTTAGCACACTTTATTACACATTGATCTCTCATGTAATATTTCAGTTTAAATTTTTTCCCAATGTTAATATTATGAAAGAGTTATTGTTTTCCTATTAGATGGTATTTGTGTATTTTTAACCTTACCATTTAAACTTTATAAATTTGTAGTTAATCAGTATTTTAGTTTTCTAGGAATATAGTATCTTTGATGCCTGTATGTGAGTACTGGGATTATTTCTCTGCTATCCACAGTATGATATATGGATTTGAAATACAGGAAATGAGTAGTTGAGCCTTTATAGCCTTGTGATGTGATTTTAAAAATACTGGGTTAGGTGATCTTTTTTATACACTGGCAAAAACAAAGGCTTTTCCATAAAAGTTTATCTTCTAGTCTTTCCTAATATAATGGATGAGATGTTATTTGTGTTCCTTTGATTATTAGTGAAGCTGAGCTTCTTGTCATGTACTTCTTCGACATATGGATTTTATCTACATTTCCCTATTTAGCAAGTAAAAATCTAGAACCCCTTGTTAAATTTGAATTTCAAGTAATTTTTAGTATAAGTATGTACTATGCAATTGGGGGATATGCTTATACCAGAGTAAAGGTTGTGTTTAGGGCTGGGAATTTAGCTTTGTGGCTCTACCACCTGCCTTGCAAGTGCAAGGACCCAAGTTTGATCTCCAGTATAAAAAGAAAAAAAAAAGTTGTGTTTAACTGAAATTCAGATTTAGTGGGGAATCCTGAGTTTTACCAACTCTTAGGTTCACTTTCTGTGAATTGTCTGTTTCTGTTCTTACCAAAATTTCAGTTGTATTTTCTTTTCGTTTTTGTTTTATTTTAACACTTTTTTTTAACAGTTACTGGATATTAATCTGTTGGCTTTTTTTAAAGTGGTTGCAAGCATATTCTTCTAGTTCTTTGTCTATCTAAATTTGTAGTGTCCTTTGTTGTAAAGTAAGTTCTTAAGTTTTGATGGAATCAATCCCATTAAAATTTATTCATGTTGTGTATACTTTTGAGACCTTCTTTAAGAAATATTTCATTACCTGAGATTGCAAATACATTTTTTACTTTTTCTGTCATTGGCTTTATAGTTGTACATTTCATATATAGATTTTTAATCTGCTTGGCATTTATTTTGTGGGAAGAGTACATATGACCCTAATTTCTGATGGCTGGATTTCTGATGATTTAATTTAATGCTATTTCAACTTTACAGTGATATGAAAGTAATATGCATTTAGTAGAAGAAGTTCTTCAAATTTTGAGCTTTCTTCATGCTAGGCATCTGCAAGACGATCCTCTTGCAATGCTGAGAGTGGCAGCAGGGAGCTGGAAACACCAATCAGTCACCTGATTGCAAAGATAAACAACTGATAATAAGTCTCTAGTGCACCGTATTGCTAAGCTGTGATAATGCTAGATATATTAAATATATTTTCAAATTATTATATTTTGAATTTATAATAGGATTATTGAGGCATAACCCCAGTGTAAGCTGTAAGAACACCTGTATTAGAATATAAATTTAGAGAAGTAATGAGGGGGCAGATATGTGAGGACTAGTAAGCCATGGTGAAAACTTAGGAGGCCAGTGGAAGGTTTTAATAGTGGTACTATAGTCTGTAACATGCTTTAAAAGAAGCTCTTTGATGACTGTGGTGAATAGATTGTATGAGGGTATGGCAGAGACAACTAATTCTTCTCTAATCACCCATTTACTGTTAAAAGCTATACAGTTTGGCTATCTACATGGTTGCCCACATAGAAATTATGTCTTTCAACTTTTCTTGCTTGCAGATAATGGCTGTATGATTAGGCTTGGCCCGGTTAGATATGAACAAAAGTGACATGTACAGCTTTAGTGTTATCTTTTTAAAGATAAGGTACTTGTCCTGGACTTTACTCACCTTATCCCTCTTCTCACTGACTGGAATATAGCAAACCAGAATAGTAACAACTGTTTGGAATCTAGAGGTACAGATCTTGTATAGGGATAGCAGAACCATCCCTCATCAGTCTAGGTCCCTGGACGACAATATGTATGAAAATCAAGTACTGCTTGCCCTCCCTCAACCACCTGAGTATCACTGTATGGTTTCAAAGCCAAGAATACACTTCTTTCATGTTTGAGTCATTGTGTTTTGTTATCATATTATTATAGCAATGTAGCTTATAACCTATACCAGTGATGGTGAATCTCTTAGAACTTTTAATGATACAGCCTGCTTTGGCACACGTGCCATGGGTTTGCCATCTCTGCCCCTATACTGTGCCAAAATGAATACTTCAGGAACTACATTTCAGATGGACTAGTCCATAATAAAAAGCTGATAACATGCATGGCACTGTCTAAGTGTTTAGGCAACATACAGTAGAAACTGTATTAGAGGCTAGAAAATTGGTGACCCTTATTGTACAGTAGCAGAATATTTGGTGAAACTGTCATCTCTTATAACTTGTAAGGCAATCAATTTGTGTACTCAATCTGGACCTTCTGGGGAAATGGTTTGAAAGAATCAAGATTGCTAATATGAGTTGAATATTCCTTGCTGCTCTATCAAGGAACTATAAGAGGACAGTAAGAGATAAATTAGCCAGCTTTCAATTAAAGTTAGCAGGGAGTATATAGTTAAGAGAATATAGTTAGTTAATAATATAAAGTTAATAGAGGTTCTTTCCCCATGGCTTAAGGACTTAGTTTATAGTTAATAGAGTATAGTTAGTTAATAGTGTAGAGTTAGTTGATATTCTTTCACCATGGCTCAAATGCTTGGGTTGATTTACAGTTCAATGCAATGGGGCATTGAAATGTTAGGGGAAAAATTGCTTCTGTGTCAAACAGTAAGAGGTAAGATTGTCATTCTCAGGAATCTTCTGCTAGATTTTCATGGCTCAACAGTGGAAGCTATTTCAGGCAGGAATTAAATGAAGGAATTGCTTTTTTACCTGAATTAGTCAATTGAAGTTCATAAAAGCTTCAATTTCAAATACAAAGTCTACAACTTTTATATGACAACAAAAGTTTCTTATTCACAGTATGTTGACTGTGTTTAACATTTTCTGTCATTCCAAGATTTAAACAAAAGGACCACTGGTATTTCTTTTTCTTTTCTTTTGGGGTTAGGGATGGTTGCCATTTTTGTGACAGAAAAGAGAGATAGCAGAACCAGTTTCTTAGAAGTGGCACCTGGTATTTTTGTTTATATTTTATTGGACAAAACAAGTCACATGGCTGAGCCTGAAATTAGGTATGAGTCACATGGTCTATTCCAGTGATGGTGAACCTTTTAGAGCTTTCAGTGATACAGTAGCCACTGTGGCACACATGCCATAGGTTCACCGCCACTGGTCTATCCTGATGTCAGTAGAGTGGTGAAATAATATTGCTGTGAATCATATGACTTCAAGAAAGCTGACTTTAAATCTGGAGAGAACGTGATGAATCTGCCACAGGTGCCAGCAAATAAAGAGGAGAGTTGACAAATTTAATATCTGTGACCAAACTAAATCTTTAGTTATGGTTATTTTAATGTGGCAGTGACAGAAGATAAACAGACCCGTTCAGTCTTTGAGAGGATTATGTTGCCAAATAGGCCACAAGTTTAGCTTGCAAAAGCCTGTAATTATTTGATGTCATTTGACACTTAAGTGTTCCAATAACCTTTGGTCTCCAAATTTTCAGCAGCATGAAGTAGGACATTAGATCTTTGCTTTCCCTTTGGAGCACGTACTCTACTGTTATATATAGTCAAAAGGGATAATGGAAAAGAAAGAATCTTTCAGTGGCAAAGCCAGGGCTTCAGCAGACAAATGGACAAGGGAATTTCTGTTATAGGACAAACTTGATTCAACCGAAGGACTTACTTTCCTTCAAGAGCATGGGTTCTTTGTAATTGCCTTTCAACAAATGCTCCACTTTTATAGAAATTATTTCTTATGATAAATTATTTTAGCTAAGACTGTAGGATATGGAATAATGTAATGACATAAACAATACTGGCAACAATAATTGTAAAAACAACTATGACAAGATCAATAATAATAACAACTAATATTTATTGAATGATTACTGTGTACGAGCTACTGTCCTAAGGGTTTTATAAGTATTTTAATCCTTACAGCCTATGGATAACTATTGTTATCATTCTTGTTTTATACATGAGGCAGGTGAGGCACTGGATAAATGAATTCTTTCTCCATAGTTTCATAGATGGTTATTGGTAAAGTCTAAGTTCTAGCCAGGCTCACTTGCTGCAGATGCTGCTGTGGTACTGACTGATGTCTTCAGAAAATATGTATTGATGTCCTAAACTGCAATGTGACGGTATTTGGAGATGGACCTTTGGTAAACAATTGGGTTCAGATGAGATAGTAACAGTGGTGCTTTCACACTGGCATTAGTGCCCTTATAAAACACTGGAGAGCTTGCTCTCATTCTTCCCCTTCCAAGTGAGGATGCAGTGTCTGTAAACCAGGAAGAGGGCCCTCAACACAAACTGACCATGCTGGCGCCCTGATCATAGTCTTCCCAGCTCCCTTAAAACAGAGTCCACGCTTTTGACTACTATACATCAGAGACAAGCTTTTCTCAGATCAGTAGCAAAGTCCAACAATTTGGACTGGGAAGAAGGGGTGAAAAAAATGGAAAGAACACCAAGAAGAAATAATTTTATGGAAACATAATTTTAAGCTTAATGTCAGAATTAAATTGATGCTGTCTAGTAAATTTATAATGAATTTTCTGTGCATTAAGCAGAGCAGTTTTGTGTTTGTAGACAGCATCCAGATTACAGAGGGTTAAGTAGTGAATGGGAGGGCAGGAAAAACAGCTCAAACTTCTTTTGAAGATATTTAGCCATGAAGGAAAAAGGACAAGCAGGAAGAGGCAGGAGAGAGACATGAAGTCTCTGGCAGTGTATTAGTTCTTTCTGTTCATTTGTTTTATGATAGGAGAGCCTTGAGCATTTATGTGTAGTGGGCAGAAAGTTAAAAGAAAAATTGAAGATGTAGAGGCAGTAAGGAGATAAATGATGATATCAGCTCCTGTAGAAGGTGGATGGCTTGAATTCCTGAATACCGGTTGAAGGTTAATTTTGGGCAGGAAGAGGGACACCCTTCCTCCTCACTGCCAGGAAGGAGGTGAGAATGCGTGTGGTGGTTGGTCAAGTCAGAGAGGAAACTATGGGGGCCTGACCTCATGACCTCTCTTTTGTTTCTGTGGAGGTGATGTCATTTGTTGAAGGAAGAGGTGGTAGGAAGCTTGAAGAGAGTGGTAGAAGGTTGAGTTGATTCTGTGAGAAGTGATAGGGAACTGATTAGGAGTCTGAGAAAGATAGATGGGCAGCAGTGAGTGATGGGCCTCCTGAGATGGAGGTGGGAGACTGTTGTGTTTGTAGAGTTCCCAGTCTTGATTGGGTCTGGTCATAGCAGTGATCTCCAGTCCAGGTGTGCGAGTGAAGGAGATGCTTAGCTTGATCCTTTGGCATGTACTAGAAGGACAAGCTAATCAAGAAGTGGAGAGTTTAAGGCCAGGGAGAAGGCAAAGCTGGCTGTCATATTTTACGTTATATTGTACAAGAAGTGAAGCTTGGAGCCTGGCTAATAGATTAGGAAATAGGGAAGGAAGTGGAGAAAAATTGGAAGCTTAAACAGATTTAAGATCAAGTATGTTTGTTCACTTGTTCATTCAATAAATATTTGTTGAGCATTTATCTCCCAGATACTATGCTAGGTGCCATGGCTTCCTAGATCAAAGCGGTGATCCACACAGTCCCTGTGCCTGTAGAGCCCAATTCTGGTGGACAGGTACACATCAAGCATTTTATATATAAAATTTCAAATGGTAAAAAGCAATGTTGAAAAGGGAAATGAAAGGTAAGGGGTGCAGATACCATTTCAAATAATGTGCTTGGGAAAGAGGCTCTTGGAAGAAGGGGCATCTGAACAGACACTTAAGTGTAGTCAAGGAGCAGCAGTGAAGGTGTCTAGTGGAGAGGGTTGTTGGGTAAGGAAATAGTACTCCTGCAAAGCCTTGGTGCAGGCTGATTTGAGGAACAGACATGGTACTGAGGATTGTGAGGGAGGAGAAGAGCAGTAGTCAATTAGAGGCATATTAGTGGTGACAATTAGGATTGCTCGGTGGATTTAGGTTTTCACTCCTGTCACAGGCAATTCACTGGAAGGATGTGAATCACAGGAGTGACCTGATTGGCCTTACTCTTCTGGGTGTTCATACTGGCTGCCTTTTGGAGAAGCCGACTGGCAATTAGGGTTGAGGAGTCTAGATAGTTAAAGTGAAAGATTGTGATCCCCAAGTAGCACATTGGCATTTCAGATCCCAACCATGGAGTGCTTCTGGGTGAAGAATCCTGTTGCTGCTTCTTTAAGCAGACGCACCCACTCCACAATAGGCATTCTTTTCTGTGGATAAAGGCCTGACCCGACCCTTGGTTTGTGCCGCACCCTTTCCTGTTTTTGAAGTGCTTTTCACCCATTTCATTATTCATTCTCCCATTTTATCCTCACCTTGTCTTTCAGATCTGATGTACGTTTTGTCTTCCTGGCCCAGACTTCCAAGACCCACTTTCAGATTTGTTTTTCAGTCTTCAATAAACTTGCTTGGTTGCTCAGTGTGTAAACCAGAAGAAAGTGAAAATGAGGGTTAGGAGTAAATTCAGTGTTGTGCAACTTGCACTTGTCCTCTGACCCTTGAAGTAACTCTGGGACACCTCCAAAAGTTCCTTTTACCCTCACCTTCCAAGTCGTAGTGGGGGAAGGCTTGCATAGAATGGTGACTTTGCCTTTCTTGCCACAGGCCATCCCTTGGATCACCCCAGGAAACGCTCTCTCCCAGTGCAGCCTGTACCTTCTTAATTCTTAGGGACACCTCGGCACTTCAAGTGCTGAGGGCACTTGAAACCATGAGGCAGGCATGGCACCTCTTTCTGAATGTCTTATTCACTGGCTGTTACTTAATTTACTAAGTCATAATAGTAAAAATTAAGGTAGTTCTAATTATAGGCCATGGGTATCTGTCCTTCTCAACCAATTATGTTATTGACATTAAGATGTTAAATAGATACATTACAATTTAGAAAGTAATATCTACGTGGATCTTTTAAGAAAAAACCTTACAATATCAAGACATATTTAAATCAAAGACTACTTCAGTCTTCTGGGGATTAGTAGGTCCCTCTGCTCTTTGTTAAGAATACTTTGATGGAAATGTTTAGAAATACCATTTTAGGTCGTCACATTTGTTACTTGTTTTTGTTTCTATGTTTAATGGGGATATTAAACCTTTTTTATTCAACATGGAATAGGACCCAGTCATGATTTAGTTGCTGGTTAAACGTAAAATATTTGTATTTTCTTCTTTTAGTGAAGTTTAATTTTGATAAATGCCATTAAAGTAAACATTGCTGCATTACACAAGGGCTTTATAAGAGCCAGGTGATAGCCTTGTAATTGGAGTAATACTCAAGGTTGTCCTAGGTCACAAAATAAGTTTGATACTTTGGATTTATATGAGATAGAATACCACTTGCATTTAACACTTGTAATATTTTCCGAATATTATCTTAATCTTTATGAGGACTGTTTACTGCGAAGGAATTGATTTACAGCTAGCCTTGCCACTAGGTGTTCTGGTAACACTACCAAACTATAAAACAAATGAGGGCAAGGGTTTGGCATGTTCATTGATGTATCCTTAGCTAAGAGTGGCATAACATCACATATATTAAACCTGCCTTTTGAGTGAATAAATGAATGACCAATTTTGATATAGATGTGAAAATATCAGTGTCTGATTATAGGTGACACCTTCAGGAGAGAGCCCTCCTGAATATGCTATCACAACGTTGCTACCAATAAATGGCTTCTTTAAATTAGTAGAAACAGGAGCACAGCTATAAGTTTTCTTTAGCATCTGCCAGTTGTCAAGTCTGTGTAATCATATAACCTGCCAATTCTCTGTGCAAAATGAGGATAGCAGTACAGAATCTAGTTAGTGCATATGGCTGCACAAAGAATACATGAGGGACAGGATAGGAGAAAATACTTGCAAATCATATTATCTGATAATGAACTTGTATTCAGCATTTATAAAGAGCGCTCACCAACTCAGTAATAAAAAGACAAATACTCAAGTAAAAATGAGCAAAACATCTGAGTAGAAATTCCTTCAAATAATTTTTATAAAAGTTAATGAGCACATGAAAAGACACTCAGTGTCATTAGTCTTGGAGAAGAGCAAATGAAAACAACAGAATACCAGGTGACTCCCATTAGTTTTCTTTTATTAAAAAAATATTGGTAATGATTATAGAAATTGGAACCTTCATACATTACTGGGAGGAGTGTAAATTGAGCAGCCACGTTGGAAAACAGCTTGATAGTTCTCAAAAGGTTAAAATATACTTTTGAACTACTATTACCTAGAAATTTCAGTCCTAAGTATATACTTAAATAAAAACAACTACACAAAACTTGTATATAAGTATTTATAGATACCTTATTCTTCATAGCTAAATATTACAAACAACACAAATGTCTATCAACTGAGGAATGGATAAGCAAAATGTGTTATATTTACACAGTGAAGTACTATTCAGTATAAAATGATGGGAGTAGTGACATGTGGTATAACATGAATGAATCTCCAAACATTATGCTAAGTGGAAAAAAGCCAAACATGAAAGGCCATATGTGATCTAATTTATGTAAAATGTCCAGAATAGGCCTATCACAGGGAAAGAAAGTCAATTAGTGAGCTAAAAGGACTGGAGTGACTGATAATGGGTAATACATTTCTTTTTGGAGATTTGCAAATGTTCTAAAACGACAGTGATGGTTGTACAATTCTGTGAATATACTAATACTATTACCTTATACACTTTATAAGGATGAATTATATGGTGGAGTATATGTATTTATAAAAGTGAATTTTATCTCAAAGCTGTTAAAGAATAATTGAGGTAATATGTGGGAATATACATTATTTGAGGAGACACTATTATAGTTAGACTGTGAGGCCTTAAAATAGTAGCAGCATGACTTAGCTGTTTTTCCTTGCTTGATGTGTGTAAATTTTATGCTGTGATTCAACTTTATAAAACTGTAACTCAGCCATATAAAATAGTGAAAATGTTGAAATGTGAAATGAATACTGCCTGGTCTACTATTTTTATGTAATAGGATTTTCTGGATCAGTTAATTAGCAATAAGTAGAATGTCATTAGAGAATTAGATTTTAGAATCGTAAAATTTTTGAGCTGAAAGGAACTTCAAAAGTTGTAGATTCTCATTTTGTTGTGTGAAAGAACTGAGTCTTATAAAACATTTTAGGTCATAGACAAGCAAATTTTAGAACTGAGTGGGTGTTCTTTCTGTTGTTTATTTTGTTTGCAACCTATTAATGGTATTTAGATAAATAATATCAATAGCAGCTATTTCAATGTTTCCTATATACAAGACACTCTTGTAGGTAATTTGTATATATTGTCTTGATTCATCTACATTGCACCTATGATGACATAGTATTTACTTGTATAGTACTTTTCTGTTGCTACTATAAAATAAAAAACAAACCCTATGGCTTAAACAACACACATTTATAATCTTAAACAGTTTTGGAACTGTGTTAGAAGCCTATAGTAAGTGTCACTGATTGTCAGCAGGGCTGCATTTCTTTCTGAAGGCTTTAAGGGAGATCAGTTTGCTTATCTTTTCCATCTACTAGTGGCAGCACACATCCCTTACCTTGTAGCCTCCTCCCATCTTCAAAGCCAGCATTAGCTGGTCAGGTCTTTCTCACTGTGCCATCTCCCGGTGTTCTGAATTTTCTATATGCTTTTCCTCTTTTAAGGACTCTTGTGATTCCTTTGGACACACTTTAGTAATCCAGGACACTCCCTTTACTTTCAGCTCTGTTGATCAGCAACCTTTTCTCTATTTGCATCCTTAATTCCCTTTGCCATGAGTAGCATAGTCAGAGACTCTAGAAATTAGAATGTGGACATCCTTCAAGGGGGGAATGAAAGCATTTTGGGCACTATAATTTGTTAATTAGTTGAAGAGATTTAGGTTCAGAGATGGTAGATAAGTTATCCAAGGTCACGACATTAGTAAAGAAATATTTTAACCTGGACCTGTTAATTGTCATATATACATATCTTTTACAATAGCATAGTCTTTTCCATGAATATCATTTAATTCTGATATGGAAAAGTAAATGCAAGGATGAAGTGTTCAAATTGTAAATATCTCATTTAAAAATTTATTTTTATTAAATGTACTTAAGGGTGAAACATGATGTTTTAATATACTTAGTGAAATGGTTACCATAGTCAAACAAATTAATGTGTCAGTCATCTTGCATAGTTATAATTACCTTTTTTTGTGGCAAGAGCGCTTAAAATATACTCTCAGCAGATATCTTGAATACAATATTGCTATTAGTCCTCACAGTGTACATTTCTTTTCTAGACTTCTTCATCTTACGTATCTGGAACTATATGTTCTTTGACTTGAGTGTCTCCATTTTCTCTTTCTCTCTCCCTAGTAACCACCATTTTATTTTCTATCTCTGTGTATTCAACTTTTTTCTTTTCTTTTTGAACATTCCATGTATAAGTGAGATTGTGTAGTACTTGTCTTTCTGTGTCTGGCTTATTTCACTTAGTGTGTGTTCTCCAGGTTCTTCCATATTGTAACAAATAACAGCATCTCCTTCTCTTTTAAAACAATGTAATTCATTGTACAACATTCTCTCTCACACACACACACCACAGTTTCTTCATCCATCTGCTATGGTGTGTCCCCCCAAAGGGTCATGTGATTTAAAGCTTTGGTCCCTAGAGTGGTGGTATTGGGAGATGGTGGGACTGGTGAGAGTCGGGGCCTAGTGGGAGTTCCTTAGGTTATTGAGGTGTGCTTTCAGAAAGTAGTTATCCTGTGACTTACTGAATTTTCATGAGAAGTTTGTTGTAAAAGGAGCAAGCCTAACCTCACCCAACTCTCTGCTTCTTGGCTTGAGATGTGACCACTTGCCTCACACACACTACTACTAAGAGGTGATGGAACCAGCTGGTGGCCCTGAAGTAATGCTATTTGGACTTTGAACCTCCAAAACTGTGAGATAAATAAACCTCTTTTCTTCATAGCAATGTCTCAGGCATTGTGTTATAGTAATGAAAAGTTGGCTAATACACCATTCTTCTGTGGATGGATACTTTGATTGTTTATGTGTTTTACATAGCTATTGTGAGTAATGCTATAATACATGTAGGGATGTAGATATCTTTATAAGGTGGTGATTTCATTTCCTTTAGTATCTATTCAGATGAGTGATTGTTGGGTCTGGTCATATAGTAGTTATATTTTAAATTTCCTTAGGAGCCTCCATATTGTTTTTTACAATGGCTGAGATTCCCACTGATATTGTACAAGGATGTTTTTTCTCCACATCCTCAACAATACATGTCTTGTAGCTCTTATTAAAGTAAAATTATACTTAAACAAATCAAGAAACCAGTTATATCAGTGGTGGGAACCTATGGCATGTGTGTTGTTTTTCTTTTAAGACAAAAGATGTTAATGTATAAGTTGTTTTTTCTAAACTAAAACCTCAACATTCATGTTTAATTGCAATGTTGGCACTTTGAGATAAATAAGTGGGTTTTGGGTGGCAATTTGGGTGATAATTTGGGCACTCAAAGTGTTCAACATCACTAATTTATATTATTATGGAATAATTAAAAATATAGAGAAGAATGTTTATGATTCATCAAGATTTCCTTTGCATTACTCTTTTGTTACTGTAACAATTTATCTGAAGCAGTTTGTTTTATAGAGAAAAGAAGTTTATTTTGTCTCACAGTTCTGAAGATGCTAAGTCTAATGGTGATGACCTTCTTGCTGGCAGAGTCCCTAAGCAGTGCAGAGGATGATATTGCAAGAGAAAGGGTGCACACATGATTAGTGAATCTCTTGTTCTTTCTTCTTTTTGTAAAGTTGCCAGGACTCAATCATGAGTGCTGTACCTAAATGACCTTATGTAGTTTAATCTTCCAAAGGCCTTCGCCTGAAAACACTATAGTCAGCTTATTTCCACACTTTTAATACCTCACAGTGGGGATTAAGTTCCAACAAGAAACTTTTGGGGACATTCAAACAATATCCAAATCTAACCACAGTTCATAACACCCTTTCTGTACGTACTCGTTCCCTCCTTTATGATTTCCTTCTTTATCCTGCCTAGACGCCCCAATTCAAATTTTTCTTCGTTACATTCCCTTATTTCTTGTGTCTTTTTGGTCTCTGCAAAAGACTGGATGAGCCCAACTACCTGCCAGTTTTTCACTTCAGTGATACTGCTTCATTGCTTTAAAATTGGCCAGCAGTCTTCCAGTTGCTACCTGAATTTTCCACTTCTCACAGCTTTCTTCTCAAACCCCTGAATTCCTTCCGTTATTGACTTCTTAGCAGATCTCCACATAGTTGACCTTGCTTCCTCTTGGAAATATTTACCTTGGCCTTTGTCATGTCTGGTTTTCCTTTTCTCACTCTAGTTGACCTTCTTTCCTGTGTTCTTCCACTTCTACTTGACTTCGAAAAGAGAAGTTCGTTAGTGTTTAGTCTCTTGTTTTTCACTTAATTTTTAAACCAAAAGAAGTGGGCCAAACCCTTTGCAAAGTCTTTTATATTTGTTCTATCCCAGAGTTGTTATCTTTGGCATTATTGACAGTTTGGATTGAATACATTTTTGTTGTTGTGGGGGCTGTCTTGTGCATTGTAGTACATTCAGCAGCGTCTTAGGCCTCTCCCCCAGTTGTACCCACCAAAATGTTTCCAAATGATGGGGGAGGCTCATTCCCAGCTGAGAACCAACTTTTTCAGCCTAAAGCTCCCTTCTGAGGATCTAGGGATAATGTCTTTTTGAAATTTTCGGTTGAATGTCTCATAGGCACTGCAAATTTAACATGACATAATTGGATTCATTTTCTTTCTCTCTGCAATGCTTTCTCCAGCTTTCCTCCTTTTATATCACTTAGGACTGATGGACCTTTGGAGTTGCTTTGGTATTAATTTAGAGTGAATTAGGGAGCGACTAGAAAGATTTTGGGCGAAGAAATTACATGGTTTAACTTTGGTGAGATGTTTTGAGAATCAACTGAATTAGAGAGTTGAAGCAGGAAGATGATAAGAGGCTTCTGTGGAGTACCCAGTGAAAAATTGTGGTAGCTTGGGCAAGGGTGGTAACAGGAAAGATGGTGAGAAATAGCGTCTTTTGTTTTAATGCTTAAATACAAATAATTTTGAGTGCAGTGTAGCATGGTGAAGTTGATAGCTTAGTAGCTTTATTTTAAAAATATTTTCTGAGAACTCATAGGAGATAGGTTTTTGTGGATCAGAGTGAGAAGAAACTCGGGAATTTACTGGAATGTTACTTGAAGGGAGGCAGGCTAGAAAGAGGAATAAAGTGAGGGATCCAGTAGAAGTAAGCAGAATGTCCAGACCTCTTACCTGTGACTTTCTTCCCGTCCTATCTTTGGAAGGGTGAGTAGAGCAAATGGAAGTAAAGAGGCTTTATTAAATAATGGAAGCAAGTCATTTTAGACTGTTAGGGCCCTTGTTGATGTGTGATACCGATTGGCATTTATGGTGAGACAGGTTTTTGTTGTGTAAGAAGGTCCAACACATCGCAAGACAGTTAAAATCCCTGGTTCCTCACAGACTAGCAAGAGTGTGCCCCTTCATTGTGATGTCTAAATACCCTGGACACTGGTTTCCAAAGTCCCCATGGCAGTCAGACATACTTAGCTGCAGACTACTAGACTTAAGCTAAACCCTTTCCAAATTGCAAAATTGCCTTCCTTAAGGCTATGGCATGCCAAACCCTTAAAAAAGAACTTGAATTATTTGTTTTTAGTTTTGGGGATTTATAAGATGTGGGGATCATGAGTATTGGTTGTAAGTATTGTAAACTTTAGTAACTCCGTATGTGTTAAGTTTCTCCAGTTTAGCAGGTGGTGTGTTTCCTTTGTGGAATTCCTGAAAGTTACAGTTTCTTGTCTCTGACCTTTAGATGTGTGGTTGTCCGGGTTACTACTACCCATGGTGGGTTGTTCTTGTTGAGCTTGTTTGCTCTTTTCCTGTGTGACCTTTCAGTTACTATGGTAAACCCATCCCATAATAGTTTGTGGTTTTTTTTGCTTTAAAAGGCCGGTGCTTGCCGGCAATAAACGATGCCTTGATCAGACTCTTGTCTTGGCGTCCTTCCTTTCTCTCTGCCCCATCTCCACCCCGCTGCTCTTTCAGGTTTGAGGCACTGCTGGACAGTGCTCTGCGTCGCCAGCTCGCAACAATAAGATATCTCCCAACACTTTAAAATGAAACACTAGTTTTTATTGCTGATGTATCCTTTGTTTTCTGTCCACCATACATACTTTAATATAGTAATTCTTAATCCTTACATGGAGGCTGTGGGGTATCCCAGGGTCCTCTCTAAGATAAGGTGAAAGACATATTTCAGCTGTTCTCCTCCCAGCATTGTTATGTAGGGAACTTCAATTACAGTGAATGTGGAGTTTAGACAAAAAGGAATTCCCTTAACCATTATTTTAACAAAGGATGTTGGAGTAGGATAAGAAGAGGGAAGTCAATGCTAATATATAAATATATATGCACATCAGGTTCTTATCAGGTCTGTCTGGTGTCAAGAGGCAAATAATATTTGAATCATATTTCTTTTTATAAATCATATTGTTTAAAGTAGTAAAAAATAGAACATAATGTTCATCAGATTTCTGAAAGATTACAGACTCAGTATTGGAGCAGTAGAAAAGTTATCAAGGGAAAAGAGGGACAGTTCTGAGTTTATAACATTTAAGATATATTCATGATGAAAAAATAATGCAACAGACTGGGGGAAATACTCATATCAAGTGTGATGAAGTATTGATATCTGATATCCTTGAAGTGTTTTCTCAAACTTAATGAAGAAAAGATACCAAGATTTAGTTTATAAATGAAGAGAATACTTTAGCAGATAATAAGTGGTAGTAAAAATGTGGGGAGACATGTTCACTATTATAGGATAATCAAAAATGTATTTTATTTTATTTTTTAATTTAATTTTTTTTTCTGGTACCAGGGATGGAACTCCAGTCCTTGCACTTGGAAGGCGAGCGGCAGAACCACTGAGCTAAATCCCTGGCCCCAAAAATGCGTTTTAAATCAACCTGGAATTACCCCTTCTACTGATAATTAAATCAAGTTCAGGAGCAGTGTTAAGGAAAGGAGACAGTTCATTCTTATTATCTTGTGCAATAGCTATTTCCACCCACTACAGTTAACCCCTGAACATCCTTTGTGATTTCAGACACTTAACACTTTAGCCTCATTGGACTCTCTCTTTCTTCCTGACTCTGCCAAGTTTTTATCCCTCAAGAACAGTAGGATGTGATGGCACACACCTGTAATCCCAGCACTCTTCAAGGCTGAGGCAGGAGGATTACAAATTCAAGCCCAGATGAGGCCGTTTAGCAATTTAGTGTGAGACCTTGTCTCAACAGAAAATATAAACAAGGCTAGAGATGTAGCTCAGTGCAAAGACCCTGAGTTCAGTGCCACAGAAGAAAAAAGAAAAAAAAAAGAATCCTGGAGAATCTCTTCTGAGTCAGCCCTACCCGTGGGGTTGACCTTTGCATAGGTACATATGAGTCAACCCTTGAGGGTTGATAGAGTTAGGTTCTGCCCCTAGGGCCTGGCACATAGTAGTTGTTTGATAAATGCTTAACTAAATTATTGGACCTTTATGAGTGTTTTACTGAATTATAATATGTTGAGTTATTGGCATAACATGGTCATTGGAAGTATAAATTATGGGTATGATTTTTGGCAAAATTTTGTGACTTGAGTATAAAATGAATGATTTCAACTGTACATGAAAAGTAATATGCAAACAATGAATTTTTTTTTAAATTGAGGAACAATTTTAATTTATTACAATCTTTATGATAAAATACACATTAAGAAATCAACTGGCACCCTTGGCCCTTCCTTTCTCCCATCAAAGACTAACTTCCAGGCCTGTTGTCCAGTGATCTGATCTGTCAGGAAAAAGGCTGGGTCTCCACAACAAGGGGCTTTTAAGGACAGCTACATTTATGTGAGTGGGAATTAGGCCCTGAAGTACATTTGAACTTTCATTTACTGGCTCCACATAGCCTCAGAGATATTTTCTTCCTTCCTTTCTTTTTTTCCCCCCAAGTGATTTTATCTCATGGTGTGCAACACTTATTTTTAGTTACAAATATGTTCACATTATGAGGGATAAGCTATGCAGTTTTTAGTGATGTCAAGTGTAAATGCTGATTGATTTCTTTAACATTTTTTGAATATTGACCATCTGCCAGTGATTGAGATGCAGAGTTTCTTTAAGGAAGTCTTGTCTGTTAGGGACAACAGATGTCTGTCGGTGGGCTCTTCAGAGAGCACGATGGATGAGTGCCATCTGTGTCATTGACGGACAACATACATTGATGGGGGTGGGGTGGTGTGAGAGGCCTGTCAGCTGGACTTTAGAAGGTGGGCACAGTTTTGGTCAAGAGAAGGGAGGGGGAAAAAAGGAAAAGCAGGAACAGAAAGCAGAGGTTGAGAAGTAACTGATGTATTCAAAAGCCACTAAAAGTTTTTAAAGCGGGATACATGAGCGGGTGTATGTCTTGGAAAGAAAACAAAAGTCTGTATGGAGAATGACTGTAACAAGAAGATGAGAAGAGTGCTTCTTAGTGTTTGTATGCTTGTGATAGTTATGTGAGTATCCCTAGATTTCAGATTGCAACATAGATAAGAAGCTTTACACTGTGTAAGTTCTAGCGGGATAATGATATGGGCTCCCTCAAAGCTGCGTGTCAGATTCTCTTGTGAAATTCTGTGCAAAAACCAGTGGACTAGAGGAATGAGATTAGCCAAGAAACTGTTGCAGTGTTTCTCTTTATTTGCCTGCCTAGTCTTGGTGTAGGAGTAGGGAGGAAAAGAAAAGAGACCAATTTTTTCCCCAACTTTAATTTGCATATGAACTGGTTGGGGAGGGGCCTGAGTGAGAGCCTGCAGTTCTAACAGGCGCCATGGACCACTGTTTAAATAGCAGAGGTGAGTAGCTTGGGTGTGAGGCCCAGCTGCTGATGTAATGATCTGAAATAGGGAACATAAGAAAAGAAAGGTTAGGGGAAACTTGGGAGGTGTGGTGAAGTTCTTGTGGAGCATTCAGGTATAAAATTGTTGACAGGTAGAAATTTGGCTACTAAGCTCAAGAGGAAAAAAAATCAGTCCAAGATACAAATTTGGTAACTAGGAAATTATTACGTACAGTGAAAACCAAGAGAATAAATGGCATTATCTGGAAGAAAAAGGTAAAGGTAATATTAGAACAAATACTAATTCCTATTTGCTAGAGTTTTAATATTTCACTATAAAGCAGCAATGAGGAAGAAATTAGCCTTTTCCTTATGAATAAGCTCTATCTGGAAATCTCTAAATTTGGAGTTGAGAAGTCTTCTTTGGAAAGCCGGTTTCTTCCATGGTAATGACCATAGATCAGATTAAATATCCCATAGATCGGATTGCAAATCCATTGACATATCTTATAAAAATATGTTCATAGAAGTAAATGTATTTTAACTGTCTTTAAAATTGCCAGACACTCTTCTAAACTCTGGGTTAAAATAATAGCAAATAAAATAAATCACTGACACAGTGAAGCTTATGGAGGAGATTGACACAGTGATTCAAGTACATTTTGATAAATGCTATGATAGGAAGGTGTAGTGTTCTGTGAAGGCACCCAGGTCAGGAACACGTGACTTAATGTGGAGTCATGGGATGGCCTTCCTAAGGAGGTAACTTTTACACTGAGATCAGAAGGCTGAGAGACGGTGAACTACACAAAGAGGAATGGAAGGTTGTGACATCAGTGTCCTAGAGGCTTATGGTAAGGCTTGGGAGGTTGCAGTTCAGTGGGGCTGACACATGGAGTGTGTGGGCTGGGGACTGATGAGAGATGAGTTTGAAGAAGTGAGCAGAGTCCTTGACTAGTCACTGCCCAGTGGGACTCAGTGAGGAGAGAGATGATGTTGTCCTCAAAGGAAACCCAATATTCTGCCCTGGTATAGTTCAAAGAATAGTCCTATGCATATGATTTTACAAGGCTTTAATGGACTGGCCTAGTGATGAAATGACTTGTAGTTCCTTGTTTCTATGGGAACAATGCTTTGGCCTTCAAGCTGTCTTATAATTAAACCTTCAATTTTGACCATTTGGGAACTGCTTGTATAGGCCAACAATTCTAGTCTTTTTATTATTTGTGCTGTAATGTATGTGGCTACAGTGTTGATTTTTCCATTCTCTGATACAAGTCAAAAGTATTTCTCTGAAGATGTGGTTAAAATTTTTGTTTCTTTGGCCAAATTTAGAAAATCTATGGAAAGAACTATGGAAATATTTTAATAGATTGATTTTCAAAGTGTTCTTAAAAGAAAAGAATTCCCTTTATAAACTATATTGTGGTATGTATTATATACCATGAAAGTATGAAAAATAAAACTGGCTTGAAAGTTGTTAAAAATAGAAAATAAAAGATGATTGAGGTTTTGCTGTTGAAGTCAAGTGGAATACAGAAATTAAGCAATAGAGGGATAAAATGCCTAATTTTTAAAAACACTTTAATGACTATGAGCTCATCATCACCATAATCTTCATTATCATTAGCTATTGTTAGCATTAGAAATACTCAATTTTTTTTTTTAAAGCAGGAAAGAGCTGTTAGGGCCAGTCCCTTTGTACAATAAATTTATACAGGCTTCATTTTGTTTAATAAATGAAACTTCAGGCTGAAACACAAATTCCATGTGTGCAACATGCAAAGTTAGTTTTATCCACAGCCATCTCTTGAGAAATTATCTTTCTCTCTGTGTCTGTTATAATGCTTTCAGCTGGAAAATAACTAAAACCCCCAGCTGAAAATGGCTTCAAAAATAAGTACATTTTATTACCTCATATAACCAAGAAGATCTGATTTTATAGATGATTCATGTTGCAGCTAACCTCTGTCATTAGACCCTCTGTCACTAGACAGAAAGCTGTCTTCCATTCTGCAGCCCTGTATACCTTTGACTCTTACCTTCCTAGTCTCAACATGGCAACTTTAGCTCTAAGAATTTCATTTTAGAATCAGAGGACTCAAGATTTTAAAAGAGAGTGACTCTCTTATGTGTTAAACTATTTTTAGTAGACTTCTGGAAGACCTGACATCACTAGCCAAAATTGCATCTCATACTTGCTTTTAAGGACATAGGGGTTTAGAAGTGCTATCTTTGGCTTAGATTAATCAAGATTCATAGGCTGCCACTCCTCCTAGAGTGAGCAAAATTAGGGTTCTGTTTTCTTGATAACCTTTTAAAGCTAGTTGAATGCCTGGATTCTTAATCCTTTTGACTTCTTGAAGGACCCTATTCTGATAATCATTTCTTCTTGCCTTTATTTTCAATCTCCTCACTGTTTTATTTCAAACTTGATTTTGTTCTCCCTAATAGTAAACATCCCTTTCTGGTGTCATCAGTGCCCACCTGATTGCCTGATTGTTTGCCATTTTTTTGTTGTCGATTTTCTCATCTTTCTATTCTCTATTTCATTTCTTTGTACTTTATTATTTCCCTCTTCTTGCTGGTTTAGGACTAGTTTACTCTTCCTTTTTAGGCAGATTAGATTATTGATTTGAGAACCTTTCTTCTTTTTTAATATTGGCATTTATGATAGCTATAAATTTCCCTCTAAGTACTGTTGTTTTTACTGCATTCTAGGTTTGGGTATATTGTGTTTTTTAAAGTTTTCATTCTCAAGGCATTTTTGTATTTCTGTTATGATTTCTTCTTTAATCCATTGGTTATTGTGGTTAATCTTTTTAAAATTAATTCTATTGGTACATTTAAGATATATAATATAGTGACATCCATCATTGGAAATTTTCACCTTAACATAATCCATCTTGGTTCTTGTTTTTTTGCCACTTCCCTGCCCTCCCTTCAACCCCTCTACCCCTCCCTATCTACAAAGACTTTGTTTCCGTTTTTTCTTTTTCTCATATTCCATTCCCTTCTTTCTTTTCCCCTACCCTTCCCCCTTCCCCTTCCCCTTCCCCTTCACACCTTTTCTTCCTAATTCACATTATCTGTTATACCTTTTAGTCCTTATTTATGTGAAGGTTAATCTTGATTATCACATTGATTGGTTTATGAGATGCCTAGAGAAGTGATTTGATTGTGATGGTATAATATCATCAATAAATTTACACATTGGTGAGTTCATAGCTAAATGGGCTTTTAAGAGGTGGGCTTGAGTTGGAGAAAATAGGTCCTGGGGCATGACTTTGAATGTCATAACTTTTCTCGGGTTCTTTCTATCTGCTTTCTGGTTGCCATGAAGTGAGCAACTTTCCTCTGCTATGTCCTTCTGCCATGATGTTTCTACCTTGCTACAAGCCTACAATCAGTGGAGCTAGCTGACCATTGACTGAAACCTCTGAAATTGAACCAAAATAAATCTTTCTTCTTTTAAGCTGTTTCTGTCTTGTGTTTTGGTTTCAGTGACGAAAAGCTGGTTGATACAGCTACTTAAGAGTGTGCTGTTTTATTTCTCCCCTTCTGGTGAATTTTCCCAAATTCTTTCAGCTACTGATTTCAAGTTGCATTCCATTGTTTATAGAAAACATTCTTGCATGATTTTAATTCCTTTAAATTAGGGTTGTTTGTGATCTAGCACATAATCTGTTTTAGAGACTGTTTCCCGTGCACTTAAGAATATCTATTGTGTTGTTGAGTGGAGTGTTACACAAATGTAGGCCTAGCCAGCTTATAACATTCAAATCTTCTGTGTCCTCATTGGTTTTTATCTGTGCTCTCCTAATATTAAAAGGGAATATTGATGTCTCTAATTATTATTTTTATTTATTCTTTTAACTCTTTGTTGGGAGTGTATGTATATATATATATATAAAACAACAAAAAGCCTACAGAAAATGAAGACAAAGTGATAGATGTAAATCCAGCTATATCAGTAATTTCTTTAAATGTGAACTTCAAAATCAATATACAGAGAGCTTTTGCAGTCATTCAGTGGAATGAGTAACTACAAATGGTACAAAGTAGTGAAAAAATGTGCAGTGCTCAACACACGTGCTCCCAGATGAACATATGTTCTGCCTTCTTTCAGTTCTCATACTATAAAGCTTTACGTGTCCTTCTTATGGCCTGTTTAGTGCCATGTGTTTTGCGGTTTTGTGTTTCTTGTCGGGCATTTTGCTGATAAAAAATGACTATCAGGTATAGAGCTGAAGTGCCATATAGTGTTCTTAAATGCAGGAAAGCTGTGACGTGCCTCATAAAGAAATATATGTGGTGGATAAGCTTCATTTTGACCTGAGTTGCAATGCTGTTGACTGAGCCTAGTATTTGTGAATCAACAATATATATTAAATAACATTCTAAACAGAAGCATACATAAAACGGTACTTTTTATCAGTTGATGAAAATGTTGCCAGAGGCTCTTAGCATCTCATCTAGGAGCAGTTATTGGGTATTCACTAATTTATTATGGTAACTTTATAGAAGAACTTAACTAATTTTGAATAATGAGAACTGACTAATTTTATCTGTGTTAAATGTTTAAACTGAATTTTAAGTAGCAGTTACAGCAACATCAGGTGTTTCATGTTCTACAGAATGAACTTCAAAAAGGTTTGGTTGTAACCAAGTCAGTACAGCTGAGATCTGGATGTTTACCTGGGTACACACTACAGTTAACACGAAGCAGGTGAATGTTCCATTAAGTCAATTAACCCAAGTTGCTCATATGTCAGGCTGGTCATCACCTGAGAGTCCACTGAACTTTGATTTTATGTATGAGATGAAACAATCAAACCATTATTGGAATTAACTGATTTTTCTATCTGACACATCTCCTGATACTGATAGAGAGCTGGTATCATTAGACTGAATTTCTTTTGCTGATGGAGCCATCAGAATAGCAGTTATCACTTTACTTTGAACATGAAAATGATAGGGCATTTTTGAATCAGAACTGAGTTAAGTCACTTGGTCTAGATTGGAAATCCTGTTTTAGAGAATAATGTGTAAAAACGTCATCTCTACACCAGGAGGCTGAAACAGAAAGATTACAAGTTGAGCAACTTAGTGACTTGGTGAGACCTTGTCTCAAAGTGAAAAAACAGAAGGGCGGAGGACATACCTCAGTGTGAGTACCCAGAGGGCAGTCCTGGGTACAACAGAAGACAAAGCATCTTCTTTGTGTGCTTTTGTTAAATTTTGTTTTTGAGCTAGTCCTATGTGGTGGATATTTCTGCTGCTCCCTTTTCTGTAGGTGGGCTGGGTACTGTTTCTGAGTGTGAGGTGTAAGTTACAGTGTGTATAGAGGTAGGCCTGGGGTCATTCAGATTTCATCACACAGGAGATGGACATCTGGCTTCACTGCCTGGGCAACTCACACATGGCTCTGTGAGATCATGGCAGAGTCTGAAATTGAATTACAAGGAAGTCCCAGATGTTTTTAATGCTACTGTAAAAAAAATTGGAAAATGAAAAAATCTAGGACAAATGGGCAATTGGGTAGGACGCTGGGACAGTGGCATAAATTGAGCCTGTCTTTGGGAAATTGACAGAGATGGGCACTTCAGTAGACATATGTTCTTTCAAAAATCTCCTAACATCAAACTCTAGATCACTATTTTCCCATCACAACGGCTATGCCCTCAAAATGATTCACTTGTTTGTGATTATTTAGTAATTTCCACAGCATTATGCACACAGAAAAGAATGTAACGCATACTCTTTAGCCAGTTTTATTCACTGTAGCATTTATTTTGAGAACATTCTCTAATTATCTTAAAACTTGTAATTGAATTTCACATGCTTTCAACTTTTAAACTAAGAGTAATGTACTGTGCAATTGTTTTCCCTTAGTTCTTTTGTTATATGGATATAAATATCATACAGTAATTTAAAATGAAAGTAGTTTTTATATACATATAATAAAAGTTGGCTATGATTATAATACTTTTATTCATTTACAGAATTAATCAGAGTCACCATATATCTTATGATTACAAGAACCTTGGGAAATAGGTGAGTAACAATCGTTTTTTGAAATGATATTTCTGGTATATTAAGTAATTTGGTCTCAGATTCTTGGCAGAATAGGCAGTGGGGCATATCTCCAGTTACTTCTTTTTCTCTTAAATAAAACAGTGGAAACTTTTTTCTGATACCCAATACTGTATTCTCCAGCAAATTTTAGGTTTATTTCTTAAAATAATTGTAATAAGGGTATTGTTAATAAGACATAGAACTGTGGCATATACCAAAACTTACAACATTTAAAAAGAAAATCATCAAATACAATGTATTACCTTGACTGTACCAAAAAACTGAAAAAAGTTGTTAACAGAAAAACAGGTGAAGTGTATAATTTAGTTCACAATAATATATCAACTTTAATTTCTGCATTTTGACAAGTGTGTGATGATTATATAAGGTATTAATTTTAGAGAAAATAAGTTGAAATGTATTCAGAAACTCTATAATTTTATAAATCTAAAATTATGTTCAAGTACTTATTTAAACCAAAAAGTCAGTTTACTGATTTGAGAATTGTAGAAGCAGTTTTTCTGTGTAATAATTTGAATAAAATCAAAATTATTAATTACCTTAAAATTCAGACTCCGTGAAATAGACACATAGGGAAATTGTCAATAGGTTTCATTTGTTAGTTGATAGGCGTATTGTTATAATACCTGTGAACATCTCCCGTGCTTGTTACAAGCTTTCTGTTAAATTCCTTTTTGTACTTGTGTGTTCTTTGATTGTTTTGCATTCGCTGTTAATGCATGTGGGCCATTTAAATGAATCCCAGTGTCTGCTTTTTTTCTTCCCTTTTTAGTTAGTGTATGGTTTAGAGACAAAAAGGCCAATGATGTAACTCCTGGAATTGAGACCTTGTTAGTGTAGTTTTGTTCAGTCACACCTACTTGAGCTTCTAGGTCAAGTACTAGACACAGTTGACCTATTGTTAATGAGTATGAATAAAGATGAATATAACTCTTACAAAGTCCTTTAGTAATTGAGCTAAAATAATACAGAATTGATTGCTGTCAGATAATAGAAATTCTGTTTCCAAAATGGACTCTAGTATAACTGTTCTAAATATCTATAAATGTTAAAAGATCCCAAATAAGGGAACCCTGCTAAAACTATTATGTAACTTTTCATTTATAAAATTAAAATAGCCTCCTGGTCTTATGAGTGGTTTCCTGTGTCTGTTGCTTACTTTAGTGATTTAATTAAAGTTTCATAAAGAGAAATGAACATTTAAAACAACATGACAGAATGACTTGCAGAATAATCGCCAGGTTTATGAGATTCCTGTTTTGCTTGATAAACTTTATTTAGAATTGATGTTATCAACCCTATGCTAATACAACTTTTAATTCTACTTCTTAGTTATATAAAATGATTGTTTTAATGTTGGTGGGGAAGTTTAGAAGAAAGAATGTTTTTATGTGCCAAGTTTAAATTCCACTGATCATACAATAGTTCACACAAAACAAACAAACCAAATAAAATTTCTATTATGATATGCTAGAAGAACATTAGAAGTGTTGTTTTAAAGAGGACATGAAAATAGAAGGGATACTATTATTAGACAAGAGAAAGAGAATAAGGGGGAGGGGATGGGAAGGCGGGTAATAAGGGGGATGGATATGATTAAGCTATGTTACATGTATGTATTTTTAAAAGTGTTTTTGTTTTGTTTGGTACCAGGGATCGAACTCAGGCCCTTGCGCTTGCGAGGCAGGCGGTGAAACCACTGAGCTAAATCCCCGGCCCCAAAAAATATTTTTAGGGTTATGCTTATCATTAAGTTGCCTGTCATTCTGTGGTCAGAGATGAGAGATGTTAATATATGTTATGTACTTCTTCTATACATAACATAACATATATTATCTATATGTACATATATCTATATATACATAACATATATTATCTTACTTCTCATTACATCTGTGTCTTAATTACTTTTCTCTGCTGAGACAAAATACCTGACACTCAAAGTTAAAGGGGTTTATTAGCTCACACTTTGTAGAGATTTTAGTCCGTAATCAGCTGGTTCCAAGGCAGGGTGGCATGGCAGACAGGCATTACAAGGAGAAATAGTTCATGGTGGGCAGAAGATAGCAAAGCAAATAAGAGAAAAGACAAGCCTTTTTCTGTTCCTTATATTGTACCCAAGCTACCAGGACTAGGGCAGTGCCAAACCAATCAGTGGTCTAATTTAGTGATCACCCACCCTTAATCTTAGCACCCTTAACCCTAGCATTGTGGTACAAATCAGTCATACTCTACATTCAGCCACCTCTGAAAAACCCCACCTATCACTGCATGAGGCTTGGGGGGACATTTAGACACAAGATGTAACAATCTATAAGGTAGGTTGAAGTTTCCTTTCAGATTAGGCTGGGAGAGACAGATGCGACTACAGGGTAGAGAAAATAAGAGCCCTTTACATGTGGTACCAACAATTCATATTGTTGGCAGCTTCCAGGAAATTCTGACACATTTTCAGGCACATGGTAAACTTCAGGTTACTTCCAGCTTTTCTGGGTAAGAGTTGCTGATTACACTAGGTGACCTAGAAGCAGATTCTCCTAGGATGCCTAGTCTGGATAAGGTTTCCTGTTCCTTGTTCCAGCCTGGCTCAGCCTGCAGTTCCCTAACATGTCAGTTGTTCTCTGTCACCTGAGTAATTGCTGAACACTCACTCATTGTGTGCTTCATTGATCGTATGCCAAAAGCCTTTGGCAGTTCTTGAGAACATGCTTGCAATCTGCCTTTGGTCAGTTATTAGGCAAGTAGAAGTTCTTAATTGGCATGGGAACTTGGGTTTAGAAACTCAGACACCTGCCACAAGCCAGGGATGGGATAGTCATGCATCTGACAGATGAAATGCAGCTCTCAAGACTGTCACTTGGTCAGGAATGGAGTAGGCCTGTTAAACAGTTCCTGTCAGTCCCGTTTTCAGAAAGCTTCAGCAGCTACCTATCAAAACCCTGTGTTCGCTTATCTTCTCCCACTGTCTGCCTTGTTTAGTCTGCTGTAGCTACACTCTCCTTCTTGCTGTTCTCTAAATACTTCAAGTCCATTTGTAATCAGGTAATTGTAGTCCCTTTCCCCTTTCTTACTCCATACCCCCTCTCCAACCAGTTCAGTCTCTTCTAGCCTGGTACCAGTGGAGGCAAATTTAGAACAAGACACATTTAGGATTTTCTAGTACATATAATATAGAGGTCTCACTAAAAATTTTGTAGCTTTAGCATTCCAAAGTTTTGTAATTCAAGTATAAGAAGGAGTGAAGATTTAGAGATACAGAATGGCATAGCTAGAACCAAAAGAGAATGGTTACAAGGAAATATTTCTGCCCATTTGAATGAGCAGTGTAATGAATAACTTGGCATCAGTTACATCTGCATGAAAAGAGATGGAGCTGCTTCGTAAGACCGTCAGGTCTAGCCAGGCGTGGTGCAAGCCTGTAATCACCTACTCAGGAGGCAAGAAGAACGGATTTTGAAAAAAGATGTTAAAAACTTATATAATGTTAGACTTGGGAAGAACTTAGAAATAAACTCTTTCATTCTCTGTTTAGCACATTTTCCCTCTATAGCATCCCTACAAGGGGATGATCAGCCAACATTTTGTATGCTGCAAGTGATGGAGAACTCGTTGTTTTTTTTTTTTCTTCAGTACTGGGGATTGAACCCAGGGCCTGGAATATACTTAGATCTTCCCAAGTCTGACATTTTATCTCATGTGGGTTCTCAGTTCTGCTCAGAGTTCTCTTCAAATTCTTTTATATTTGTACTGGGAAGTTTTCAACGTTAAAATACACAGCACCTCTAGGTGACAGTTTCCAGCTGTTGAGAAGAAAGAAACACTGCTATCAATGTTGATTTCTGGTCAGACTGGCTGCATCCTCATTTGAGGCATTTTCCTTTTTTTAAAAAAAAATTTGATCTAAAATTGTGCATATACAAATTCATAGATTTTAGTTATTAAATGAAGATTCACAGAGTCATACAATAAAAGGACATATTTGGAAGTAGACTTTGGTCAGAGTTTGCTAGAAATGGTAAATTTACCTCATCTGTACTCTGATATCAGAAGTTCCTTGAGGAGTAGTGACCATGTTTTGAATGTTTCATTAGAGTCCAAGGCACCCACTTCCTTTTTCTTCTCTTAGAAAATGCAAAAATATGATATGTGGACAACTTTAAGCTGCAAGTAATTTTAGACTTAAATGAGGTGAGAGCCTACCATGCACATTGAGATTTCTTACAACTATTGAAATATGGTCCTTGGAATTAATAATACATAACAGATGATTTTCACAGTCTTCAAGCACCTCATATTTGACCATTTCTGGAAACTGGGATCCCAATAACAGGATGATACCTTTAAGAGTTGATTCTGGCCTGACCCACCTACTTCCTGTATGTGTGTATCTGACACCCCATATGAAGTGAGGGTTTCAATGAACATAATGTTGTGATTCTCAAAGGGAAGCCTGAGTTCTGTCTTCACCTTGAATTTGTTCCTCTTTCTGTATCTTCTCTGGGCTTCTGACCTTCCTTTACCTTTCCCATTATACATGTCTCTGTCCTTAAGATCTGATTCTGCATTCTTCCTAGTTATTATGTTGACTTTACCTAAACAAAACTGCTGCTTGGACCAGTCACTTAGAGTATGGATTGTCTTCTGTATATTTCTGTGTTGACCTGAGCTAGAGATCCAAGAGGAAGGATATAATTCTCCTTGATTATAAAAGTGGCATAAGCATTACACATATATCATGGTTCTTGATCTTTTACTTGTATGAAAATTGGATTAATTTTTGCACTTGGCCCACATACTGATAGTTCAGATCTTAATATGTTGTATTTGTTTCACTTAGAGCCTTTTCATTTACTCACTTGCTTTTCCTCTTAATGATGACACCAAACACATAGATAACACTTAACATATTCTGAGTACTTCATATATTTTAGCTAATTTAATTCTGACAGCAATCCTGTGAAATATATACTTTCATAATCTCTGTTTAACAGATGAGACAGTTAAGTCATAGGCAATTTAAGTCTTTTGCCCAAAGTTATATAGTTTGTTGTGTCAGAGCTGGATCCACTAGCTGTATCTATCCTTGAATTCTTTCATTTATAATTCTAAAAAGCCTGGTTTCTCAGAGCATAACAGGTTATTAGATACAAGTTTAAAAGACAGTATGTTTATGTAGGGTTCCCACTTCCATGTTTCTCCCTAATGAAATAATTAAGAATACAGAGATGTTTGTGCAGGGAAGTTCTGTACAGTGTTAACAGCTTAGAATAGCAAAATGATTGAAAACAACACAGAAGCTCAGTAATAGCAGAAATAGTGAAATAAACTAGGACACTATTTTTTTGAACTTTACTTATGTGTGAGTCACCCGGATATCTTTTTAAAAATGTAGATTTTTGATTCAGTAGATTCCTGGTGGAGCCCAATATTCTGTATTTCTGTCAAACTCACAGGTAATTTTGTTATTGCTAATCCATGAGCCCTGCTCTGAACAGCAAGGAACTTCAGTATACTCATATTATAGGTTTGTTAAGAACAGGTGTAGGACTAGCACTGTTATCCTAGTTTAAGAGACTGTGTACTTGTGTGTGTGTTTCTGCTTAGCAAACCTCTGTGAGAAAACATACCAACATTACATGTTGCTATCTTCTGACTGATAGGTTTACAGATAACATATATGTTTATCTTTAGTTATTTGGCATTTTTAAATAGTGAGCCTTCATAATTTATTAGATAGAGCTTATGATTATTAAAATTATTAAAAGTTTGAGGTAACTGTATACTCTAACTTGATTCATAAAAGCTTAGTATTGGCAGAAGCATTTACTTCCTGTCACCCACTTACCTCTCTTCAGTCTCCCCCCCAAAAAAAATCTGCTAATATTTTTTCATTAGTAAATGTATAAACCATGGAGTAGTTTGGTGGGAATTTCAATTTAGGTAGCTACCAATGCAAATAAGAAAATAAAAATTTTTTTTTAGGCTAAAGATAATGAAATCAATATTTTTATGAATAGTTGTGGGTTAGCTATAGAAAATATTACTCTCCCAGTATTGAAATTATTACTTACTTGTGATAAATTTTCTAAGATATAAAAATATGCTTATTTTTAAACTTCTAAAATATTAAATATAAAAATAGTCTTTCACCTTGCCTCCTTTTTTCCCCAGGAAGGTGTATGCTCAGCAGAATTTTTAGAGGGAGATCAGTTCTCCTTTTAACTTCTAAAGCTCAGTAATCTGAATCTAAAGTCATGTACTTGACTGTCACTGTGAAACAGGGAAGGAAGTAGCAAGGATACAGAAAAGATCAATTCACTGAAAATACAGGTTTTAAAAAAATTACAAATTCCATGAAAACAAATCATATTAATATTCAGATATAACTTTCCAGGTCAAATAATTTGTATTGATCACCACTTTATCTATTTTACCTTTCATAATATAAATATTAATAATGGAATCAAAATATTCTTAGTGAAGGAATTTATGTATCTGGCCATGAGAAAGTAACAGGGTCTAGAACTACCCTCAAACTGTACACAACTATGAAACCAGACAAACATAGGAAATAACTGTTTTTCTGACATTGGAACAGAATGGGACTTGAGCCCTGGGAGCAGGGAAACAAGAAGAGCTATAACCTCACTTAGGCTTGTTACTTGGAAGAATTTTCCATATTGTGGTGGAAGGTTGAGAACACTGGCAATCTCTCTGTGTGGAGTAGACAGAGGACAAACTTCAGGGAGGTGGAGCTGTCTAGTACTTGGAAAACAGTAGTTGTGGAGAGAAGGGAGTTGATCAGGAAAAGAATTCCCCAGATCTTTACTCGGGTTCTACTGAGAATCTGACTAAATACCAAATTGGGTGAAACTCCACAAAGCTGGCAAGGACAATTTGTGAGAAGAAAACTTTAAAAGTTATGTATGAGTACAAAGGACCTAGAAAAGTAAAAAAAAAGAAAAATAACAGTGTTGGAAATCATTTATTACCTAATTTTAAGTTACAGTAATTAAGGCAATATTGGCAAGAGAAAAGACATATAGATCAGTGGAATAAAACAGAGAATCTAGAAATAAAACCACACATATGTGGTCCACTCAATTTTGAAAGATTATTTAACATTAACATTTTATAGAACATCAACTCAACTCAAGAGCAGAGGAAAAGATAGTGTTTTCAACAAATGGTATTAGAATACCTGATGTCCGTATGTAAAAAAAATAACCTCAACCCTTATTTCCATCCATAAAAATAACTTGAAAGGATCTATGAACCTAAATATGAAAGACTAAATCTATAAAATTTAAGAAGAAATTATAGGAGAAAATGTTCATGAATTTAGGCAAGAATTTCCTAGAATACAAAAAACATGACATATAAAAGAAAAAAGTTGATAAGTGAGATTTCATCAAAATTTAGAATTTTAAAAGATATCGTTAAGAAAAGGAAAAGTAGTCCTTAAACAGAATGTATTTATGGTACATATAATCTGACCAGAATATATAAAGAACTCTTACAGCTCATTAATAGACAACCCAATTAAAAAGTAGACACAAGTAAATAATAAATAACCAGGGCAACACAAGAATCAGAAAAATACGGGGTGTGGTCCAGACCAGCACAGCTACAGGAAGATCCCAGCCAGGGATCCGCCCCAGCCCCAGAGGCTTGGGCAAGCCCACCAGCCTAGGTCCGCCCAGGAAAGTGTTGCAGAGGCCCACTCCATAGCATCTGTGAGTGTGGGCAGATCCCTGGGAATAGCCATGTGGTCCAGATCAGCACAACTGCAGGCAGATCCCAGCCAGAGATCTGCCCCAACCCCAGAGGCTGGGACAAACCTATCCAGCCAAGGTCCACCCAGGAAAGAGCTGCACAGGCGCATAAGCTTCACAGGCCCACCCCATAACATTGGTGGTTTGAACCCAGGAATTGGTATACTGCTGAGCAGAAGAGAAAAGGCCTTTTGTGGGCTTGCTAAAAATTGAACACCGCTGGGTGAGCAAAAAGTTGTCTCAATAAAGGCATAGCAGCTGTTGAAATGAGAAGACACAGAAATAAGTCCCAAAACCAGACTTCTAGATCACCTAAGGCAACCCCAGAGGGAAACAAGATGGAACAGTCTGGTACTCAACCACCTGGACTCCCTGAACTGGCAACAAAAGAGGATTTGGAAAAAATGAAGTCAGAAATAATTTCTTGGATAACAGCAGAGTTTGTGCCCATAGTGCCAGATGTGGTTAATAAATCTAGAGCAGACACAGATTAAAAATAAAAATAGAGGAGCTGAGGAACATGATGGAATCCCAACATAGGAGACAAATGGAATCCATAAAACAGATGCAAACAGACTTCCACTGTTATATTAAAAATTCCCTTGAGGGCCTGGGATTTAGCTCAGTGGTTTGGCCACTTGCCTCTCAAACACAAGGACCTGAGTTTGAGCTCTGGTACCAAAAAAAAAAAAAAAAAATTCCATTGAAAGTTTACACTGCAGAATGAGCCAATGCAAAGATAGAATTTCAGATATAGAAGATAGGATTGCAATGAGTGAACAGGAAAAGAAAAATCTCTTAAATATAGTAAGGGACCATAAGAAACCAATCCAACAGCTGCTAGATGATGCAAAGAAGAAGAATATAAGACTGGAGTCAATGAAGAAACAGGAGAGAGTGCAGATGACATTAAAAAAAAAAACTGTTCATAGAAGTAATGACAGAAAACTTCCCAAGTAGGGGGAAACAGTTTGACATACAGATAAGTGAGACATATAGGACTCCAACTAGCCATAATAATAATAATAAAAAAACTATGCATAGGCATATAATAGTAAAGATTCCAGAAACCCAACAGAAGAACAAAATTCTACAAGCATCAGAGAAAAGAAACAAATAACATACAAAGGAAAGCTTATCAGAATCACAGCAGATTTCTCAACACAAACCCTCAAGGCAAAAAGAGCTTGGAGTGATATATTTCAAGCCCTAAAGGAAAACAGCCTCCAATCCAGATGGATGTACCCTGCAAAATTATCTTTCAAAGTTGATGGCAAAATAAGATAACTTTCATGACAAAGAGCACCTTAGGAACTTCATGAATACCAAACCAGCACTCCATGAAATTTTAAATGATACCCTAGGAAATGACAATGAGGTTAACAACCCCAGGAATCACAGTAGAAGGAATCCGTCAGGCATGACAAGAAATTAAATGCAAAGGGAGAGAATACAATAGAAAAGAAGTCATGACAAGGATGAGTCAACACATATCAGTTATAACCATCAATGTCAATGGTCTCAACTCACCAATCAAAAGAAATAGATTGGTAGACTGGGTCAAGAAGCAAGATCAACAATATGTTGAATACAAGAAACACATTTAATTCAAAAAGAAATTGATAGACTGAAAGGGTAGAAAACAATACTCCATGCAACAGGAACCCAGAGAAAAGCAGGAGTAGCTATCCTCTTTGTAGATCATGTGGATTTCAAACTAACACTGATCAAAAGAGACAAAGAAGGACACTGAATCCTTGTAAGGGGAACAATCCAAGAGGAAGAGATGAGAATCATAAGTATATATGTACCAAACACTAATATAAAACAAATTCTAATGGGCATGAAAAATCAAATAAGCACTAACACAAGAGTAATGCGGTGTACCTCAATACATCACTGTCACAGATATATCAACGAGACAGAAAATAACAAAATACAAGCACTCAAACTCTTGAACAAATGAATTTAACAGATGTTTACAGAGTGTTCCACTCCACAAAATCAAGAGTACACATTCTTCTCAGCTACACATGGGTTGTTCTCCAAAATAGACCACATACTTGCTCATAGAATATGTCTAAGTAAATGCAAAAGTAACTGAAGTGATTCCCCTGTATATTAACAGACCATAGTGCTATGAAATTGGAGATCAATAGTAAAAGAAACTGCAAGAATTTCAAACACATGGAAATTGAACAACGCACTCCTGAATAACCAATGGGTCACAGGATATTAAAGAAGAAATGAGACAGTTCCTACAATTAAATGACAATGACAATATAAGATATCAGAATCTATGTGACACAATGAAAGCAGCCTTATGAGGGAAATTCACAGTACCAAACATGCATATTTGGAATGAGAGCACAATTATACAACCTGATGCTGAACCTCAAGCTTCCCGAAAAAGAAGAGCAGAACAAACCCAAAGCTCATACAAGGGAGGACATTATAAAGATCAGAGCAAAAATTGAAGCAGTGGAGACTAAAAGAATGATACAAAAAAAAAATCATTGAAGCTAAGAGTTGGTTGTTTGAAAGAATAAATAAAATTGACAGAACCTTGGCCAACCTTATCAAAAAAAAGGAAAGAAAAGGCCCAAAACCATGCAGTTAGGAATCAATTGAGGATTATACCTTTTATCTGAATAAGATAAATTTCTCCCTCATTTATAACTCATGTTTTGTGTTTGTTTTGGCTGATACTGATATCACCTTAGTTTATATTTCCCTATAGAGTTTTGTGTTTCTTGTTACATTTACCCTTTCTTTTAAGTATGTTTCCTAAATGTGGCACATAGGTGGATTTCATTTTTTAACCTAATGAGAATCTATATCTTTTAACAAGTATTTAAAACATTTATATTTACTGTCAAAATTGATCTAATTGATCTTGTTTTAAAGTTCTTGTTTTACATCTTGTTTCCATTATGTTTTGAATTTCTGTTATTTGATTTAGAATATTGTCTTTGTTTAATTTACTTTTGATTTTTAAAATTTATGGTTTACTTAAAAGGCATATAACCTGCTGCTAGGGATTATTTTTAAGATTTTTGAAATTTTAGGGCCTGGGATTAGCTCAGTGGCATAGCATCTGCCTGAAATTTTAAATCTGACAATACCTGTCTGTAGTTTTTATAACAGGCATGAATCAGATAGTATCTCTTGATTTTCCTCAGTATGAAACAAGAAATTTATTAATAGTTTTGTTTCTCTGTTTTAATTAATATGACCTAACATTATTTATCTTAGATGATCAACTAAGTAAATAATTTATAATATATTCTCATTGATTTTTACATGGACATACAGATTATCAAAACCATCAGATTGTCACAAGACAAATGCCACTTTTTTCTAGTTATATATCAAAATGAGCCTTAAAGAAGTCATTAGAAACATACATTTGTGCCAGGGATTTAGCTCAGCGGTTCGGTGGCCTACCTTGCAAGTGCAAGGACCCGAGTTCAATCCCCGGTACCAAAAAAACCAAAAAAAACCATATATTTGTGTCTTACTATTCATTACTTTCTTGATCTACTCTCATATCTTCAGAAGTTACTGTTTTCTTTTTGTCTAACTTCAGGACATTTCTTTGCTTATTAGACCAGGGAAAAGAAGTAGAAATGGCTAGACTTGAAATTAAAATATCAGATTTTGCATTTGTTATTTCTGTAGCAAAACACAAAGTCCAGTGTATGTTTGGGATTACTGGATTAATGGATTTTATGGGGAGCAATTACCAGTTATTTGGTAAACTTGTAATGTATATATATATATATAATAGGTAAATATTTTAGGAAATACAAAGATTTACAGGAAAATTTAAACACTGATGGAAATATAAGTTAAGGAGACAGTATCAGTATCAGGTAAAGCAAGACACAAAGCATAATTTATGAATTAGAAAGAAACTTTAAGGTATTCCCATCATTTACTTTATAAGGTAACACAGGGCCTGGCGTTTGGATTTTTAGAAGTATTTGTTCAGTGACACAAGCTATCCTCTTGCTGCTTTGAGTTTCTGATCGACTGTTACTTTGCTCTTGAACGTGCCTAGTCATGTGACTTCTACAAGGGGCACCACCTTCTTTCCTTCTGTAATAAGAGGGTTTGAATGAGGCTTTCTCAGATTTTTCAGAACAGGCTTGAGAATCATGTAAGTGAACAGGATTTTTTAGAGGACACTCAGCCCTGTCTTGGGAGCAGTAGAGAAGAAGTCTGTGGCAGTTGCTAGGGGTAATATCTTTAAGGAAACAATACTGTTGCTGTTATTTTTAGAGATGGAAGGCTTGTCTTTCTCACTTGATTTTAGGAAGTAATTATGTAGCTGGACTACCAAGATGTGGGGTGTGAGATGAAACTAAGACTGCTATCCAGTATTTCCTGGGGAAGGTGAGGCTCTTGGCAAGAGACTCAATTTGGTGTGGGACCATAGCTGTGGAGGCAAGCAGACGTATTCTAGCCTGGTTCTGTGTTCTGCTCTGACCATGGCGAACCATTCAACTTTTTGAGTAAATTAGGTTCTAACTTTAAAGTTCTATGACTGACCAAGGCACCATTTTTTTTAACTTTCATTAAACAAATTAAACAAAGAAGTTGTCTTACTTCCATCTTGTAATGTCAAGAGGAATTAATCATCAGTGTTATTGCTTGGATAAGGAGGATTAGAAGAAGGAACATGTGTGACCCCTGTGTTTATGCTCTGCCCTAGTATGAGGTAAGTGACACATTCTGTGGTTGTCTGTCCCAATTGTATAACCTGGAACTAATCTGGTACTAGAGTGACTCAGAGGAATGTTGACTCACCGTTTTTTCCCAGAGAAGAGTGAGGAAGATTCTCGTCCGGATTCCCAGAAGGTTATCACCTCTTCCTCTGGGATATGGGTGTGTCTCTAGACTGATGACAGAGGGAGGTGGACCCTCTGTGTGGTAACAGACATCAGAATGCAGGTCACGCTGGAAGTTTCTCTTTGATAGCTCCCCAGTGGTGAGAGGCTTGAGGCACTGACATCAGGTTTCACAAGCGCAGCAGTAGGGTGCTGCTGCTGTCTGAGCTGATTTTTTGTCTCAAATTGAACTGAGCATGGTCAAAGTGGTGTAGGCAGAGAGAGTTTCAAATAATTATTAAAGAGCTGGGATATAATGCTGAAAAAGTAAACTGGGCATAGCAATCAAAAGGTGACTCTTTGCCTTGTGCCCAGTTTCTGGAAGGGGAGGCACTGTTGAAGGCCTGTGAAGAGCAGCATAGCAAACCTGTACAGCTGGCAGTGGTTGTTTCCCTTCTCTGTGGTCATCACATCGAGTACTGTAAAATGGTCGAAAAGTTATTTCTCTCTATAATGAGCTTCTAGGGTAGAATTTTCAGAAACACTTTTGTTTTAAAAATAAAAATATGTCATGAATAAGTGTAAATACAATTCAAAATAAATTGAGACTTAGATAGAAAATGTATATGACAAGCTTTTTAGTGCCACAGACAATTGTGAGGTTCTTATACAAAAGCAGAGATCAACACTGAGTAGCCCGGTTGAGGCCAGTGGTTAAATGACAGATCTCTATTATATTTCATTCAGTTTTTATAGAGCATCTCTTCACTATACTACATCATGGGACCACAAGGTAATTTAGAGAAGTGACTCCCAGTTCTTAAGGCATTTGTGGTCCAAGCGAGTAGCATCAGACAACTGGAGGCATGCAGGAGAGAATAAATAGAATGAAGCAGGTGGCTTTAACAGTGTTCTTAAAACAGCAGCTTTGAGGTACCTATAACTTCAGACTCCTGGAGTCCTTAAGGCTTCTAAGGATTGTAGAAGTAAGAGAGTCAACCATTAGAGGTATCAGTGTTGTATGTTTTTGTAGTTATAGCTCCTTAGTATTAATGAGTCCCTAGCTCAGGCAGATGTGACCTTTCATTTTGATTGTCAGTTCGACTTGAGTAAGAGAGGCCTAGCAGATTAGCAAGTCATACTTCTGGGTGGATCACGGAGTGGTGACTTTGAGAACCATATCTGGTCCCCCCCCCTTTCTCTGTGGTGCTCTTTCCAGCCTGCTCTTCTTCCTGGCTGCCATGAAGTGAGCAGCTTTGCTCCACATGCTCTTCCACCATGATGTTTCTGCTGATAATAGGCTGAAATCTCTGAAATGATAAGCAAAAGTAAACCTTTCCTCCTTTAAATTGTTGTTGGGTGTTTGGTCCCAGTAATGAAAAGCTGACCAATGCACATTTTTCATTTTATAGAAATAAAGCTGATGAGGAAGATGATGATCAAAATGCCCTGTACTAGCCACATATTTTATGTATCTTTTATTTCAAATTATAAGAAAATACCTTTTGATCAGTTACGGTTCCTTATACATTTATAGAAAAGATTTTTCTTGAATTTTAAGTTTGTCTCAACATTTAGGCTTTCTCATAGCTCTTTGAAGTGGGAGTTTCCACTGACCTCTTGTTCAAGTAAGAGATTATTTCTTTTGGCTCTCACAAGCTGAAATGGTGGTGCCTTTTACAGTACCAGGGGCCTTCAGTTTATAAGCTGGATTTGTATTGAAGGCCGGATCCCAGGTTGGATGTGGCCTTTAGAGATGTGGCTTACTTCCATGCCTGAGCCCTGGGAGGCCCACTCTTTGATGCTTGTAGGGCATTACTGAGAGCTTTTGTGACTTTTTGACTAAGGTGTAGAAAGTTTAAGTGAAAAAAATGGGACGAAAAAGCCAGTAATGGCTGTATGCTAATGTGGTATAGACAAGAGTGAGGAGTTAGGAAGAGAGGCAAGCTGGAGAGGCTTTTAATTACAACAATCTTCAAGACATTTGAAAGTGTTACTGTGATTTCAGATAGGCACCCATTCTTAGAAGAATCAAGGACTTGATTTTCTGTGTGTGGTTTATTAAATTTAAACACATACAAAATTTAAAGAGAAAAGGTAATCCTTTTGTATAAAACTCTTGGCTTATGTTGGCTTCTTGGACTTTGAAAGTCTCCTTGCACCTTGATTAAATACATCCAGTGGTTTTAAAACTTAATAAAATTGTGGAGAGGGGCTTTTGAGGTACATAAGCAGGTATTTTTAATATACAGTTAGAGATATCTTTTTTTTTTTTTTTGGCACGGGGGTTCGAACTCAGGACCTTGTGCTTGGGAGGCAGGCACGGTGCCACTGAGCTAAATTTCTGGCCCAGCGATGTCTTTAATGAAAGCAGTGTGTAACATAAAGCTTGAATGGTATTACTAAATGAAGAAAATGAAGTTTTAGAAATTTGGATACTTTAATTACAAATAGTAAATTTCTTGTAATACTGAAATTAACAGTGGAATTAAAACTAAGATACTTTATATCAATTTTTAAAAAATTTTTATTTATATCCAAATTATATAACTGATAATGTGAAATAATAAGAAAAGGGCTAAAGGTATAGAGGAAGGTGGAAGGGTTAAGGGAAAGGAAATAAGGGACAAGAAAAAATATGAGAAAAGGAAAAAATGGAAACAAAGCCTTTGTAAATAGGGGAGGGTAGAGGAGGGTGAAGGGAGAACCAGGGGTGTGGGGAAAAAATGAGAACCAAGATCTGTCATGTAAAGGTGCAAGATGATCCCAATGATGGATGTAACTGTACCATATACTTAAAAAGTACCAATAAACTCAATAAATTTAAAACACTTATTTAGAAAAGGAACATATGAATACTTTTCCACTTGATTTATAAAACAGCAACAGCAACAGCAGCAGCAGCAGCATTGCGGGTTAGAGTTCCCATTAACAGACCTGCCATCTGCCCAGGAGTCATCATTTTGCCCTGTGTTATTCCAAGTCTTCTTGGAAATAAACTATATGTACACCCAAATACATATCCATAGTACAGAAATTTAGGTCTTGTGCTGATATTTAAGAAACACCATAGAATGCACTGATTGCTTATTCATTTTTAAATGTGGCCTTTGAATGTGTTTGATTTGCCACACTTCCTCCTCCATATGACTAAAAGCAGCTGACATTTTTTGAGAAGTCACTGTGTTAGGCAGGATGTTTAGCACTTTTTGTATAATTTAGTCTCATAATCTTCATAATAACCTTCAGAAGTGAATCGATTTTATTATAGGAGTAGATTCTCACCTTTTTTATACTTTCTGTTTACACTGTTAATAATGCCAGTAGTTTAGCATTCTAAAACATTTGGGTATTCTTTAAACTGTTAAGAATATGATTGTTAGTCCTGTTAGCTTTGTGAACTTGTGCAGCTGGCCTTGACAGCTGTCTGGAGTCAGGTGTCTGTGTGCTGGGCCGGAAGGCTGGGGGTGGTAGGGAGACTCCTGTTCACCTTGCAGGAAGGGAGAAGTGGTACAGTGTGTGTCGTGTGTGATTCATTCTGGCTGAGAACAGACACCCCGACATTTCCTCACTAGGCAATGATTAAAGCCTGTGTCTGTGATAATGTCCTTATTTTGGGGGCAGTTATGGGATATGAGATCTACTTTGAAGGTTTGATTTTGAAAGGTGCTTTTTATGTGTCCTTAGCTGGTCTGAGGAAATGAGGGCTGCTGCAGTGGGAAGCCTGAAGGTGGAATTGGTTGAAAAGGAGTATTGAAATGTTGAAAGGAAGAACGTGTGATTGTGTATACAATGTTTTGAAGTTCAGTGGGGATATTTTCAACATTCCGTGACAAAGTGAAGAAATTTTGGTGAGTGGGATTGGTGTCAGAAGTTTTTTTCAACTCTGTGCTTAAATTGAACAAACTTCTTCATACTATTTAAATTAAGCAATATTAATATCCATTTCATACAGTCACATGATTGGACTTATGTGGTGTTTATACATTGCTAAGTGCTATACATATGTGCCAATATTAAGTGGTATTCTTATTGTTTTCATTGTCACAGTTGTCAAGGCCTTCTACAGTTTGCCTCTTTTACTAATGCCTCTAAACTGAGGATTTTTTACTGTACTGGGGTTCTGTTATTTTCACAGTGGAGGAGCCACTTAACAGATAATGAAAACTAATATGTATCAAAGCATTTTTGTCTGAATGCTAAAAATGAAAACATTATTTACAGTAACTCTCAAGGAGAGGAGAACATGTATGCTGAAGATCTCACCAAATACCACTTCATAGACAGTATACTAGTGTTTATAGGAGTTTTTAAATGTTTATGTCTCCAAGATGTAAAAGTATCATTATCAATCCTTTATAAAGTATTTTAAATAATTTTTGTTGTAGTACACCACCAAAAAAAAAAGAGCAAATTATCTTGCTTTGGTGTTTTTGGTTGCAATTCTTAATTTATTTTGAATTCTAGGATACCATTCCAGAAGGGCATAAAGTTTTTAATTATTACAATAGCATATATGTTAAAAATGGTTGAGAAGCCCTCATTCCAGAGTTCTGCTCCCTTTCAGATGAAGAGACTGAGCTCCACGGGATTTGCATTTGCTTTTGTTTGGGGTCCACATTGAAATAGGGAGCTAATGCCCAGTAGGAAGTGTGGCATAGTTCAGTTTTGTATATTGCTTTCCTCCCTATCATTGTGTAATATTTTCCTCGTTTTAAGTGTTATAGCAATTCAGAATCTTCAGAAAGAATGAACACCTTTAGCTTGCTACAATTTTGAGACTGCACATCTGTGAGCCAGTACTGGAGAAAGCAGGCATCAGTTGTTTAACTTTAAGGCAACTAAAAAATCTACAGTTTAAGTCTCATTTGCTATTTCTAGGGATGTGACATTTATTATATGAAAATATAGGCTGTTCATTGAAGAATACAGTATGTGCTTTAGAGGACCCACTTTGTTAGGAAAAAATCCTTTGGTTTTATTGTTCCCTCTTCTGGATAGATCTAGAAAGCTAATCTTTTTTACTTGTATTGGTGGTTTGTTTTGCCATCTCTGTATTCACTTTGATTTTTTTTTCCTACACTTTATAGCAAACCATTTTTTATTGTAAAGGTTTAGCAGTGGAAAAAGGTAAATCTTGCTTCAGAGAAAATCTATTCCGTACTTTAAATGTATTCAGTTGGATATACGTTCTTCACTGTTGTATTTTGTATTTTACTTTCTTCAGTTGTATTTTGTTACCTGCACCCATCCCCTCACCATCAGAGGACTCTCGTGTGTGTTTTAGTATCTTTCAAATGCACCTGTTTATGGAAATAGGATTTTTCCTTTTCCCAGAGGCAAATGTGGTAAAGAACATCTCATTTTCTTGAGATCCCAACTAGGATTTGTAAAAGTATCTAAGATGGGCATGGTGAGTCACATCTGCTTTTGCAAATTTATAGCTAGAAATATTTTAACTTCATTTGACTATGGCTAAGATACTCTTTTTTTCTTTTTTGGTACCGGGGATTGAACTTGGGTCCTTGTGCTTGCTAGGCAGGCTGCAGAACCACTGAGCTAAATTTCCAGCCCTAAGATATTCTTTTTTCTTTAAATTTTTTTTATTTTTTTGGTACCGGGGATTGAACTTGGGTCCTTGTGCTTGCCAGGCAGGCGGCAGAACCACTGAGCCAAATCCCCAGCCTCAAGATTTGTCTATTTTATTTATTCTTTTTTTTTTTGCCTAAGATATTCTTTTAAAATATGTTTGCAATCAGTTAAATTGTCTAAGTTTCTGGCTTAGAATATTGAGGAAACTTTTATATAAATTAGATAAAGGATTGGATAAGCAATTTTGATTTGATTGCGCATTATTTATTACAGAAAGAATGCTTTCCCTACAGACTGACTAGGAACAAGATGTTTGAACATAAGTCAGGGTGGAGACCTATTTGTTTGGTCAGCTTTATAGGAGCCATGTTTCTCTACTTATGATAAATCTGCCAACTATTCCATCTTTCCACCCCCACTTGATTCTTCATTTCTTTGGAATTTTTACTTAGGGCCCTGTGGATAAACCAGTGATATACTGCATATGTGGGAATTTAAAAGGCTAAAGGCTGTTTGCTAGTGCAGCATGATTTGATCATGTCATTACTAATTTATGCTGGGGTGTGTGTGTGTGCACTATCTTACCTCTTCCCCATCCCACTTTGCTCTTGGCTTGGATATTCAAATAACTGGAAGACAGTGGGGCTCTGCTTATCACAGAGGGTAGGAGGAGGCGTCAAGACATGAAAGGGTTACTGTTCACATTTCCTGTGAGGCGCCAAGACGTGAAAGGGTTACTGTTCGCATTTCCTTTGTAATTCCCTCTGATCTGACTGAGCTATAACTCCTTTCTTGATGTGAAACATCCCAGGCCCTGTAACCTCCTGGTTGTTGCACTGGCCAAGTCTGTCCCAGGTGACCAGCGAGCCTCCTAGTCTGAGGGCAGAGATCACTCCTTCTCTGTGAAACAGGCTAAATGCTTACTTAGGCTTTTACAGTCTGAGGAGAAAACCCTGTGGTTTGTAACAGAACAAAGCAGTAATGTGAGTTTAAAAATTAATATTTAGCAACTAAATTTGTCAAGAAATTAATTGTGTAGAATCTACTGATTCCTAGTTCAGTGAATTTCTAGTTGAGTAAAATTCTATTCATTTTTAATATTGCATTCTTTCTTTTAAAAATGCACTTGAGAAATGAGTTTGGGTTTTTCAAGTATAAATTTTGATCTTGCCATCTCATTTTCACCCTATTTAATCAATAGATGATTTTAAGCTGCCTCAGACATGAAGCTACAACATTTCTGATTCTTTCATCATCACTCAGAAAGTTCTAGTAGAGCATAGGGGAGATAGTATTTATTTCCTACTTTTTGGCGGGGAGGGGTGTTAAAAGTATTTAGCAGCTCGTTTTGATTCCATAATTTAAAATACATCCACTTTTGTGGTTGGCAAAAGTTTCGTTTTTACATTTTCCCCTTAAAATTTAGAAGAAAATATTATGCCATAAACCATAGGAATGTTTAAGCAGCTGGGACGGATAGGGAGTGTCTAGGCCAATGCTGCCTTGATCTCAGGTCATGAACTCTTGTGTACACACAGGTCTAGGTGTACACTAATTCATGATGTCATAGCACGTCTCTGTCCTCAGTCAACAAGTTGGGACAGAAATTAAACTCTTTGAAGGAGTTTCTAGGATAAGTATTCTAGTCCTTAGGCAAAATAAACTTTACTATGCTCTAAGCAATGAGATAAATAATTTCTTAATGTACCTTAACAACACGGAATGCAATTTTATATGGGGAGGAGATGAAATTTTAAATTCATTCAGTTTTAACCTTTATAGAGAGCCAACATGAATGGTTGTTGTTTCTTGTTTACTTTCAGTTTTCCAGGGCAACATGGAGCCCATTACACAGCAAGCTTTCAATAATGCAGTTGGTTGAATTAACAAATGACACTGCCGAATTACTTTTGTAGATTCTTGATTGTTCTGTATGTGTATGATTTTGTGTGAGTGTCTACATTTGTTGCCCAGCTCTTTCTATTAGCCTCTAATGAATGATACTGCTCATAGTTCCTCTGTCATTAGACAGTTTATTCCTTCACAGCATTCTGTGCCCAAGTCTACAGGTTGTCTATACCTCACTAGCCTTGCCAATGACACCACTGTATCAGAAAACAAAATGGTATATAGTTACTTAAGACATAGATACTCTGAGAACATTCCTAAAAGTAATAAGTAAATTCATTATTTTCATAATAGATACATTCTTATGAGGATTAACTATTCCTAGGAAAAACACTGAATAGTAATATCAGTCATTCAGCAAAATATTTATAGAATGCTAATGTAAATAGCATGTGCTTGGTTTTACAGACAATAAAATGGTACAAGGATGTGTGCATTGTGTCCTGCTGTCTCAATTCCCTAGACTCTCAGTGAACACAGTATGCATACTCATCAAGTCAAGAAATAGTTTAAAGTACTTGAGATATGACAGGGTTAAGAGAGGCATGAAGAAGAATCAGCTTCGGGCAGGGAGAAACTGTTTTGGCTTGAATTGTGGTAAAAGAAGCTTAAATAGGGCAGTAAACAAATAGTGTTTGGATATAAAGGAATGAGGAGTGTGCTGTACCTGACGTTTACAGATGAGGAGAACAGTTAGTACACTTCTGTTCCCAGCAGCAATGAAAAGAACAACAAAAAAAGTTTACATTTGTGATGAGGACTTTTCTCCGTTGGGGACTTTGTTAAAAAAGCTTCCACCTATGACTTCAGCACCTTTGTTAGCTACCATAAGGTTCGCTGCAGTAGGATATTCCCCAAATTTCTCTCCCAATTAAAATTTCAGCAGAAGACCAAAATAAAAAAGTATATTGGAAAGTTGTCATTCAAAAAAAGCCCCATCAAATCTCAGCGGTAGGTTTAACAGTGCTCACTTCAAAGTCATGTCTTAATTTGAATTCTAACATGGAAGGAGATATTTCTAAATCATTTTTTTGTACATGTATAGACAGCTGTGGTCGCTGTAGGTAAACATAATTCACAGCAGTTTTTAAAATTAACTTTGTAAAGATTCTTTTTTTTTTTTTGGTTTTTTTGAGACAGGGTCTCACTTTGTAGTTGAGTCTAACCTGGAACTCACTATGTAGCCCAGGATGGTCTCGAACTGGCAGTGATTCTCCTGCCTCAGCCTCCCGAGTGCTGGGATTACAGGCGTGCACCACCACACCCGGCTAAGATTCTTTTTATAATAATGTTACTATATTAATGTCACAAATAATTTTAATCTTAGCTTTTTGTTTTGTAAATTTTTTAAAATGAATAAAATTTATACTGACCTTTGATTATATTTACTTTTTAAAATATAAACACATCAACACATTTTAGAGTCAGGCTTTATAGTTCTGTTCTTTTATTGTACTGCCAAAGGAAAAATAATAAGTAGTACAGCTTTTCCAACATAATAAAGATAGAATCTTAAAACATTGTGTTCACTTTATTATTTTAGTTTTTTTTTTTTTTTGGCCAGTGGCAAACTTATGTGGCTCTGATGATTTTGAATATATGTGTTTGTTCATTTGCATGAATTATTGCCATTGTGACAGTGAAGGATAAAGCATAACCAGCTTGCTTCCCATGCAATATTTTTGTAAAGGTCTAGTCTTTGAAGATGCTAGTAGGTAATCCATGGTTAAAGGGTTTGATAGTCAGCTACTTTTAAGAAAGGTGGGAACAATCACTATGTATTGGTATTTTATTTAATCAAGGATTTCTCAAATTTATTTGCACTTGGAAAACTCCGCTCTGTTTCCTTGTAACATCTTTCCTTTCTGCTTTTCTTTTTAACATAATTTACTGAAATATCCAGTAGAACAAGTTTTAGCAATCATCACTGTGAAGCTTTATTTATGCATATGCATACATACGTGTGTGATGTGTGTGCGCGCGCGCTTATGTGGCCAAACACATTATTTAAGTCGGTTGCATATGTTGCAAATAATCAGGAACTAACCAACCATAACAGAAGTTACCTCTGGGGGAAAGAGAAGGTAAAAAGAGGTGAAATGAGACTTTTCCTTCTTATTATAAAGTTTTGTTTTTTTATTCAATTAGATTCCTTTTGTAAAATTAAGAGAAAGAGCAAATGAATGATGTAATTGATTTGAGAGAATCTCTACCTAATAGCAGGATTGCTTATTACAAATATTTGTAAGTACTACCCTCTGTGGCATTTTAAATTTACTGTGTTTATAAAATACCAACATTTGCAGACTTGTAAGAAAAATACCCAAAACTGTAAACTTTTTTTGCATAAACAAGCACATTGTATGAAGAGAAATATGGTTATATAAAATTAATAACCCTTGCTCTTGTTACCATTGTATCTTGTGTGTATTTCTGTTGTTGCTCTTTATGCCATCTTTCCCTACCTGTATGCTGTGAGACTCATCTTACTTTTCTCTGTATTTTCAGCACCTAACCCTACAGGGTCCCTTGTATCTAGTGGGAACACAATAAATGTTTCTTGATGTGAACATGGGTGATGGGGAGACTTGAATTCACAATCATTCCTAGGAAATACCTTAATCACATTAATGGTTATCACTTTTAAATCTTACAAGGTCTATGTTCTTTTGAAAAGCTCTTAAAATATAGCTTAATTTTTATATCTATATGTCTTGTCTAAGAAAATATTTAAAGTGATACAGTAGGATCAAATGCAGTTTAAAACAAATGGATGAAAGAGCAAAACTGGAGGACTTACACTTCCCAACTTTGAAACTTACTCCAAAGCCAGAGTAATCAAGACAGATGGCATTGGCATGAGAAGCTCATAGGTCAGTGGAGTGGAATCAAGAGTCCAGAAATAAACATTGTGGTACACTGATTTTTTTCTTTTTTTGTGCTGGCATTTGAATCCAGGGTCTCATGCCTGCCAGGCAAGTGCTATACCACTGAGCTTACCTGTCAACTAATTTCTTTCCTCCCAGTACTGGGGATTAAACTGAGGGCCTTTACACTGAGTTTCATCCCTATTCCCTTTTACTTCCTTACAAAACTCAAACATACATAAAAAATAACACAAAATATATTATAGACCTAAATATAAAGGCTAAAATTATAATGCTTCTAAAACAAAGCACAGAGAGAGTTTATGACTTTGGGTTGGAGAGTTCTATATAACTCTTAAAACATAATCTGTAAGAGAAAAAAATGATAAACTGGACTTCATTCAAGTTAAAACTTTAATCTTCAAAAGACATTACTAAGAACCTAAAAAGATAGTCTATGGAAGATATAGACCAACATGGAAATATTTGTAAATCATGTAGGATAAATAACTTGTATCCAGAGCATATAAAGAATCTCAGTAAGAAAATAACCCTATTAAAAGTGAGCTAAAGAACTAACTAGATATTTCATCAAAAAGACATGAGAATTACTAGTAAGCACAGGAAAATGTGGTCAGTATCATTAGTCACTAAAAACACGAGATACTGCTGTACATCTGTTAGGATAATTGTAAACAAAAAAGCATACAATATATAGGGTATAGGATGTGGAGAAACAGGAAGCCTAATACATTAATGGTAGGAATGTAAGTTGGCAACAATCACTTTTGAAAGCAGTCTGGCTGTTTCTTTAAAAGTTAAACCAATTTGCCATATACTTTAGTCAGATTGCCACAGAGAAACAGAATTCATGGGATGTGCAGAGGTTCAAGAAAGACTTTACTTAAAGGAATAAACTCACACAATTGCAGAGACTTTGTGAACCTGATGGAAGCGGGTAGCTGCTTAGAGACTCTGGAAAGTTCACATTGGAGTCCAAAGGCAGTCTGCTGGAAAAGCAGGAAGAGCTGATGTTGCAGACAGATCTGAAGGCAGTATGCTCGGGAATGTGTTCTTACACAAAAGGTCACCCTTTTTTTTGTTCAGGCCTTCCTCTGATAGGATGAAATGTACCCACACAATAGATGACAGTCTGCTTTAGTGAAAGTTCACAAATTTCAGTACTGAGCTCATTCAAATATACTCTTACAAAAACATGCAGAGTGTTTGACCAAATATCGGGCATGGTGGTCTAGCCAAGTTGACACGTGAAATTAATTATCACCCCATAAAACCCAATAATTACCCTTCTTAAAATCCACCCAAGAGAACGAAAACATATGTTGACACAAAGACTTGTATGTAATGTTCATGACAGCATTATTCATAATGACAAAAACAAGAAACAGCCCAAATGTTCATCAACAGTGTGTTATGTTCATCAACAGTGTGTTATGTCCATGCTTTGGAACACGATTCCGCAATGAAAAAGGAAATAATACTGATACATGCTCCAGCATGGTTGAACCTCAAAAATATTGAACTCAGTGAAATAATCCAGATTCAGAAGGCTAAATGTTATATGATTCAACTTGTATGAGATGTCTAGAAAAGAGAAACTGATGGAGACAAAAAACACTTCAGAGGGCAGGGTCTAGGAATAGGAGAGGGCTTGGATGTACAGAGGTTCAAAGGAGTTTTGCAGGGAGACGGAAATGTTCTAAAGCTAGGTTGTAGTGATGATTATACATACACCTTGGTACATTGGCTGAAACATCTTTGAACTATTTGCATACAATAGGTGAATTTTATGTCATGGCTTTTTAACTCAGTACTATAAAAAAGACATGATAAAAATTGGACAAATCCAGTAGGAGTAGGATGCACAATGCAATTTATAAAAGCTCCTGTATTTTAATTGAGGTAGATCACTAGTTTTGCTTTGAGCTCTCCAAGGAAACTGTTCACACGGAAAGTTATATTTTCAAGTGTACATAAGATCAAAGTTCATTGGCATTTTAGGTGAATAGCTATAATTCAAAGAAAAATGTATCCTTGTAGTCATAGTGCAGTGTGATTCAACTTTGTCCTTAATGGCATCCTCATAGTAAATACCTAAGGACTCTTCTGCAGACTTGTTTCCTAAGCATCCCTTCAACATAGTCTGTTGGCTTAACAGGACGCTTTTAAAAATGTCCTTCTGGGTGAATAGGGAAGAAAACAGTAAATAGATAAAGCCAGGAATGCTTCTTTTCTTTTTACTTTTTTGTTGCTGGGACAAAATAGCCAAGACCCACAAGTTAAAGGAGGAAATATTTCAGCTTGTAGAGGTTTGATTCCGTAGTTAGCTAGTTAGCTGGCTCCAAGACAAGGCAGTATGGTAGTAGCGGAGGAAAAATATCAAATTATTTTATAATTTTTTGTAAGTCTCAGAAACCCAACACAGTCAGTAGGTGTAACCCCAAAAAGGGAAGGAGTTAAGGGAATGAACTTAATTGGCTCATGTAACTGAAAAATGTGAGAGATGATGGCTTGAGGTTTGGTTGATACTGCAGTGATAGCGAGCCTTTTAGAGGTTCCAGGGATAACAGAGAGCTGGCCATAGCCATAGGTGCCATAGGTTCACCACCGCTAATGTAGGTTTGGAAATTAAACAACTTATTTTTAAATAAACCATGGATAAGAGAGAAATCACAAGGAAAATTAGAAAATATTTTTTAATTAAAGGAAAATGTAAACATCATTATCAGTATTTATAGAGTGCAGCTAAAGTATTGCTTAGAGGAAAATACATAGCTTTAAATATACTAATTCCCTAAGATAAGTGTGGTTATTATGTATCACTACAATGCCAGTAAAAAAGATCGAAAATACTATCATTAGCCCTGGGCATGGTGGCACATCCCTTTTTCAGGTGGCTAGGGCCAGAGAATCCCAAGTTGAGGTCAGCCTGGGCAACTTAGCAAGACCCTGTCTCAAAAATAAACGAATGGGTACATGGACAGACTTACAGATTGGCAGTATAGCTAGCTGAGCGCTCCCTGGGTTAAATTCACAGTACCATCAAAACAACCAGACCAAAACTAACATCAGAAAAGAAGAAAGGTCTGAAATAAATGATAGAAGCTTTCATGTTAGGCTGGAAGAAATAAAAGCAAAAGAAACCCAATGTAAGTAGAAATCAATAAGTAAAAGTTGTAAAACAGGTACTAGAAGATATTGATGAAGCACAGAGCTTAAAAAACAAACAGACAAAAAAACCAGATGACATTATTTCACACTCTTCAATGACAGATCAGTGTTTTCAATGTATTCCAGGACATAAGGTTAAAGTTGTCAGTGTCTTAAAGTCTAGTTTCAGGAACTGGTATCATGTCATATCTCTCATTCTATTAGTCAGACAAGAGACACAGAAATCACCAGATGCAAGGAAGGGTACGTGTGATGTGGAGAGTGGAGGATATATGTCTACCTCTCTGTAGAAGTGTCAAGATATTTGTGTCAATCTTAAAATCCACCACAGTTAACATTTTTAAAGGAGAGAGCTATGAAAGGAAAGAGAAATACACAAATCAAAATTTCTGAAAGAGTCCATACCAGTTATCTTTCCTTAGAAATTTGCTTAGTGTGAGCCCTATCTGAAGATCGAACTTGGAATGTGAAAGTGAGATTCTGCTGAGGGAAAGGAAAAGTACTGGCATTTTGATGATCATATAGCAGTCATCAAACACACTGTTAGCTTTCTCCAAAGGATGTTTGCTGACTCTTGGGGTAGTTTGGGAGCCTGGGAAGTTGATTTGCAGATTTACAGTAAAATACTCTGCAAGTCTTGCTTTGCTTAGGAGTCAGTCTCCCTGGGGTTGGGAGCAAAGGGCAGATCTTATCTTTGAGGTGTTTTCTCTTAGAGATAGACTGATTGGATTGAAGTCATCAGCTCCTTATCCTACCTGTTAAATAAAGAAAAGCTCACTGGAAGAAAACAATATAGACCTCAGTTCCATGTTTATTAAGTACAGAATAAAAAAGACACATAGACCAATGGAATAGAATAGAAATCCCAGAAATAAACCCAGACATTTACAGCCAACTGATTCTTGGAAGTAGCACCCCCCAAAAAATTTTGAAGAAAGGAGTAGACAGTCTCTTCAATAAATGGTACTGGGGAAACTGGATATCCACATGCAGAAGACTGAAACTTGACCTGTCACTCCCTCTGTGCAAAAATACATTTGAAATGGATCAAAGACTTAAATATGTGACCTGAAACTACTAGAAGAAAACAAGAGAAACACTTAAAGACATTGATATAGGCAATAATTGCTTTTGATTTGTTCCCCAAAGCACAGAATATAAAAGCAAAAGTATAAAAGTGAGATTACATCAGACTAAAAGCTTCTGCATAATAAAGGAAACAGGAGAGGGAAGTGACAAAACTTCAAAATGGAAGAAATTACTTGAAACTATTCATCTGACAAAGGAATCCAAAATACAAAAGGAATTCAAAGAACAATAAAAACAAGTAATACAATTTAAAAATGGACAAATGGCCTGAGTAGACACTCCTCAAATGGAGGAATACAAATGGCCAACAAATACATGAAATATTCTGTCATTAGCCATCAGGGAAACACAAATCAAAGCTAAAATGAGATATCATCTCACTGCAGTTAAAATAGAAGTTATCAAAAAATAATGCTAGTAAGGCTGTGAAGAAAAACAGTCTGTACACTTTTAGTGGGAACATAAATTAGTAGCTACTACGGAGAGCAGTGTGGAGGCTCTTTATAAAACTAAGCATAGAACTACCATAGGCTGTAAGAATTCCACTTCTGGGTATAGGAATATCTCCAAAAGAAAAGAAAACAACATACAAAAGAGATACCTGCACAGCCTTATTACTTTGGCTAAGACGAGAATCAACCGAGATGCCTCTTAGCGGGTAAATGGATTGAAAAATGTATACACAAAAATGTGGTGTACCAATGGGATATTATTCATCTATAATGAAGAGTAAAATCCTGTCATTTTCCACAAGATGGGTGGAAGTAGAGGACATTATGTTAAGTGAAATAAACCAGATACAGAAAGACAATTCTGCATTTCTTTCACCGATGTAGAAGTTATTTTAAAAACAACTTGAATATAAAATAGTTATTACTAGAAGTTGAGAAAGGAGAAGGTAATAGTTAGAGGGAGTCTTAGTTTGCTGAGTGCATGCTGTATGAATACATTGAAATATTGCACTGAGTTCCATTAATATGTTCAATAAATACACATCAGTCAAATTACACTGTGTACTCTAAACACAAATAATTGAGCGGCCCATAGGCTCAGGGTCAGCGGTAGCACTGTTTTCTGCTTCAGGATCTTGTCCCACTGGAAGACTGTAGAGAGTCTTTATCATGGAGAGTCTCTTCTGTCACAGGGAGCTGTCATCTCCTGCGAGAATCAGCTTCCTCTGCAGCCCTGTTTGCAGGATCTGTCTGAGGCTATGTTCAGTAAGTTGTTTTTTCTTTCTCCTTTTTTTTTTTTTTTTTTTTTT
>NW_022900931.1:32169711-32191691 GCF_012274545.1 Fukomys damarensis | reverse complement strand
TACTGGGGAACAGATCCTTGTACTTGCTAGGTGGGCAGCAACACCACTGAGCTAAATCCCCGACCCAGTCAGCTGTTTTTTCTAAGCAGAATCAATGCACTCTTAAACAATAATAAAGTGTGTTATATAATAAATACACAGGCTAGTAACAGTCATTTCTTATCATTGTTAAGTTTTACCCACTTACATAGTTGTGTATCCTGTACGTTTATATGATTGGCAGTACTGTAGGTGTGTTTATACCAGCATCACTACTAAAATGTGCTGGGCCATAAAGTAACTGTTAATACATTTCAAAGGGTTGAAATCATATTGTGTATTTTCCATAGTGGAGTTAAACTAGAAGTAAATAGCAGAAAGGATAACTGCAAGATCCCATTTTCTTATAAACAACACACTTCGAAACAATCCATTCCATGAGTAAAAGTATTCATAATAAAAATTAGAAAATATTTTGCTCTGAGTCAGTATTAAAACTTTGAGGAGAAAAAATTTTTTGAGACAGAGTCTTGCTATGTAGTTCAGGCCAGCCTTGAACTCACCATGTAGCCCAAGCTGGCCTCAAAATTATGGAGATCCTCCTGCCTCAGACTCCTAACTGCTGGGATTACAGGCATGTACCATTACACCCAGCAAAATTTTGAAACACAGTTAAAGTAGTACTTATAAATACACAGCTTTAAATTCATATGGTTAGAGGTAAAGTTGAAAAGCAGTGATCTAATCATTCATCTAAAACCTAGAAATGCAAATGCAAATTAAATTAAGATAAAATGGAAGAATAAAACTGAAGTAGGAAAAGTAAACATAACAAAATAAAGCCAAACGTTGTTTCTTTGAAAATTTTAATATAGTAAATAAACCTATACTAAGGAAAAGAACAATAAAGTACAAATTAATGATATAAAGCTAAAAAGGGAACTTTACTAGATATCCAGGAAAAATGTTGATATAGTTGACAGTTTGTATGTATCAAGAAAATTCCTTGGAAAACACAACATACTAAAACGACACAAAAAGAAGCACCAAATCTGTATAGTTTACATCTCTACTAAAGTCAGTGACTCCAAATGAGAAATCCCTTCTCCTCTGAGAGTACTCGTTAACTAATTAGGGCTCAGTATTAGGTCCTGGGATGTTTCTGGCCTTTAGCTGGCAAGCTGCACTCAACACTCTCCCCATATATTTTTATTCCAACTGCTTTCTGTGTATCTGTATTTACTTTGCATCTCTCTTGTTGGAGTTTGAAGGGATGAGTTAATTAGGCTACATTTTTGTTTTTTCAACTTCTGAACCCTGTATGAAATAGGCTTTAATATTAAAGTATCAAATTTATCTTGGGGAAAACAAGATACAAAAGTGGGCTTAGATCTGTGTCTAGTCTTCCCACCCCTTCAGATCAGATCAGTTTAACTTGCCCTATTGCATTTACTGTGTGCATGACCAGAGAATACTGCTCAGGTGCTGGGCAAGCAAGCACCAAGAGTCGTGCTGGTTAGAAGTGTGGCCAGCTTCTTTCCTCATAAGACGGGGTGAGAGACAGACATAGAGAGAGGGAAAGGCAAAGAGGGAGACAGACAGAGACAACCACTTTGCAGCACCCACAGTCTGCTGATGACCTACTTCTGCTTCTCTGTGTCACCTGTTCTCCTGTATTGTGAACATGTTCTTAAAGCTTTGATCTTTTCCTGTAGCTCTTTTCTCCAGAAATTTAAGCCTGGATTTAATATGCAGAGCCAAGATTTTTCCCCACAAATGTCTTGGTTCAATCCTTGGTACTGCATTAAAAACAAGCAAACAGAAAAACACTTCATTTATATGCAGTCTGTCTCTTTCTCTTCCCTTCCTTTTGCTCTCTCCTTCAATAGATGGCTTTGCCATCAGATCTGAACTCCCTCAGCATTACTACGTTACACAGAGAAATTGTTTTATATCTATCATCCATCCTTTGCTTTCTTTCTAGTCATAGAAAAGTACTCTTTAACATAGCTAACTCCTGCACAGTTTTGTTCTGTCCTCTTTTGAATATACTTCATATTTATTACTATTCCTTTCAATAACAACAATGAAACTCTTTTAAAGATTCAGCTTCACTTTCAAACTATGCCAGTCTTCTTAGAAGAATAAATTTTACTAGTTAATTATATCCTTTTAAAAAAATCTCCAGATTAGTAGACATTTTGTTGCTTTCCTGAAATTTCTTTGTAAGGTCACCATGACTGGTCAGTTATATTCAGTCCTCCTCCTGCTGGTTAGAGGCAGGACAGGGCACTCCTTTCTTTTACTCTTTGTGGTTTCATTTGTTGATACCTATCTTTTGTGGAGGGCACTTCCTCAAGTAATTGAACCATATAGGAGCTGAGCAAACCATTGCACTGACTTCGAGCAGTCAGAGACTACACAGAGACTTCTGAAGTGGCACCTCCGTAGAGAAATGAGCGTAGCCCTTTTAGTGACTGTAGACTGGGGGCTGAGGTTCTAGGGCAGGACATCAGAAATGAAGTGAGTCATTGGAGTGCTTGCTTGATTTCTTAAGATTATGGTTGATGCAAACAGTGTGTGGTTCTGATTAAAAAGGGAAGGTCCGTTGCAGCCCAAGAATCTCGTTTGTTATTGTGCATCCGAAGGTTGGTGATTGTTCCATTTCTCAGTCTTGTGTAAGTGATTGATTGCTTACTCTGGTTCTTACTTTGAAGCACATCTTCTGTGAACTTTTAGTATTTTACTTCCATTTCTATTGCACTGGTTTCTTCTCATAATGACTATTGCAGTAACAAGATCTCTCTGCCTGTTGAATCTTCTCACAGTAGCTCATATTCATAAATGAGCTGTGTTTTCAAAATACAAGTTTGAATGTGTTTGCTATGGAAACCCCTTGATGGCCCTGTTTATGTATAAAGTAAATCCACAGGTGCCAGATCTAGTATTTAATCTCTTATTACAGGACCTCAGCTCAAACTTCCAGTCCTTAACTTCACGTCATTTACTCCCTCCCTCTTCTCCCTCTGTTTCCATCAAAAACACAGAGCTTGCCTGCATTTTCCACATAGTAATTCACTCTTCAAAACACCACAGTACCTGTATCACTTGTAGTACTTATATTTGTCATGACATAGAGTTATTAATGTTTGTCTTTTCTGGTATGTGAGTTTCTTGCAGACAGAAACTGTCTCTTATTCAACTTCATATCTCTCTGATCACCATCATATTTAATAGGGCTCAAATATTGGCCAAGTTTTAAGTAGCAGGCTTAAATACCTAATAATATATTTTCTTGAATTTTTAGGAGATTGACATAAAATGTGTGACAAAGGGATGTATTATATCTCCTATTTTAGAAGTCTTTGAACATGGCTCAAGATTTTTATTTTAGATTCTTAAATTATACATAGTAAAAAAAGCAATGTCAGTTTTATAGTGCTTCATATAACTCTTTTATGGTCATTCAGGTGAAATCAGCTAATTGGCTTCTGCAAGGCACTTATCAATTCTTTTAAATTCATTTCTTCCATGACGTTTTCCGATAAAGAGAAATGCTGTGTCATAAGATACTGAAGTTGTGAAATTAGAAGACATTTGCTAAGTCAGATCACTTCAAGTAAGCCTGCTCATATCTGAACATCAAGACTGACCTAAAAGCAATAGTTAAACTTACTGCCATTGGCACTTTATTAATGCTCAGATTTCTTAGAATATCATGTCACCTTGTATATTTAATCACCAGCCTTTGAAAAATAGTGTGAAGATAGCTTTTTTATTAAATTTAATGTGCATATAAAAATACAATGTTTAAACTCATGATATTATTTAAAAATGAGACTAATAGCTCAGAATAATCTTTTGCTTTAAGTTGTTATAAAGTCTTAACTACATGCCAAACAATGATTTTAAAATTATTTTTTTATTGTAGCTATTTCATTTTTCAGTTTTCATATTACTTTTCTAAGTGATTTCTATATTCTCGTTAAAGGATATAACTTATTATCTACCACTTGAACTTTAAACATTTAACTATTTGTTTAAGAACCTGCCTTTGGAAAGTCATTTAAAAAGACCTCAACTTTCAGAATTATTATCTCTTAATGATGTTTCATTTTCTCTTTCTGCATCCTGTATTCTGCTGCCGTGTAAATCTGCACATAGAACCATTTTAGTAATTTAAAAACCTTATAGTGGTTCTCAACTTCCTGTGAGATGGAATGCATGCTCCTTTGTCTGGCATTCAGAGCCCTCTACTGTGCTCCCTAAACTTGAGTCAGCTGGACCTTTCTCTGAACTTGTGGTATCTTCATGCACCTCTCTTGACTTGCAGTGCTTCTGCTGTTCTCTGCTTCCCTTGCTGTCTCCTCTGTGTCTTTCACACCCTTGCAAGCCTCTCGTGAAGCTCTCCTGATTATTCCAGTTAGAAGCACTGGCTCTTTCCTTCTTTCTCTGCTAACTGCATCTAATATTTTGTTTTTATCACTGTTACAGCAGTTTTACCTTGCAACTTTGTTTCTGTAATATCTCCCGTCTAGATCCGACAGCTGTAAAGCCAAAGATCGTCTAATTTTTATCTTCTACAGAATTCTCTGTAGCCTTTCATAGTGCTACTTTGTTTAATAAATTAAGAATGCGCTTGGCTTTTTCTCCCATTATCCACTCTGTCTTCATCCTTCCTGATGGGTATGATCCGCATTCATGACAATGATTCCTTCTTGTTATATACTGTTGGCTGCCATCTTATCCTAGGAAAGTACTAAGAAATAAACTGTGTTCCTCGGGTTCCCGCCTAATTCTGTTGCTTGCCTAATTCTGTTGTTTGGAATGCAGAAAGATTTTACCACCAAAGCAATGATATAAATAGCGGTTACATTCTCAGCCAGATCTCCAAAGACTGTTTAACTCATAACTACCAGGGCTATTCTAACCATGTACAAAGTTGTGTTGTGGAGAAACTAGCTCTGGTTAAGAAAGTGTCTCCCCTGCTGTAGAAACAGTACTGGAACTTTCTGGGATACGAATTGGGTATTCTGCCCCAGTAGCTTTTCAGTTTCCAGTGTTTACCCATAGCTCCCTGGTACTCTCATGTCATCTAAGGAAGGGTAAAGGATGCTTGCTCATCAGGTCCCCCCACAATGGATTAGGGTGAGGTTTCAGCTCTCTGTTCACATAGATGACTCTTTTGTAAGTCAGATATTGACAGATCAGATACTATTTGACTACTTCCCCTTTTTGGTATTATACAAACATCAGGAAAAAATATGTATATATATGGAAAATGTATAAACATGGAAAGTATTTCTATCTACATGGAAAAAGCCCACATTTATAGGTATCATCCCCATATTTGACATCATGTCAGTTTTTGTGAACAAGTGATTATCATTTCTCCACAAGCATCATTACCTAATGATGCTTCTAGTGAAAAACATGTCAGCACGTTCATAAACAACCCTCAAGGCTGACAATTTAGGTTGTCAGACTGTAAGAAAAAACTCTTCATAAATTTTGAAGAATTTAATTTATTCAGTCGTCTTAAGTATTGAGCATGTGAGGATCTACTTTATGCTCAACACTGGTCAGTGCTGGAGGTGTGTAGGGAATGGGAGCAAAATATGTCATAAAAAGTTTGCCTTCTCTCAGGGCCCTGAAATGCAGAGCAAAACATTAAAGAAGTATTCACAGTGAAAACAATATTATTAATTGGCATAAAATACCTTATAAAGGCAATGAGTGCTCTTAGGACTATCAGAAGGGCAACATTATTATGATTTGCCAGGCTCTAAAAATAGTGATGGGATTTTGCTTCGTTTCAGAAGAATGGTGAAAATGTAAATAAAGAGCTAAAGAGGAAATGATATTCCGGCTTGGATTAACAGCATAAGTACAGGGCTAGAAACACAAACAAACAAGCAATCATTACTGGCTGGAGCATGTTGGGTGAAATAATAGGTGGGAAAATTAGATCGGTGGTTCAGCCTTGGCAGTCAGTACATGAGAGTCATCCAGGTATTTTTAAAGCTATAAGTCCCTGGATCTTACTCCAGAGTATTAAATAGAATTTCTGGGACATGGGGCCTAAGCCTATTTATTTTTTAAAGCTCCCCTAGTGGTTCTGATGTTCAGCCAAGGTTGAAAACTCCTGAATTAGAAAGATGGGCCAAATTTAGGAGAGCATGAATGCCCTGCTGAGTAGTTGGGCCTCTGTCCCTCAAGCAGTGGGAAGCCCTCAGAGGGTTCTGAGACGACTGACATGATTGAATTGGTGTTTGCCAAGATAAATGATTCCTCAACTACACGTGAATGGAAGAGAAATAAGAAACAGCTGCATTGGAGCAGTTTGGTAGTGTGGAAGAAGAGAGAGTCATATTTTTAAGTGTGCTTAGATGTGTGGGGGTTGGTGATGTCAGCCTTGACCTCTACATGATTTGTTTTATAAACTGATTATATACCTTCACCCTCATTAATTTGATCTCTTTTCTCTTACAACCTGGAAACTTAAACAGTAATTTCAGTCTGTTTGCATTTAATGGAAGGAGACCATTGTCTGCTCATGTACATGCCTAGCTTGTAATAGTAAGTGAAGTTATGTGTATAAGGAATATGACCTTTAACATAATCATTACAAAGCATTTAATAACGTTCTGCATATGCAATAACAGCCCCTAGTTCTGAAGGATTGTGCCAAAAGCCAGCGTCACATGTACTTTAGTACTTGTTGGCACACAGTTCTCTAGCATTAAATTAAAATTTTATGAAATGTTCTAAATCGTGCTGTGAATTTTCTTATTTTTGCATTTCATTTGATAATTGCCTAATTTTCTGGTGGCAGACCTATGCATGGCTGCTGACTAGAGCACCCATTCTAGTCTAAGCTAGTGCAGTTCTCCTTGCACACTTCTGCAGTCAGTTAAGCCCCATGCCTCCCATTCAGTTCTCTCTTGTGTTGGTGTCTGTTCATAGTGCCTTCAATTCATCCTTGATCTGAGATACAACTGAGTCTGCAGAGTGGGGTCCTAGAGGAGTCAGGATTTCAGCTGTGACATCGACATACTAGAGTAACCCTGGAGATGCTTGCTCTTAGCCTAAGTAGGATGTGATAGCTGCGAAGATACCCACATTTGGAAGTCCTAAACTACACCATTGGTTGGAAACTTTTCATAACTCTTCGATGTGTTTTGATTTTTTTGTTTAGAGACAATGAGTAATAATCATTAGATAGCAGAAAGTAAGTTCAAAGTATAAGTTTCCACATGATCCAACTCTTTGAAAAAAGACTCAACATTATGGATTTTTAAACAATGCTTTGTCGACTACTCTGTAATGGTGTATACATGGCAACAATTTCTACTGTGATCTTTTTTTGTCTGTGTCAGTGAATTTATTGTTTCATCAATATCTATATATTGGTAATTTAAAAATAAATATTTAGATTTTCACTGATCACTCAAATGTCTAAAGCAAGCATGGATGGTTTATGTAGTGTTGAGGGATCTGGTAGAAGAATGAGAGAAGGGTACTAACATTTATCAAGTGCCCGCTGTGTCCCTTGTACTTCACATGTATTTATCATTCTGACTCCATTTTCCAATGAGAAAATTGGGATTTAGAAAGGTTTAAAAAACTTGTCTGAGTCCAAAATTAAAGTCAGCAGTAGAAATTAGTTTTGATTGCAAATCTAACAGTCACGTCCTAAATGGCCTGGCCTTATTTCTCAAACAAAGAAATAAAAGCAGCAAATAAACATATGAAAAAATGTTCAACATACTGGTTATTTGAGAGATGCAGATGAAAATAACACTGAGATTCTACCTCACCCTAAAAAGAAATCAACTGCTATCAAGAAATCAACTAATAACAAATATTGGCAGGGTTGTGGGGAGAAAGGAGACCTTCCTCATTGTCGGTGGGAGTGCAGACTGGTGCAACTACTGTGGAAATCAATATGGAGATACCTCAAACAACTAGGATTAGAAGTCCCATCTGACCCAGCTATTCCCCCGTTGGGTATCTTCTCAAAAGAATTAAAAGCATCCTACCACAGTGATATATTGTCACCCATGTTTATAGCAACACAGTTTGTAATAGCTAAAACTTGGAAACAGCCCAATTGCCCATCAACTGGAGACTGGATAAAGAAGATATAGTTTTGTTTTGTTTTTTGTTTTTTTAATAAAATGGAGTACTACTCAGAATCAGGAGGTCTGAATACAAACTATGTTGAACAGGTTGTTTAGTGCTTCTGAGTTTCATTTTTCTTATCTATCATGTTTTTAGGCTTTGTTGAACACATGGGGTATTTGTGAGAATGATAAGCTGATGTGAATCCATATTTTACAGACATAAAAACCAGCGAAACATTGAGATTTTCTTTTTTAATTCAAGAGAAACAAAACAGAACAAAGCAAATGTTAAGATGAAATGTCTTAGACAGATTTTGTGATATTTTACTTCTTAGCATTGCTGTGAACTTTCCGAAAATACTGGTCACTTTACAGGTGCCAAATGCTATGGTATAGCAGACTTCAGCATTGTGCACTTAGTATCTGTGTAGCAGAGCTAGTCTTGGCAGTGTGTCCAGGGCCTCCTTTTACTTACCAGAAGCAGTCATTTGTTCCTGTGCCATCCCAAATAGGTCTGAACTCTGGTGGATACTCAGTGCCAGTGAGGATTGTAAGGCACTAACAGTATAACCTATTAGGCTTGAGCTGGTGTCAACATCCTCAGAAAATGAGAAATGTTTAAAGGTTTTGAAGTTTCAGAATAAATCTGAAGAATACAGTCACATTTTATAAGATGGTTTTCATAAAACTGCTTCTCAAAAGTGTCTCCAGATGCCTCGGCAACTTTTTAGGTTATAGAATGGTGGGTATTGACAGACAGTTACGAGCTGGTTTAATACATTTGTGCTTCCTTCAGGTATGTATAAGAAATTTGGAGAACTTACTAAATTACAAGGGCAGTGCTGTCAGTGAAGTGGCAGTAAGCCTGGGAAGTACCAAAGTCACATCCCAGAGGCTCACCCAGTTAAAGTTCTGAATTCTACACGGGAGCCCACTGAGAGAGCAGAGGAGCGTGTCTGACTTCAGATGGGGACCCAGAGGCGTGCACCCTCGGTGTGGGCTTCGGAAGTATACACAGCTCTTCTCTGTTGGCCACACTGAGCACATTCCAAAGGGGAGGGCATCCTAAGGTGCTCACTTCCACATGGCTCACAGGCCCAGTGTGGCGCCTGCTTCTCAGTCTGGTAGATGGAGGCTCCAGTCAGGGTGAGGTTGAGGAAGTGCAAGGGAAGTAGACATAAAAAGTGAGAAATCAGACAAAGCAGAGATTGCAAAGACTGGATGTGTGGTCAGATTTTGTCCATGCGTGTGTTTTGTTTGACCTGTACAGTGAGTTTTGTTCCATGTTTTTAAAACATCAATGAATTATTAGTGTTTTTTTAAACTGGCAAATAATTTGTTAACTAATATAAGTGCACAAATTCAGATTGCTAGTTTTCATGAAAACTGGAAGAACTGGCACGTTTGGTGCTGCCCTTCTCCATGGGAGCCATCGGCTAACATTGAGTAGAAGCTGCTGCTGTTAAATAAAAGGCTGTGCTTTTCACGGCTCGCACCACCACTATGGCTTTGTTTTTCTTTAAATAGAATTAAAATGAAAGTTAAATGTTAGTTAAATATTAGTGTTAAAATTGGAAATAACAGTTGACTAGATGGCATATTTCAGTGTAGGTAAGAGGGTGTTAGTTTTCTAGGGCTGCTATAACCCAGCACCACAAACAGAGTGTGGTGCTGTTCCATTTGCAGAGACTGTTTCCAGATGTGGTCACATTCACAAGTTCCAGGGGTTAGGACTTTAAAATTTTATTTTGGGGAAGATAGTCCAACCCCTAACAGATGGCATATTTCTTTGTGAAGTACATATCTTCTCCATAATGAAGAGCAGATATCTTTGAAACTAAGTGCCTGCATATTCAGATTTTCTGTCTTATTTTAGAGAAGTTGACTTCTCAGTACCTCAGTGTCCTCATCTATAAAAGGGGGATAATGGCCCCTACTGCATAGATTTGAATTGAGGACAAAATGCATTAAAAGGTAAAAAGCACTTAGAATAGAATAGTGCCTGTAAGTCAAACTACTATTACCATTATTGTGAGCTCATATTCATACATTATTTGAATTTATACACAGAGTGTCAGTGCTAGAAAAACTATTATTTAAGATAGTATGATGAAATAAACCATAGAGAGACTAAGGGTAGTAGTTAGGAGTGAAGCATGGGGAAAACATCTTGAACTAAAGTAAGTAGAGTGATGTATATAGAGATACATAGGCATGAATTTTAGGTGGTAGAAAGAACATGTATGTGTATGTTATTTCTAATTTGTGGTTTTATTTGAATAAAGAAGTTTAATTATTTAATTTTTGTCAAAGAGTGTTTTGTAGTTTGAGTTTTACTAATTGGAACATTTGGATTCACTGGTGTATCCATCAGGACTCCTTCAAAAGTGAAAGAAAGCCAGTTCAGACCAGCTAATGAAAATAAAGGGAACTTAATTGTTTGTGTTGCTATGGTTTCCCAGAGGTGCATCTGGCTTCAGGCATGGTTGTAGCCAGGAGCTCAGATGATCTCATCTGGACTCATTCTCAGCTCTGTTGCTTTCTTTATTTGTCATTCTGCAGATAGGCCTTTGGTCAGTAACATGACCTGAAGAGTATCACCTGAGGTTAGCAGTTGCAAGCAGAAGAGAACTTGTCAGGCCAGATGTCACTGTCTGCTGCAGAGGTGTGCTCTGATTCTGTTTGGCTCCAGCTGTGTTCTCTTGCCCACCTGGGGATGGTGTGTGCTGGTGGCCATCCTGGCCCATGCTTCCTGTGTTCTGTGGTAGAAGGACCCTGCCTAGTGACTGCAGGTCTGCTGGGGTCTCATGGAGTGGGAGAAGCTTTCTCCATAGGAATCAAGAGGGGAGATGGGAATGTGTGCTCAGCAGACCGAAACTGTCAGGACTTCGGGTTGTTAAACATGGGATATGGAGGAATTCAGACTGTAATTTTTTTTATTTTCATGTGGAAGTTAAATAACTCTCTGCTTTCTTGAATTAAAGAAATTAATACAAAACAAAGAAAATAGAAACAAAGATTCTAGCTATTTACTTGATGAGAAGCAGGTGACATCGGTAACCCTAATCCTAAAATCTCAAGGTGAGGCATAGGACCCTTTTACAGAGTGGAACAGAGGAAAGTGAACACCTAAGCACCTATAGAGAGGAATGACGGTGCTTTCAGGAGATGAGACAGGAAGAAGGGCTGAGGCCTGCTGCCAAAACCACAGAAAGTCTGCTAAAGGAGCACTTGGATTCCAGGCACTCATACCCCAGCCAGAAGACTGTCTTCCCCAAACCTCAGGATTTAGGGGTTATTCTCCAGAAAAGTAAAAACTACAGAGAATTTAGGCAGGGGCATAGGAACAGTGAACATTAGGGTTAAATGAAAGTCTAATCTGCTGGTAAGGCACCAGAAAAACATAATTGTCATACACAAAGTGTTTTGAATGAGAACGAATAAGAGACTTCTCAACATTAGTACTCAGATGGAAACATCAAAATACAATAGCAGGACATACAAAAGCCTTGCCATTTTATCTGTTCCAACACACAGTGATTTGAAGTGACAAGGTTTGAGTCCTACTCTCTTTAAATGGCCCTTATTTTTACTACGTGTATAACCTGGGTAATTGTAAACAACAAAATATCAATATAGAATATTAGTTTGTATCTTATTTTTCACCAGTGAAAAACAGAGTTCTGATGTAATTTTCTACTAGAAATTAGAGTATCAAGTTTAAATTTAGCTCACATTTTTCAAATTTTATTTACTTTAAAAATAGTATTTTTAGGATTCAGTGAATGTTGTTCTTGACTATGTAACTAGTAAAATATGTTAATGCTATTTTTTATTAAAAGTTGTCTCCAAATTGCAGTTTGAGTTTTTAAAACATTCTAATTTTAGTCTGACAATATAAAACTATGGAATTTTGAAATGAACATTTTCTTGTTTGGATTAGTTCTAAAGCTTAATGAGATGGAAGATAAATGCCTTTCCCACTAAAAAGGTAATATATTATTGCTTATTCTACTAAGAAGAGATCAAAATAATGTAGAAAATAAAAAATAAAAGTGTGCCAAAAATGTTCTTGCCAATATAACTTTTAATATTGTACTGAGTTGCTTTAAATCCAGACCAACTAGTCTGTTATGGGTTCTCCAGGTAGTGGCATTGTATAAAGTACTTTTTTTTGTCGGGGGGGTAGTTTTCTTTTGGCTCAGAGAGGTCAAGAATTTTAAATTAGAATTATAGAGCTGGAAGACATCCCTGTTATTCATTTTACAAATGAAAAAACTGAAGTCCTGAGTAATCATGATTTATCCAGGGTCACACAGTTACTAGTGAAAGTTGGTTTGAATCAGGGCCTCCTGGCTGTCACTTCAGTGATCTGTCTTTGTAGAAGACTTTTCAGGTTTATTTTCACTACCATTACTTTATGTGTGGTATTCGTAATTTACTACATTAGCCCCAGTTAGTGAATGACAGATTTGTGTTTAATCTCCCAAAGCCACGGGAACTTCTATGATTAGGAATACTAACAATGACAGAAAATATGTATTTCAGGAAGTATTTTGAAGCATGTTAGGGTAGAGTGGGAGGTATCTCTTCATTAGACTCTGATTCTGCCCTGTAGGAAGAATTCTTTTGTTTGTTGTTCTCTACGACCTGATTTACCTTTTGGAAGATCCTTCCATGCCCAGTTTCCTCCACCGTCACAGTTGTATGACCACTGGGGAATAGGTCCTTGGGAGCTAATACTCTTTGATTCCTACTTCCTGCCCACGCATTTTAGAGGGCTTGAGCATTGTTTTAAGAATCAAATAGTTAGAGGCTTATAAGTAACACTTGTGAGATTTTGGGCAATGCTACTTCTTCTAAAACCTAGCTGACTTGTTCTGTTTTCTTGGAGTTAATTCCATGTGCTAGTAATAGAGTGACTATATAATCCCTGGCTGGCAGAGGCACTTTTAGCATTATCTGTTGTCTTGGCATGTTCCCTAGTGTCGTGGTTTAAATATGAAAGGCTCCCTAAAGACTCTTGTGTTAGGGATCTGATGCCCAGGGCAGCAGTGTTAGGAGGTAGGGCCTGTTTGGAGAAAGTAGGTTATTGGGGGCATGCCTTTGCAGGGTGTGTCTTTTCTTGGACTCTTTCCCTTTCTCTCTGCTTCCTGGCCGCTAGGAGGCAGGCAGTTTGCCCCTGCAATGCTGTTTCTGCCTTGGAGTCAGCAAACCATAGAGCAAAACCCCTGAAGCTGAAAATAGACCTTTTCTTCTTTATGTTATCAGGTATTTTGTCCCAGCAACAAAAAGGAAACTAATAGAATTCATGATGCGCTCTTCCTCTCTCAAAACTGTTCTGGTTTGGCCTACTAATTATATAGTCACTCCAGCTACTCCTCACACTTATTTACCTCTCCCTCAGCTTAGTGGGGCTCTTCTATGAACACATTTTATTTGCCCCTAATATATTTGACCTGGTCTTCAGCAAAGCTTTACTTGAAAATATGTAATAGCCATTTTTGTTCAAAGCATTTTTTTTTTTTTGGTCTTCTCACTTACTGTGTGAAATCCACAAGCAATCATCTTTTCTAACTGTGTTAGCTTTCTATTGCTGTGATGAAATACCCAAGAATAACATGGTTATGGCTATGGATCACATTTTCAGAGGCTTCATTTCCATTGCTTTAGCCCTGAGGCAGGGCAGAGCCATCATGGCAGAAGGACTTTGCAAAGGAGAGCTGCTCACCTCATGGCAGCCTGGAAGCAGAGAGTAAGGGAAAGAGCCAGAGAGGAAGAGGCCTGAGACAAGAGAGAGTCCCTGAAGCTAAGCCATCAGGGCCAACTATCTTCAAGAGGCCCCACTTCCTAACAGCTCATTCAGTCTTGATAACATTAGTGCTCTTCTGATTTGAGCACTTTTAGAAGCCCCTCAGCTGTCTTTTGGGTGACATTTAGCTCCAAGCCGTAACTCTAATCCTGGGAATCTCCTAGGTTTCAGGGCTCTGTGTTTTCTTTTATTTCTTCTCTCATTCAGTGCTTGTCTGTTCACATTTCTCTCTCATAAATCTTTGACAAAAGCAGAAAATAGTACTTTGTTCTACTATTCTTAATCGTTTATTTCATAAATACTGTACAAGCTTGCTGGAAACTTTTAATTTTAAAAAGCAAGATGTATTATCCTTCTTAGATATCCACAGGGAATTGACTCCTAGTCTCCTAAAGACACCAAATCAGCAGATACTCAAGTCCCTTCTAAATAATGGCATAATATTCATACGTAATCTACACGCATCCTACTGTATGTACCAGTGATGGTGAATCTTTTAGAGCTTTCAAAGATGGTAACAGTCAGCTGCAGCACACATGGCATAGGTTTGCTCCCATTGCTTTAAATCATCTCTAGATTACTTACAGTACCTAATACAATGTAACTACTATGTAAATAGCTTTTATACTGTAGTACTTAGGAAATAATTAGAAGGAAAAAGTTGTACATGTTTAGTAGACATAGTTTGTTTTCAAGTAGTTTTGATCAAGATTATTAGACTCCAAAGATGCAAAGCCCACAAGTATGGTGGGCTGACTGTAACTCACAAACAATAAAGATATAGCTTTAACCATTCAGTTTAGTGAGTTTTGGCAATTGTAGCCATCCATGTAACCACTACTCTAAATAAAATATAGAACATTTCCATTACCAAATGGTGGCCTTTTTCTGTGTATTCACCATTGTGTACTTCTGGAGGCAAATATGTTTTTACTTTTTTCACCAAAGAGTTTGGTAAACAATATTTTTATTATGTGTTTTGTGACAGTTATTGTATAATTGCCTTTCTGTCTCTCAGTTTCTTCATCTCCTACTGCCTGGTACTAAGAAATTAATATATATTTCAAATATTTATTATTCTGCACCTCCATTAAAAATACTGATTTTTTAAAATTGGTTAGGCAAAGCTGACTGTTGTAATAAATAGACCCAGGTCTATAATACCTCAAACCCAGTGGAAGTATATTACTGTTAATGGACTAATACATCAGGACATTCAGCTCCTGCACCATGGCAGGGGAAAGCAAAATTTGGGCAGGTTAATGTTATAGCTTTTATTTGGCTTTTGTAACAGATAACCATATTGCATTTTTTTGTTGTCATATTCTTCATGTTATATAGTCTTTCATGCTCTCTAGATAAATATTTTAGTATTTGAAACTTTATAAAATACTGTTGCTATTTTTGTGATAGAAATGTTCAAAGTAACTTTCTTGCCCCAGCTTATTTTGATAAAATTAAATTTTGTTCTGGGCATCAACAGATGTAAATTAACTCTTAAAAAGACAGGGATGCCATTGCCACCATTTTTCTTCATTATTTTCCTATAGTACCTAACCAATAGAGTAAGTCATAGGTAAGGAAGACTAAAAAAAGAAGTAATGTAGAGATGGAAGAGGCAATGACATTATTGACAAATCATATAATTGTGTAAAAACCTTCCCGAACTCTATAATTATACTTTTTAGTTTAGCAAGATTTTTAAAATGTAAAATCAGTATAGGAAAGCCAGTTGCATTTCTGTAAACTAGCAGTAACAAAACAGAATGTAATGATAATATCCAGGACAACACTGATATATTTATCAAAACTAAGAAATTACCATTAGTACAATATTAACTAAACTACAGCCTTTGTACTGCTTTTCTCAGTTTTTCAAATGGTGTCCCATTTCTGTTCAGGATCCTCTCTAGGATCCCACGTTGCGTTCAGTGGCCCTATCTCTTCAGTCTAATTTGTGTGCTGTTTCTTGATTTTTTTTTTTCCTTGTCCTTTGGGGCCTTGTTAGTTTTGAGGAGTGGTGGTCATGTCTTCTGTAGAATGGGCCCCGATTTTTTTTCTGATATTTTCTCCTGGGTAAACAGGAGAAATGTTATGTTAACATGACACTTTATTGGTAGTGTTGATCTTGACCATTTGGTTAAGGTGGTCTCTGCCAGATTTCTCCACAATAAAGTTACTATTGTAGACCCTCTCTATCTATGGGGTATATGTTTCAAGACCTCTGGTTAATTTTGAAATCACAGATAGTACCATTTTCTATATATACTGCATTTTACCCTATACATGCCCATGAGAAAGTTTAATTTATATGTTAGGCACACTAAGATATTAATAACAATAGCTAAAATAAAATAGGACAATTAATGTACTGTAATAAAATTATGTGTATGTAGTCTCTCAAAATACAGTTTTTGTTTTTGCAACACAAGTCGCAGAACCACTGAGCTAAATCCCAGCCCACAATTTTTGTTTTTGTTTTCAAGACTATGTAGATGCTCTGCTATGTTCACTACACCTTGCTTTACCATAGGCCCTATAGTGTTGCTATATAATCCTAGAGTTAACCTGTACTTCTACACTTTATGCCCTATGCCCTCCTTTGCACTATCATTAATATAAGTTCTGTGGGCATCTTCTTCTGGAAGAGCCTTCATCACAATTGAAGAATTGCTCTGAATGGTATCTCATTTCCTTAATAATTTTTTTCAACTTTGCTGGAAATGCAGCTTCTTCATCCACAGAGCAGCCTGTCCAGTACATTTTCTGTTTTTCAGCCCACATCTGTTCCTGAATCTGACCATCTTTTATGTACACAATTGGCTGGGTGTTCCTCATTTTGTTGGATTCTTGCTAAAGTCTTTACATGAGCCCAGTGCTTTCTTGTCTAACCTGTTATCCTCAGTTGGAACAGTTTTCTGTTCATTTCTTCTGCCCACAAAGTTAATGCCTTTGCTTGATTAAGCACTGATAATGCACTGTGGCTGTAACTTTTGTAGTTTTACCTGCAACATCAAAACTAGGATGAATTACTTTTGAGGTTTTGTTCTAACCATAGCTCTTACCAACCTGAGCATATATTTTTTTTTTTCTGAGAATTCTTACCCTTTCACTTAAAGGGAGCATTTTACAGCTTCCCTTTGGCATATCCAAATGGCCAGCCTCACTATGTTGGTGCTTTGGGGTCATTATTAAGTAAGAGTTATTTGAAGATAAGCACTGTATCCCATGACAGCTGATCTGATAACCAAGACAGCTACTCAGTGACTTAACAGTAAGGTAGCATATTTAGCATGTGCGTACTAGAAAAAGAGATGATTCACATCTTTAGCAGAACATCATACTTTTTTTTAACTATGGTGAATGTTAGACATCGGATAACTGTAACTATGGAAAGCACATTCACATATAAGCTACTGTATAGAAATGTGAATTTTAAAAGACAGTTTATATAGAAACACAAAAATAACTTTTGAATAAGTCTAACAAACAGTGTCTTAGATCATTGGTATCCAGCCTTTTGGCTTGCCTGGGCTTCACTGAGTGAAGAGAAATTGTTTTGAGCCACATATAAAACAATATAATGTATATTATATACATTAAAAAGTTCTTTTAAAATATATTTTTATCAGGCCAGGGATTTAGCTCAGTGGCACCATGCCTGCCTTGCAAGTGCAGGGTCCTGAGTTTGATCCCTGGTACCAAAAACAAACAAACAAACAAACAAACAAAAAACCTTCTAAAACCTATTATAACCTTACTCTAGTATTAGCAATGTTGAATGTGTAATTATAGCAATATCGTGAGCAAAAATCTATACATTTTTGTACTTCCTATACATCTACCAAAATTTACTTTAACTTAACTTTATTTCACAAAGTAACACAATAAGCCCAAGTTTAATAAATAAGACTTACATATCTATTTTATAGCAATAAATGCCTGTATTTGAGGCACACATATAGGTGAGGAGGTTGAAATATATAATTAATCACTGCATTTTACTCACCAAGTTGTATAAGTGCATGTAATGTCTGATAAACAAGTTTCGGTTGACTGACTACCATGTCATGGTGGAGCTAGCTCTGTCTGCACGGAGCCTCCTGTTATCACCTCCATCTGTGACTCAGAACCACACACTCCAGTCATGGAAAATATTGCTAAAATATCGTGGCCTGCAGATTGGACACACCTGTTTTAGGTCTTTATTGAGAAAATAACAAACTTGTATTGAAAGACATTAAATAAAATCCACTTAAATGCAGAGAAGTATCACATTAATGGACCAGAAAATTTAATGGTGTAAAGATGTTATTTCTTTCTTAAGGTCATATAGTACCAAATCCCTAACAGACTTGGAATTTTAGCATTAATATTATTAGTATAATAAGATACTAGTATCTTATCATTATTTTGATGAGACTTGACATTATAAATCTGAACTTATGGGAGCTAAGTTGCTCAGAATTTACAAATACACTGCTGAAGATTAAGATATTTTCCTACCCTATGTCAAGGAGGTATTTTCCTGTGTTACATCAATTTAATATGTGGCTATAGTAATTAAGCCCAGTGTATGGTATAGGGACATACAAATTGGCCAATGGAAAGACTAGAATATTCAGAAGCAGGTCCATCAATATATGAAAACTTGGTTTATGCCAAAGCTGGTATAGATCAGCAAGGGAAAGGAAGGATAGAGTTTTTAGTATATGGTGCTGGGATAATAGTCCATATGAAGAGCATGAAACTGGATTCTTATATACAAAATGGAAAAAAAGTTAAAGTATTCTAAATTAATAATTATAATACAGTTTAATTATAAAACTAAAACTTAATTCAGAAGTAGAACTCCGTAATGAAGTTGAAGAAAAACAAGAACTGTTAAAGAAATAAAAAGAAAATTAGAAATACAAAAGAAAAAAGATAATACAGAAACAACAGTGAGATTATAGAGATTAGGAATGAGAGAACTGAAGAAAGTCTAATATACATTTGAAAGAGTGATATAAAACTTTAGCCTTAAAATATTAGGGTTTATAATATGCCAGGGATTGCATTATTTATTAGCCCTTCTCATTGTGTTGAATAATATGCCAGAAAGTGAGCTATAAATTACGTTATTTTAATAATCACTTTTGCTTGTTTGTTTGTTTTGGTACTGGGGATCAAACTCGGGTCCTTGTGCTTACGAGGCAGGTGGCGGAACCACTGAGCTAAATCCCCAGCCCAATAATCACTCTGTTGATGATTCAGTTACCTCACCATTTGTAGAAAGCAAATAAAGTAGAAAGTACTTGACTTGAAAAGAGATTTCTTATCACATTTTTAGTTTGAGGATATCTAGCAGAAAAGTTTAACTAAGATTATCAAATGACCATTGCACTCATTACTCTTTTGTATAGAGGCCTCTATTTATCCCAGTTTATTTATTTATTTATTTATTTATGGTACTGGGGATTGAACTCGGGTCCTTGCGCTTGCAAGGCAGGCCACTGAACTGCTGAGCTATATCTCAATATATTTAGAAGGGAAGAAATATTAGCTTTAGCATATATTTACCAGTATTAAATTTTAGATCATTTAAAAATGACATTTTAAATATATTTTTACTAAAATCTTGCAGTGATGATTGTAGATCACTTAGTTTAAGGAAGATAGTTGCCATTTACTCTAAATGGCAAAACTAATCTTCATTATTAAATTTCTCTCCTAAATCAGGTATCCTCCTTTCAGTAGAAGTCCAACTTAATTTTTTATATTCAAATATTTTAATATATGCTACCATGACACCCATCACATGGCTGAATTTTAATTCTAAGATAGATAAAGAAATAAAACTAAAGACTTACCAGTGTTGCCTGAATACAGTAAGGTACTGCTGGTTTCAGTTTAGTGGGTTTTTTTTTTCTGTTTTTGTTATGCGCTCACAGAAGTCTTCCAGAGAGATGCTTCTTTAACAGTAAGGTTATAGGAGAGATAGACCCTTAGGCAAAATGTCCTCTCTACTGCCTCATGTTCAGATTTTTTGTTTTTACTCATTGTTTATGGGTACATATGAGAAAAGGAAAAAATGGAAACAAAGTCTGGTTTATAATAATATGGGTCAAATACATGTGATACGTGCTATAGGAGAATGAGGCCTTCTTGTAGTGCATTGATTTGAGGATGATTCATAGCATTATTTTGAAATTTTTAAATCCAAGGAAGTATGAAATTTCTTTTGTTGTATGAAATTTCTTTTGTAAAGTGGTAAAAAGGTGATGGCTTTGCTGCAGGCACAATTTCAGAAATACCAGCATAAGGAAGGATGAAAGTTCAGTAGACCCACCACATGTGTTGCTGTTGACACAACAAAAATACCCAAATTAATGGGAAAAAAAAATCAACCTTTAGAGATTAAAATTTTCTAAATAGAAGAACTTGAATCTAAGTATTGAAAGGACACACCATGTACCTTGGCCTTATAGCATTGCTTGACCTTGGAGATAAAATTCCTGTAGGAGCAGGCAAATAGGTGGAGATATTTATAAAGGAAGAAATTAGGTTGACCTCAGATCTCATTCAGTGTCAGAAATGGAGCATAATTACAAGATTTTTAAGAAAAGAACTTTTACTTACAGGTGTGGAAAGACTTTCCAAATAGTCTTTCAAGTAAAGTCAGTAGATAATGTTGAACGTAAAATAATTTTGAAAATATACTCCTTTGAACCTTTATTGGGGCAACACTAGAAGGCAGACTTTTTTTAAACCTACTTTTGCAAGATAAAGTTTTGAGTCAGCCAGAACACCTCAGCCTATGCTAAAAGATTTTTATCATTTGTAGTGGACCTTCACAGATGAACTGTGGTTCTAATAATACTACTTCTGAGAGATCTGACCTATTTCTCAGGATTTGGGGATTCTCCAAAGCAGTATAAAAGAATTACGAATTTCCAGCAATCTCATCATTGATGGGAAAAATCTGAGCAAGAAGCTTGAGAAGATCAACACATAAATACAGTTGTTTGCATGCAAGTTCCACTTCCTCAGCACATAAATGCAGAAATAAGTTTTTACATCAATTTTCAAAGGTTAGTTCATAATGAGGTTTACAGAATCTTGAGCATAGGCTTTTTTCAATTATAAATGTTTTTACAAGGAAAAATTTTCCAAGAAACATGTGTTCTTCGAGATAAAACAAATTAAATTTATATGAAAGATCTTATATGTTTGATTTTGAAAACCTTGAATATGTTTGGGTTAGTAAGTTAAAAAGTGGCATATAATAATCCTGCCACTTTGGAATAAAACTGCAAAGTTGTGAGCAGTAGTAAAACATGTGTCCTGTACTTCCTGCTCTTCCCTGGTGTTTCTGTTTTGTACCCCTATGGTCCATGGTAGCAGATGAGAAAAAAATTTGTAAAGAGTATCTAAGAGAGACACGCAGTTCTCTTTGCTAATAAAACTGGAACCAGGGGGTGCTGAACAGTCCAGGCATGAATTGTGCTCCTTAGTTTGATTGCCTAGAAATGCCAAATCATATTCATAGAGCAGACAGAACTGCCAAGTGAGAAGGGTGAAGCTGTATTGATTTTGTTCCCTTGAAAAGGAAAAGGGATGATGCAATGAATTTTTTTCCTTTTTTTTTTTCCATTAAGTGTATCGGTACATTTTAGGTATACAATAGAGTTATATTCATCATTAGGAACTTGTATCTTTACAAGATGCATCTTGGTTCTCATTTTTTCCCCATTCCCCTGCCCTCCCTTCAATCCCTTTACCCCTCCCTATTTGCAAAGACTTTGTTTCCATTTTTTCCTTTCCCCTTCCCCTCCCACTTCCCCTACCTCATTTAGACCTTTTCTTCCTATTTCACGTTATCAGTTGTACTTTTTTTTTTGTACTGGGATCAAACTTGGGTCCTTGCACTTGCAAGGCAGGTGGCAGAACCACTGAGCTAAATCCCTGGCCCAGTTGTACATTTTTTTTTAAATTGAGTTTATTGGTACATTTCATGGATACAGTACAGTTACATTCATTGTTGGGATCTTGTACCTCTTCATGACAGGTCTTGGTTCTCA